>NC_081431.1:45742780-46342780 GCF_949786415.1 Peromyscus eremicus
TGGACCTGCCTCACCTGAATGTACCGGGCTTTGCTGACTTCCTATGGGAAGCCCTACTTCTTTAGAGGAGGGGTTGGGGGGCAGGCTGGAGGAGAAGGGTTGGGGGGAGCTAGAGGAGGGATGAGAGGGGAATCTGTAGTTGGTATGTAAAATTAATAAATTTTTTTTATAAAAAAGTAAAGAAAGAAAAATTAGAGTTACAATAAAGGAATTTTGTTTTCTGTTTTTGTAATGTATCTAGTTAGACTGATCTATAGATGTACACATGGGGGTACAAATTAGATATAGGTATAGATATAGTTGGTCACTTTAAGTATCTATGTAATATCTAGGATTTACAAGTGATATTTGTTGTCTTATAGGAACTTAATTATCTTTATATTATTATCTCTTATCTATTATGCTATTATCTATTGCATCCATTTTTTCCAAATAACATAACTTTAATCTTTATGGTGGAATTCTGTTGTACATATACTCCTTCTTCTTTATTCCTTCCTCTGTTGATGGACAACTAGGGTTGTTCTGAATCTTAGCTATTCTGGGTAGTACTGTTAAAAATTTACCATTGCACATTTACCACTGTACAAGTGTCTCCGTGGTATATTGACTTTGTGTCTTATATATAAATACTCACAAATGCATAAAATATGGTAATACCATATTTTTAGGTTTTTTAGAAATCATATAATGATTTTTTCAATGTAGCTCCTAAGTTTGCATGAACACCAGTAATATATGAGAGTCCCCTTATGTCCAAGACAGACCAACAAATATTATGATTTATTTCTTAATGATAGACATTCTAATTGGGTTGTGATAGAAAATCAGTGTAGTTTGAATTTCCATCTCCCTAGTGGATAGGGAGTTTGAACATTTTTATTTTATTATTTTTTTCAGAATCAAATACTCATTTCACTAGACTGTTTATTGATTAGATAGTTTGATTTCTTGATAGTTTTTTAAAATGTCTTCTTAAGTTCTATGTATTTTTCCTGTGTCAAATTTATAGCTCATCAGTTTTTTCTTCTGTTCTGTAGGCAGTCTATTCTCTTTATTAACTGTTTGCTGTGCTGAAGCATTTTCACATCATGAGGTCTAATTTTTTTATTTTATTTTATTTTTTAATTTTTTTAATGATTCTTTTTTCTTTCTTATTTTTTTTTAGATTTATTTATTATGTATACAGTGTTCTGCCTGCATGTGTCCTTGCAGGCCAGAAGATGGCACCAGATTTCATTATGGGTGGTTGCAAGACACCATGTGGTTGCTGGGAATTGAACTCAGGACCTCTGGAAGAGCAGTTAGTGCTCTTAACCACTAAGCCATCTCTCCAGCCCGAGGTCTAATTTTTTAAAGTTGACATCATTTTCTGGAAGTCCTTGTTTATGTCTCTATCTTAATGTTTTTCCTTTGACAGTTTTAGAATTTCAAGTCTCACCTTAATATCTTTTATTTACTTGAGTTTTACACAGCTAAAGCATGAGATTCTAGATTCATTTGTCTACATGTAGGGTCCAGTTTTACTAGACAATACTAGAGTGACTTCTTTTCTCTTCCTTCAGTTTTGTCAAAAGTCAGGTGTCTCTTATGTTATGGTCCATGAACCCTGAATGGAAAGAATTTGATGCAGAGAAACTATCTACTTCTCAGCACTACCCACTACAGAAAGAAGTTTCTCTAAACAAGGTTGAGGGCAACACAAAGCTATAATTCTGCATCAGAAACGGGCCTAGAACACAAGGGAAAAGTAGACACATGCACCCATATCTAATTCAGAAACTATCTCCAATTGATAATCATTGAAAATGAAAAATTAGTTTTCTCCAAGGGAGTCTCACTGGGAAAACATACAACACTTCATAATATGCCCCATGCCCAATAGTAGATGGCCAACCAAACGAACTCAGAGGCATCTTTTGAGGTTCTTTGTCTCATAATGTTAAGTTGGGACATTTATTTTTAACCTTACAGATTCTTTGCTTAGATTATGGCTTCTGGTTTTGGGGATTTGGTGGGATTCCTGTGTGTCAATGTGTGTGAGTGTATGTATCTTTGTATCTATAGGCATTTCTTATGCTTTGTATTTGACTCTGTTACTTGTTTGGTTGTTTTGTCATATTCCAATTTATTTGTTTTAGATTTATTTTATTTTATTGTTTTTCCTTAGATGCCAATTTTTGTCCCATGGCAGACAGAAATGGATTAGATGGAATTGTTTTTGTGATTCTTTGAGCATATTTCTTACTTGTGTACAGGAAAGCTACTGTTTGTTATACTTCAGTTTTGTACATACCATTTGCTGTAAGTATAATGAGTGTGTTTTTAGAGTCTTTTATTTACAGAATCACATCATTTACAAATAAAGTTATTTTTCCTATCTTATATGCATACTTTTCAGTTTCCTTCTCATTTCTCTAGAAAGACTCCATGTACTATACTGGGTACAAGATAAGATGTCTGTAGGGCTCAGCTTACTTCCTCATTTTGGCCTATACCATGCCCATTTTTTCGGTACAAAATAACTGGAGGCGTTTCCTTTGAGACCAGGTATCTGAATATTGTATTCATTGGGTTTGCCATGTCTCACAGTGTGAATGAACATTTCAATGTTTATGGAAACAATGAAGTTCTTCTATGCGAATTTTAAAGCAGTCATAAAAATTAGATTTTAGATAAGGAATTAAAAAATGATTGATCATTGATTCCAGAGTTTAAAATTAAGTAACTGGTCATCTCTCTCCTCTAAACTGATTCCAAACTCTGGGGTTTTTTGGCATTAAAATATTATAATATAAAGATCAGATTTTTAATTATGTTTTAATACATTAAAAGCTTATTATGCAAGTACATGAATTGTATTAATTGTGATGTAAAATCTCTTTTACTGTCAGAAGACATCAAGAATTCTAGCCAGTATTGTTTCAATTATTTATGTTTTTAAGTATGAATTTGCTGATACTGTATTTTTCTCTCACAAGAAAAATATAGCACTATATTTCTTTCAGGAAGCTTTGTGAGTAGGGAAGATATATTGGTTGATACTGAAGAGCAGTTTTTTAAAATACTCATTCCAATGAGCATTTCTAAATTGAATATCACAAATAGTTTTTAAATTTATTGTCTTTTTTAATGGCCTTCTATGTATCACTAGAAATTTTGACTCATTTGTTAATAATAGGAAATTAGTCATTCCTCTTCTGATTAGTATAGCTGTGATACAACAATTAATATCCTATATTTTGGGTAAACAACAAGGTTTATTATTATCTATTAGCTCTAATGTTTATAGTAATTTATATTCCAGTGAAAAGAGTACTAAGTAGCAATTTCTGTTTGCAAACTTTTCAAAACTGAACCAATTTTAAGTAACTACCTATTGCTATAAAGCATGATAATGTGTTAGAGAACCATGAAACCTACCTTTGTCTACTTGATCACTATAAAAATATGTATTTGTGATGGCCATGATAAAAGAGTTCACATGCTAAAGAGGGACATTAGTCAGAGTATTTTAGATATTGCCACTTGAAATACATTTATACAAGTGAATTTATTTTGGGGAATGACTCAAGTCCAGGCACCTATGAGAATCTAATACTTTCATAAATGTAAATTCAAACTGGAAGAGATTGCTGAGTTCTACAGCTTTCTAAAGTGAGCAAAAAAGACAGGGCCTATTCTTGAGTTCATATTTGTCTCATTCACATTGATCTCCAATACTCACCATTTTAACAGATACGTTTTTGAGGATTTTCTTCTTCTTTTTGCATTATTTCTTTGATTCTCTTACTTTTGGTCCACTTATTTGATGCTTTTGTCAGTGGTTTTAAAATGCATACCTGAGAAGTCCTCTTACAAATTTCATTTCATATTTGTAATTTATCAGTTCCCTGCTAAAGAAACAAAGACAAAACCCAACAAATGGATGTACTAAAATATCAACATATAATCTACAAAATTTACTAGTTAATTAAATATTTGTAATATAATCTATCACTATTATTAACATACCACCTATGTAATTACTTTGTTATAGAAATACAAACCTTCACTATTTATTCATAAAAAAAAGAGATGGGAGAATATTAATTTTGCTTCTTATAACCTATTCACTTTCCTTGCCAGGAGTGACTTAATAACCCAAATCTTGAGAAAAAGCAAAAATTCCAAAGTGTCTCTGAGATCTGAAAATATAAGAACAAATTTTCATCTTTAGAATTTAAACTATTCTATTATAAAGACTCATTCATACTGTTCAAACACAGATGTCTCTGCGGTAAAAACCTTCCTTTACTGTATTTAACATAGTTGTGTGGTTTCTGCTCAAATCCATTTCTTCTCTATTTCTCTAATTTATATTTTAACAAGACGATTCTGGCAGTTGTTGCTGCAGGAATGGAACAGACCTCCAAGTGTGAATGTGTGATTTTACACTTGAGTCTGTTGGACTGGTCACATTTTAGGAATCAGAACATAAGTCAGTTCAAGGATGGCACTGCCACGCTGGGGAGGGCTGATGCAGCTAGACTACAAGCACATAAGTGTAATGAACTATAGGGTGACACCCTTATACATTGACTTTAAGATGACAGAATTTTTAAAAGTTTACAAAATGAAATTTTGTAAACTTTTAAAAATCTACAAAATGAAACTAATCACTTGAGGTGGCAAGATGTTTCAGTGGGTACAGACAGTTGTTGAACAAACCTGATAACCTAAGTTTGATCTCTATAGCTCACTTAAATTTGGATAGAGGAAACTGGTTTCACAGTACTTTCCTCTGACATCCACATTCATGCCTTGGCATACAGGTACACACAAACACACAAAATATGGACAGAAACTCTAATAATACCTTTTAAAATGTTCCAAAGGAGACTTGTATTGGCCATTTAAAAACTCTTGTTTGGCTATATATACATACATATATATATATATATTCTATATTTAAAGTTATTTTTAGTTGTATATAAAATGTGAAGATTACACAATTATAATATATATATATATTTTAACTTACATAGATTTCAAACAGGGTCTCATGCTGTCCAAGTTGACCTTAAACTTGTTATGAAGCCAAAGATGTTCTTAAACTTTAGAGCTCCCTACCTCTCTCTACCTATCAAGTGCAGATTCTAGAAGTTTCTCTCCAGATCTGGTTTGCCATTGTGCTGGTAATCAAATGCATTGCGTCTCACATGCTCTCCAAGCACTAAATTCCCAGTACAACACTGCATAGTATATTATGAGAGTCATATTGCATGTACTGTACAAGTGCATCCCTATACTTATCTTCTCTGTGAATTTTATAGTGAAAATATAATTCCAACCAGACTTTGAAACACACAATCCATTATTGATGTCTTTGTTCATCATGCTACATAGCAGCCTATAGGATCTTCCTGTTCTTAAATGTAAAATTACCCTATGATTAGCATTTACCAATTATCTCTTCTTCTCAACCTTCTCATAAAAATATCATGGAGTATTTGCTTTTTATTTTCATTTATTTTCTAGAAGAAATTTTGTACATAGAGATAAAGAAGTTGTATCTATAATTTTTCATTTTCAAGAAAATTTTCTTCACTTAAAGGGTTTTAATATGTTAAATGAGATCCCTTATTTCACTATTTTTAATCACTAATTTTGGTATTTAAGTTAACATAAATTGAATGCTTCAACAATATTGACATGAGTCAATAGAGTGAGTAATACTGCCCTCTTCAATGTGGGCTTTTATTGTCCAGTCATTTAGGAACTCCTCTTCCTTCCTTCTTCCCTTTTTCCTTCCTTCCTTCCTTCCTTCCTTCCTTCCTTCCTTCCTTCCTTCCTTCCTTTCTTCCTTCCTTCCTTTCTTCCTTCCTTCATTCCTACTCTTCTCCCTTCTTTCTCTCATTACCTTTCTCTATCCTGCTCCTCTCACTCCTACCCTCCCTCTTCTCCTTCCTCCTTTCCTTCTTTAACTTCTAGTTCTTATTTGCTTGCTTTATTATATTTTAAGAGAATCTGAAGAATGAGTCCTGGTAAGTGAACAGGAGATGATCTTTGTTTTCACACACTAAGAATACACATGGGTAATTCTGTGTGAGGACAAAACTCATACTCAGAAATATGACTATAGAATATCTATAGGCTACCTTTAATACTCAGTGCTCATAACCTTTACAATAGGTCATCAATGCTTATACAAACTTTACAGGTGAAACTAATTTTATATAGCACAAAATTTTACATCTGAAAATCTGGAAACAACTTCTTTCAAAAGTTTTGGCTTAATTTCACTTAACTTTGACTTTTTCATTACCAGTTACTATGTAAATTACCAAGACACAATGTGCAATCCAACACATTTCAATTTTATTTATCCAACAAGATATAAGCTTAGTGGCTTTATTTCCCATCACTTACATTAAATAATTAGTGCTGAATAATAAAATTACAAAGTTTTCTTTTCAATTAAGACTTTCACATACTTGTACCAAAAGTGGTTTGCGGTTCTATGTACAATATCTACACAAGTGTCATTATGACCTAAAAGCTTTTTGCATTTTTATGCACTTTAGTCTGAAATGTTTACTGCTTCTATAGCTTTTTGCAATTACAGTGAAGTGAGGCAGAAAATAGCAGTTCAAAAAATGTATTCAAGTAATGAAGTTGGAACCATTAGTTTCAAAGCTCTTGTTATTTTAGTAAATATTTAATCTTCCTAACAGCATGGGTTCCTAATTGATCTTTAAGTATTATAGTTCCTGGACATTTCTAATTGACTTCTAATTGCTACATTAAGGCAGTTAGACAATAAAGTGTAATGAATGGTTGAGATTTTTACAGTTAAATAAATCAACAGAATGTAATAAATTTTAAAATTCATCTTTATCATTGAAATTTGAAACAGAGTGTAAGAAAGTCCATATATTTGACCAGGTTCTTTTCAACTTGAAGCAATCTACTAATTTAAAAAGAAACAAAGTAAGTATTTAATATATATTAATATATACCATATATGTAAAATATTAATAAAGAATTAATAGCTTTTATAATAGCAATTTTATTAATTTCCAGGTTCCTACATGTTTAGTATTGTTTTTTTGAATCACTTTTAATATTTGTCATCTACTTCACTGGGAGTAAGTGAACTACTTTCATTAATTTGTGAGGAATTTATTAAGCATACAATTCATATATGCAAAGTATGGTATAATAAGCCAATGTAAGATAAAGTGTTACAACTCTTACAATTAACACATAAATACTTTTTATAATGAATGGTTGTAACTTAGTCTATGGTAGCATGAAAACATTGAGATTTCTTCTATTCAGTTCTATTAGTGTAACAATTATTCACTCTCCACTACCACCCCCTCAGCCTCATTCCCCATTCTCTATCAAATGTACACTGACTTATAATTTATTATAAATTTATATATAATAAATTTCATTTGTTTTTTTTTGCTCATAAATAATAAAAAGTAACATTTTATTTGTCTGTTCCTGGATATTTCAGGAACAGCCACACACAACATGATTTCCTTTTTTCCCCTTGGGTAGATGAAGTAGCAGAACATTGTAAGAAGGTAGATAAACCAGGTACTTTCACAGATAAGGCAATAAGGAATCAAGAATAGAACACATGGATCTATTGAGCACCACAAAAAGACAAAAAAAAATCTATAAGTGGGGACAATGAAGAAAGAGCAGAAATTCAAGCTAAAGTTATGTGAAACATTCAGTGAAATTGTAGGCAGGAGAAGCTTTATATCCTGCAGTGGCTCTAGCAGAAGCTGAAGTTCCAGGGTAGTTTATTGTTGTGTCACTATAATTCCTCTCTTTTATGGACAAAGCCTACAGGGAAAAGAGATGAACCTAAGCTGCATGTCACATTTCCCATAGCAAGAGTTGTGTAACTTCTCCCACTACCTGGTTACAATATCTTCACATGCATTCTACATTGACTACGAAAAATATCATTTAGTCCATCAGCCATCTGGAAACATCTCCATAATCATGTAGTGAACCTGATTCATCAGTGATATGTGTCATACAATAGCATGTAGGAAAAGATGACCACAGTGAGATACCCTCTGAACACTCCTTTCTCGGGTCTCAGAGTACTTTCCATAGGTTATCAACCATCCTAAGGGGCATGCAGTGACTGTATTAACAGGGAAGTATACTACCATATCTATCCCATATGGAGAAAGATAGCTATATAGGGATTGCTTCTGCAGGTGCTCTGGCCTCTTCTTAAGAAATGACTTATCTTCCATCACAGAGTCTATGTCACTGTTCCTTTCCAAGTAATCTCTTTTTCCCTTGGTTGTTTTTCAAGAGCCAATTGTGTTATGACACATTTTTCTATTTATAGTTGCAAAAACGATATATTAACCACAGATTTAGGCACCCACAGCAGACACAAGAAACAATTACACCAGTATCTAGGTTAATGAGTTTACTTGGGTTATATTTAGAAGTAAAATGGGGCATTACTATAAAAATACAAGTAATTCAACTTTCCTTGAAAATAAACACATGCCAGCATAGGTGAGAGCTCAGAACATCTGAAACCCTGCATGTCCTTGGTCAACTTACAAAGCAGTTCCACCAAAAAAAGACCCATCGCCCATAACAACTTTTATTGCTAGTGTAACCTTTGGGATACATCTTATTAGTATTTTGCATTTACAATCTTACTATGTCTTGTAAGTTTTATAAGTTTCCTGTGACTTATAAGTTTCACTAACTTTCTAAGCTTTTATTTTGTGAGGGGTATTTTTTAATGAGACAATGTTTCAATTCAAAGGTAATAGTTATATAAAACTTTTGTAAGCCACAATAATCCAATAATAATAATAATAATAATAATTCAATAATAATAACTTCATAATGATGAACAAATTTGCTGAAACATTAAAACAAATTTTATAAAATAGATTCTACTGGAGATAGCACAGTAGATAATTTCATTTCCTAAATTAAAAATATAATATATTTACTCCAGTAATATGAAATATGTAAAGATATTGCAAAATCCACCATGTCATATTCCTGAAATCATACATATATTAATACTAAAAGATCTTTGGATATTAGGGAAAATACATGCTAGTGTTAAGAAATAACCTATGTGATTGAGAAAATTTCCCTCAGTGCATTAAAAGAAAAAGAAAGAAAGAAAAAAAAGAATTCTGCCTTTGTACATATCTAGAGTTAGTGACTTGAAATGCATGATGCACAGTTTCAAAGTAAAAATAAAAATTCTCTTTATAAGCTTCAAGTTGGATAAAGAAAAGGAACAGGTACTTGAGGTATCAAGTGATACAGTTAAGATTTATTCCTCCAGTGTTTTCTCAGCCATTGTGCAAATGATAATTTCTAGTCATAAAGGAGTAGCCAGCTGGAGAAGGACAAACTATTTCCATTTGTTAATGAAACTTAAAATGATGCTAGCCAGTTTCAAAGTTATTTATATTCAGAATCAAATAGTGAGAGCACCATAAATATTAAAAAATGAAAAAGTACTAAGCCTATTCAAGGATAATAATATATATACTTTGCCTACCAGAAACATTATCAAGAATGGAAATTTACAATAGTTTAATAAATTTCCATCTGCCAAACACAGACAGATATGGTAAGTATGATATTTGAAAAATAACTTCATAAGAAGAAAGAATAAAAAGAACAACTGAGAAGAAAGGAGGGAAAAAGTGGCGTATTGTGTCATCCTTTATTTATGTTGTGGTTAGAGTGAGAAATGAATGACATATGCTCACATATTTGAATACTTGTTCCTTAGTTGTTGACATAATTTTGGGATGGTCAGTGCTCTTAGTAGGTGTATCATTGCTGGAGGACGTATATCACTGGAGGAAGGATTTGAGGCTTATATAGCTTGGTACTACTTCCTGTTTTGATGTCTCAGCTTCCTGTGTGTAGATGAAATGCCATCTCCATATCCAGACACCAAGAATGGCTTTGTCCTCTTACAGACATGATTTCCTCTCCATAGAAGGCTGCAAATAGATCCATATCTGTCACCGTGCACAAAACTTAAGTCCAAGTGGATCAAAGACCTCAACATAAATCCAGGTACTCTGAACCTGATAGAAGAGAAAGTAGGAAGTAGTCTTGAATGCATTGGCATAGGAGATCACTTCCTAAATAGAACACCAGTAGCCCAGACACTGAGAGAAACAATCAATCAATGGGACCTCTTGAAACTGAGAAGGTTTTGTAGAGCAAAGGATACGGTCAACAAGGCAAAGCGACAGCCTATAGAAAGGGAAAAGGTCTTCACCAACCCCACATCTGACAGAGGACTGATATCCAGAATATATAAGGAACTCAAGAAATTAGACATCAAAATGCCCAACAGTCCAATTAAGAGATGGGCTATTGAACTAAACAGAGAATTCTCAACAGAGGAAACTCAAATGGCTGAAAGACATCTAAGGAATTACTCAACATCGTTAATCATCAGGGAAATGCAAATCAAAACGATTCTGAGATACCACCTTCACCTGTCAGAATGGCTAAGATCAAAAACACTGAAGACACCTTATGTTGGAGAGGATGTGGAGCTAGGGGAACTCTCCTCCACTGCTGGTGGGAATGCAAGCTTGTACAACCACTTTTGAAATCAAAATAGTGCTTTCTTAGAAAATTGGGAATCAATCTCTCCCAAGAGCCAGCTATAACACTCTTGAGCATATACCCAAGGAATGCTCAATCATACCACAAGTGCACTTGCTCAGCTGTGTTCATAGCAGAATTATTTGTAATAGCCAGAACCTGGAAACAACCTAGGTGCCCTTCAACTGAAGAATGGATAAATAAAATGTGGTACATATACACAATGGAATACTACTCAGCAGAGAAAAATAATGACACCATGAGATTTGTAGGCAAATGGATGGATCTAGAAAAAAATCATCCTGAGTGAGGTAACCCAGACTCAGAAAGACAAACATGGAAGGTACTCACTCATTGGAGGATACTAGGTGTAAAACAAAGATGACTAGACTGCTACTCACAACTCCAGGGAGGCTACCTAGAAAACTGGACCCCAAGAAAGACACAGTGATCACCCAATGATAGAGAAATAGATGAGATCTTCATGAACAAACTGGACATGAGTGGGGTAATAAAGGGCAAGGGTCAAGGGAAAGAGAGCTTAGGGGAGCGGGAAATCCCAGCTTGATCAACAATAGAGAGGGAGAACAAGGAATAATAGACCATGATAAATAAAGACCACATGAGAATAGGAAGAAGCAAAGTGCTAGAGAGGTCCACAGAAATCCACAAAGATACCTCTACAATAGACTACTGGCAATGGTTGAGAGAAAGCCCGAACTGACCTACTCTGGTGATAGAATGGCCCAACACCCTAATCGTCTTGCTAGAAACCTCATCCAACGATTGAGGAAACCGGATGCAGAGATTCATGGCCAGGCCCCAGGTGGTGCTCCGGGAGTCCAGTTGGCAAGAAAGAGGAGGATTTGTATGATCGAGAACTGTTGAGACCACGATTGGAAAAAAACAAAGGGACAAATAGCCAAACGAATGGAAACACATGAACTATGAACCCCCCAACTGGATCAGGCCTTCTGGATAAATGAGACAGTTGATTAGCTTAATCTGTTTGGGAGGCATCCAGGCAGTGGGACCAGGACCTGTACTCAGTTCATGAGCTGGCTGTTTGGAACCTGGGGCTTATACAGGGACACTTGGCTCAGCCTGGGAGGATGGGACTGGACCTGTCTGGACTGAATCTACCAGGGGAGTCTTTGCCATGAGGAGATGGGAATGTGGGATGGGCTGTGGGGGAGGCGGGGGAGGGGTCAGAGAACAAGGGAACTGTGGCTGATATGTAAAATTAAATTAAATTATAAAAAAAAAGATTTGTATGTCAAAATAAACTTTTTACTCCTTCAGTGTCTGGGTCATAGCATTTTATCACAGCAACAACAAAGTAATTAATACATTGCACTTTGAGATTCCTTCATTTAGAAATTCATTAAGCTATCCTCTGCACCAACGTCTAAGCATACTGACTTCAGTTTAAGGAACTTCAAACAAAGAGAAGCCTAAATAATTTTTCTAACTCACCATCTCTCTATTACCCATCTCTCTTTCATCAACATCTGTCCCTCTGCATTGTCCTTGGTGTTTTATTTGTGCCTTTAATGCTTCACTTATGGAAAACTAGATGAATGTGTACCTTCAGCATGGAATAACAGGTTCTCAAATATGTACTATTTAATTGATATTGAGCTAGGAGGAACATAATCTATGATAGAAAATGTTTCTATTGCTTCTTGAATTAAAAGATATTAAAGTGTGACTGCATATCTATAATACTAATTAGTATTTCTATCAAAATTAGGGAAATCTTACAGTTTCTTGCACTAAAAAGTAATTTATGAATATTTTAAGCATATTTTGAGATCACTCCTTTTCATGATGGCTTTATTAGGCTTCTATCTGAACTTGAAGGGTCTAAAGCATACACTATAATTTTGAACTTTTACCAAATTCTTTTAGTGTTAATTACTGAAAAAAATTAATTGCAACTTATAGTGTTACCTATCATAACTGTAATAAATATTACTCAAAGTTGTTCAAAATAATAATAATTTAGTGTTTGGCTGTCTCCATAATTAACTTGTTCAGCTATTGTATGGATGCATAAAATGTCTATAAAATGTAATATGTACCAATTTTTGCATTATCCTTGAAACATAATGTATATTGATTTTACTTTCATTGATAATGCTATTAAATCATAAGATTGAAATTATCAGAATTTTTAATAAAATCATAGCTTTAAGCTAGGTGATATGCAATTTCTCATTTTACTTAGGTCCACTTGAGCATTAAATTTGACTGCATCCTGTGGTTTTCCTTTCCTTAGTTTGTGAGGCATACTTAATTATGTAGTCGTACTTCATTTTAGATTTCCATACTTTGTCACACAAGAGATAAGCAATAAAAGTTCCTGTACACACAGCATTTTATTATTTGAATGAACATTATTTGTACTATACTAATTAAATAAATTTTACAGAGCTTCAAGTGATACTCAAGCTGTCAGCTTAGATATTAATTATTCTATTAGAGCAAAAGTAGTTTATGGTCAATTTATAGAAGCTCTGGATGCTGTAAATCTTAAGTGATGAGGAGGTCATACCCATTTACTATGGGAAGTCACAATAAATCTAGTTTTGATTGAAATTGTATATTTAAATTGTTCAATTTCAAATAGATTATATATTTTCTCATTATTCTTGTGATGAGTGTGGATGTTGAGGAATAGTTTAAGTATGAAAAGAATATATTCTGAATAACTAATTGAAGGCATTAAACTTCATGTTGTTTTTACTAATTAAGCCTTAGGGAAATGTGTGGATATTTCCAATTACCTTGAACTTCATAATGCCATCAGCAATTTGTGCAGCGTCTGTTCTTCACATCTCTTCACATAAAATAGCCAAAGACAGACAATTCAGTCTTGGATTTTATTTGATAAAAAATAAACAAGCACATCTACTGCTTAATTATAGTATGTCTTCAAAAGGGCAAAAATATAAAATAAAGTATACTTATGGGTCGTGAAACATGATATCAGAGAAATATATCTATTCCTTTTGAAAAATACAAAGCATAAAATATATTGCTTATTATTTTGTAATTTGGAAAATCTTCAAAATGAGAAGAAAATAATCAGAGAGAATATATATTAGTTATTTATTAAATACATGTAGAGAATGTAAATTATAAAAACCAAGAAAATTTGAGATATCCTTCAAATATTAAGGTTCAAATATTTTTTTTTAAAGATTTATTTATTATGTATACAGGAGAGGGTGTCAGATCTCATTACAGATGGTTGTGAG
Source organism: Peromyscus eremicus (assembly GCF_949786415.1). Taxonomy (NCBI): domain Eukaryota; kingdom Metazoa; phylum Chordata; class Mammalia; order Rodentia; family Cricetidae; genus Peromyscus; species Peromyscus eremicus. Next base: position 45,756,679 of record NC_081431.1, read on the forward strand.
CCACCATGTAGGTGCTGGGGATTGAACTCAGGACCTCTGGAAGAGCAGTTGGTGTTTTTAACCTCTGAGCCATCTCTCCATCCCCTCAAATATTTTTATAACTTATAGAAATTGAACATTTTTCTGTAGACTGAAGTTTCTTGGTCCTGCCTGGTCCTGCCTGGGCAGCAACCATTTCATAAAATAATCACTCAAAGGCTTAATATTAATTACAAACTGGTGTATGGCTCAGGCTTATTGCTAGCTAGCTCTAACATCTTAAATTAACTCATTTCTATTAATCTATGTATCACCACCACCTGTCTTGTGGCTTTACCTGTGTTCTATCACATCTTGCTCCCCTGGAGGCTCATAGCATCTCCCCAACTCCACCTTTCTTTTCCTTTTATTTGTCTTGGATTTCTCACCTGACTATATCCTGTTTCTCAATAGGCCAAAACAGCTTCTTTATTAATCAATAGTAGCAATACATACTCACATTGTGCAGAAAGACCATCAAACAGCACTTTTGCTTTTATTATGAATGTTAATATTTCCAAATGTGGCTTAGAAAAGGATTTCATTGATATAGTGGCTAATTTATATATACTTACATATAAACACATATGCTCTTTTGAAACTATATACAATACACACATATGCATTTGTCAAATTTCAAAAAAGGATCATTTCTGTATGTTAGTAAATATAAAATTTGAACAGAACCATGCTGCTGGTTGCTGGCAGAAGAAGAATTTGTGTTTTCTTTTGGATGTCATCCCTGGTTGGTTGCCCTTTAAACATGATATTGATAAGAACAATTGGGGAGTTTTTGAAGGAATTATGGGTCAAATACATTACGTACATGTAGGGAAATCTTAAGGAATAAATAAAAATAAGTGTTCAAAAAGAAATAAATACTTTTATCTTGTCAATAAAATTTTATTTTCTTAATTGATTTTGAATATTAGATAAACATGTTACTAGAATTTTTAAATTTTTGTTACTCCAGTGAATTTAAACTGAAATAAGTGACAAATGCAAATATGTACATATATCATAACCAAATAAGATATATAATGTTATACATTAAAAATACTTTAAAATACATTAAAAATACAGAATTATTTAAACAAATAATAAGAAAATGTATACTTGAATAAGTATCAGATGCATTATTTTATTAAATATATCTAAAACTTTATGATAAAAATGTTACAGTTACTAGTCAACTCACATAGTATTGTCTGATCAAATGAGATGGAAGGGACCTTTACTCTTCTAGAAGAGTTAGGCAATTTCAAGAAAATGTAACATTTCTTTGCCCAGTAAAGTAATATTCCACATTTCTCCCTTTTTGTCTAAATAAAAATGAAGTTTTTAACTTTAACATAGTAAGACTATATGCTAGAAGAACAGTTACCAAGTAAGTATTACATTTACAATGGTCAGTCCATTTGTATTTGGCAAATTCAATAAAACTATTCTATTATTTATCCTTTCTGTGTGAATCCAAAGTTTTGTACCTAATTTACCTTCTATCATAACTAAGAAAAACTGTAGCTATATCTATCTAGTTTTCACCCCCATCAAAGACTACAGATGGATAAAATATTACTTGAATAAACAGAAAGTGCCGTGCAAGCCACTTTCAAAACTATAGAAAAGACAGACACATCTGGATGCCTGGGTAGTCGCCTAATGTTCCTCTGCAACATTGAGCCATCCATTTTCAGCCTTTAGACCTACAAAATCTGGGGGACTTTTCTATGAAGCAGCAATTTTGAAGTACTATCCCACCTTATCTTGGAAAAGTTTGGCAGTCTTTTCCCCTTGTGTCTTGCTTCTCCAATTTGTACAGCATATTGTCAGCAGTCAAGGCAAGGACAGTTTCTTGCCTATATAACTAGCTTTGCCATAATCAAAGTAAACTCCATATGGAGGTATTTTGATGATCATATCTGTTGGAGCCTGCTGACAGTCAGCTGGGTAGCTGGGTTGAGGCGTGCAGATTGTAGGGACAATGAAGAAGACAGAAAAGAGTCCAGAGGACTGCCAGTCAATGCCGGACAGCCATGAGTTTATTTCACAGCCAGCTTATACACAGTTTTGAAGGACAGAGTTAGAACAATGCACAGTACAGGCATTCAACTACTGTTTATCCTTCTTGCATCAAGGAGCAGGCAGTTTCATTTTCTATCTCAATGTACCTCTGGTTGGCACCAGCAGCCTGTGTCTAGCTAGATAGTGTGTTCATTCCTGTGGGCTAATCAGGACTTTCTAACAGCCTTGGAGCAAACAAGCTTGAACTCTATTGACTCAGAATAGACTTCAGATTGAAACTGGGAAACTGACTCAGTTGTGGGCTCATACACATATCCTTTATTTGAAGTAAGTTGGTGTTGCCAGGAGCAAACATGTCTCATTGTCAATGAAAAGTCCTATGTTTATAAAACATCTTATATGTCCTATTCTGCATGTCTTTGAAGTGTTTGAAGATCATCTATCTATACAAAATAAATCTCTGTATGATCTTGAAAATGTATCTAACATAACTACACATTTGATTGTTATAGATGACTAACTACTAACCTTCTTTTCATACTTATCCTAAAAGGTGGATAATAACAGCTTTCAAGGACTAGATCTTGACCACAAAAGTTAAAATGAACTGCAAAGGTGCAATGCCTTAAACAAGAGTAGAAACATATATACTGTATTTTGTAACAAAAATAACCTTAAATTTGTATCAGTATACAAAAATCCCTTGAAGAGGAGTAGAAACATATATACAGTATTTTATAATAAAAATACCTCAAATTTACATCAATAGAGAAAAATCCATAGCAATGTAAAATACCTGAGATGAATAGTTGTTTTTTAAATTGAAAGTGGATTAAATAATCTACCATTTTATCCTGTTGTTCCTATATCCCCCTATTTCTTTTAAGAAAAATATCCTAGAATCTAAACTCCCTTGCTTATTTCCTTCTCTGACAATGACCAATAATAATTTACAACCAATTCCACCAAATGATGACAAACATCCATAAAACACTGAATAACCAAAACTATCTACCCTACCTCTTGGGAATGTGTGCATTGTGTTCTGAAAATTATTTTCTATTGTCTGGGGGTGGTGATATCTTTGGGAAAACAGAATAGTCATGTCCTGGAAAAACTAGTTGTAACTTTTGTCATCCAATCTCAAAACTGTTCCCAGGCAGAGGGATTAGTATATGTGTCACCTCTCATGTACTTTTTCTTGGTATATTTCTTTTTGTCAGTAGCCAAGATTTCCAGGAGGTCTCCTCTGATCAAACCTGATCTCTATTAATCTTGAAGGAACCATAACCTCTTCCCCAATGCAATACATTTTCTGAATTCTATTTTTTTTTAATTTTTATTTTGCAATACAATTCAGTTCTACATATCAGCCACAGATTCCCTTGTTCTCCCCCCTCTCCCCCCTCACCTTCCCCCCAGCCCGCCCCCCATTCCAATCTCCTCCAGGGCAAAGCCTTCCCCACAGACTGAGATCAACCTGGTGGACTCAGTCCAGGTAGGTCCAGTCCCCTCCTCCCAGGCCGAGCCAAGGGACCCTGCATAGGCCCCAGGTTTCAAACAGCCGACTCATGCAGTGAGCACAGGACCCGGTCCCACTGCCTGGATGCCTCCCAAACAGATCAGGCCAATCAACTGTCTCACCCACTCAGAGGGCCTGATCCAGTTGGTGACCCCTCAGCCATTGGTTCATATTTCATGTGTTTCCGTTTGTTTGGCTATTTGTCTCTGTGCTTTATCCGACCTTGGTCTCAACAATTCTCGCTCATATAAACCCTCCTCATTCTCATTAATTGGACTCCCAGAGATCCACCTGGGGTGAAGGGCGAGGGTCCAGGGAAAGAGAGCTTGGGTGAGTGGGAGATCCCAGCTGGATCAACAACAGAGAGGGAGAACAAGGAATAGGAGACCATGGTAAATGAAGACCACATGAGAATAGGAAGAAACAAAGTGCTAGAGAGGTCCACAGAAATCCACAAAGATACCCCCACAACAGACTGCTGGCAATAGTCAAGAGACAGTCCGAACTGACCTACTCTGGTGATGGGATGGCCAAACACCCTAATTGTCGTGCTAGAAACCTCATCCAACTACTGAGGGATCTGGATGCAGAGATCTGAATTCTATTTTAAAGGTGAATCATCCCTAAAGTTTCTAGGTTGCTTTAATCCAGCAGTCACTTAGTCAATACAACACCATACAGGACCCAGACACCCTGTGTATTACTCATCTTTATGTGGCTTATTCTTTTTACATTACTTTACTCTCTCTTTAAAGACTATTGCTTTAAAACTATTTCTTCCTATGACTGTCTATACTCATTTTCTTTTCTTTCTCAAGCCTATACACAGTTTTAAACACACTGTAACTTATTTAGAGGTTTTTTCCATCTGTAATTGTCTTCACTGTGTATCTATATACTTTTCTGCCATTGTGAGCCAAACCTTAAACTACTAAGCAGCTTTGTACTGGCTGCTGCATCTGCCCGGCCCAGGTCAGTGAAAGCTGAGCTTAATGTTGTGAGCGTGTCCAAGAGCTACATTCAACAAGGAACTGTGTTCAACTGCCCAAGGCGTGTCCAAGAGCTACATTCAACAAGGAACTGTGTTCAACTGCCCAAGCTCTAGGAACTTGGTCACTGCATTGTGGCAGGTGTTTTTACTCATTTTCTCTTTTCACTTAGTGTAAAAAAGACTGTATGCTCTGTTTTATGTCAGAGCATCTTAAAGGAGCCATGTCCTTTTTTTCTTTTTCTTTCTTTCTATTTTCTTTCAGCTTTCTGAGGCCCTATGTGAAATTTAGGCCCCATGTTGGAACACCAAATGTAGTAGTCTTTCTTTTGGGCCACCAGACAGTTCCCAAACTATGCTATCGAGACATAGTTTTAGTTATGAATGCTCGGTCTTATCTTCTGCTTGTCCCACTAGCTCTTATAAATAAATTAACTTGTTTCTCTTCATCTATGTTTTACCTTGGGGCCTTTTATCTTTCTTTCATTCTGTATGTCTTTCTTATTTCCTCTGTATCTGGCTGGCTGTTGCTGCCTGACTCCTGGCTGCAGGTTTCTTCCTTTTTTTCTCCCATGTTCTCTATTCTCTCTCATTCTCCTCTCTCTTCTTTTCTCTCCCCCTACTTATTCTCTATGCCCACCAGACCTAGTCATCCCTCTTATGCCTAGCTATTGGCCAGTCAACTGTTTATTAGACCAATCAGGTACCTTAGGCAATCAAGGTAAAACAGCAACATATCTTTACATAATTAAACAAATGCAGTATAAGCAGAAGTAACACATCTTTACCTAGTTAAATGCAGCATAAACAAATGTAAGATCTTTACATAGTCAAAGTAATATTCTGCAACAAAAACAAGTGCAACCCATCTTTGCCTAGTTAAAGTAATGTTCCACAACACATTGTGTGTGGTTCCATCACTGAACTGCGTTCCATAAGAAAACAGGCTAAGCAATTCACGATGAACATACTTGGCATTCCTCTGTGAACTCTACACCAGCTCTTTTGTCGAGGTTCCTGTTGTGCTTGTGTTCCTGTCCTGACTTGCTTCATTGATGAACAGTAATGTGGAGGTGTAAGTCAAATAAACTCTTCTTCCCCAAGTTGATTTTGGTTAGCGTGCTACCTAACATCAATAATAACCCTGACTAGGACAATCCTTGTCACTATGGCCTTAATTTTATGGAAAATGATCTCACCAGAAAATAAAGCTTTAATATGGTCTCAAAGTCCCTTAGCCAATCCCCAGAATTCCATTGGTGACTAGCTCTAGGAGGTCTAACATGATGCATAAGTCTTTCTCAAACACAGAAGATTGCTTTTTATTCCACTGCTATTAGATAAACAATAATGCCAATAATAAGTTTATTTTCCTTGTGAAAATTCTACTTACATGTATTGTACTCTTTTTGAAATAGATTATATTTTCTAGCCAAACGTGTTAGTCCTTATCAGAGGTTTAAACAGAACTTTTTTATTATTTTCTAACCTTCAACTAATTTAGATTTTTCCAAGTCTATAAAATATCATATAGGGCCGGGCGGTGGTGGTGCACGCCTTTAATCCCAGCACTCGGGAGGCAGAGCCAGGCGGATCTCTGTGAGTTCGAGGCCAGCCTGGACTACCAAGTGAGTTCCAGGAAAGGCGCAAAGCTACACAGAGAAACCCTGTCTCAAAAAAACAAACAAAAAAAAATCATATAGGTATAGGAAATAGTCTCATATCTCAGTCTCAAGTATTGACTTAACACTCTAAAAGTTCTCATTCATCCTCAGGGAAAACTTTAAAAAAATTGGAATAAGTGTAGTTAACTTCCCCTCTATAGAACAATGTATTCATTATTTTCCCAAAGCTGTTGCTATCAATTTATTACAGGACATTCACAAGAATTACCACGTTTTCAATATTCTGATTCATAAACAAAATACAACAAAGCAAAACACATACCGAGACTTTGGACACCCTTACCCAAACCACCCACATGGTTGGGAGAATTGCAACTCCAGTACAAGGTATTCTAAAATCATTTGTTATCAGTCAGCTTCTAAGAAAGCACTTATGCAATAATGATAGTGAGGGATGCATTTCAAGAGATTTCTCTGCTGGGATGGTCAGTAATCAAAATTATTGAGACAGAATCCATCCACAAAAGGATGATTATCATAATTGTAATTGCTCATTGTTTCAAAAGTGTTGAACCCAAGGCCTTAAAATTACACTTTATTCACAACTCAGGTACCTGTTCATGGCCTCCCACAACCCGGTTGATTATTTTTACCTAATTATTTCTCATCTCACTTGTCAAGTGCCTACTTGCAAACCTCTCTTAGAATTACCCATCTGATCACATATACAGCATGTCCTTCAGAGCCAGAAAGGACATAAAGTCAATTGAACTCATTGCAACTACTTTGACCATTTTAATGTCACAATGCCTTTTATTCTATCTACAATCTTGACATTAAACATTAACTTTGGTTGTGCAAACTTTGCGTATATTTTATATTATTCATGTGACACTATACCTTGTTTTAACTCTCTTATTTAATAAACGTTCTTGGCTGTCCTGGAACTCACTCTGTAGATCAAGCTGGCCAAGACTGTTACACAGAGAAATTCTGTCTTGAAAGAAAAAAAATTAGAAAGGATTAGTGATTTCTTGGGTGCTGGTATAGAAGGAAAGATGGAGAGATTACAAAAGAGACACACAAAAATATTTGGAGATAGTGGAGAAATTCATGATCTTAGTTGAGGTGACATTTTCATGAATGTATATATGTCAAAATTCAATACATTAAAATTATATAAAAAATAAACTTTCTCCCATCCTGATTTCAATGTCCCTTGCTCATAGAATCCCTCCTCTCTCTCATAGACTGGAGTCATGGAGCTCAGCCTGGTGCCCGGCAGTAGATCTCTGCATCTGTTTCCATCAGTCACTGGATGCAGGCTCTATGATGACAATTAGGATATTCAGCCATCTAATCACCAGAGTAGGTCAGCTCAGGCACCCTCTTGACTATTGCCAGTAGTGTATGGTAGGGTCATCCTTGCAGGTTCATAGGAACTTCCCTAGCACTCTGTTTCTCTATATTTTCATGATGTCTTCATTTATCATGGTATCTCTTTCCTTGATCTCTCACTCTATCCCTGTTCCAGCTCTAACCTCCCGTTCCCCTATGTTCTCATTCCCCACCCCTTGCCCTCCATTACACTCACTCACCCTCAGTTTTCTCATGGAGATTTCATCTATTTCTCCTTTGCTGGGATATCCATGAGTCCTTCCTAGGGTCCTCTTGGCTAGCTAGCCAAACCAGTGGAAATGCATGAAATGTGGACCAATAGCTGAGGAGCTCCCATGGTACTAGACTAGGCCCTCTGGATAGATGAGACAGTTGTTTAGCTTGAACTGTTTAGATGACCTCCAGGCAGTGGGATTGGAACCTATCCCTGGAGCATGAGCCAGCTTTATGGAGCCTAGTACCTATGGTGGGACACTATGTGCAGCCTTGGTGGAGGGGCTTGGACCTGCCTCAACTAAAAAGAGAACTTTCTTATAGAAGAAACTCAAATGGTGAGATACACTTAAAGAAATGTCCAGTGTAACTGGATTTATGTTGAGGTCTTTGATCCACTTGGACTTGAGTTTTGTGCATGGTGACAGATATGGATCTATTTGCAATATTCTATATGTTGACATCCAGATATGCCTTGATAGAAGTGAAAGTAGGAATTAGACTTGAATGCATTGGCACAGGAGACCACTTCCTAAACTTCCTAAATATAACACCAGTAGAACAGACACTGAGAGAAACAATTAATAAGTGGGACCTCCTGAAACTGAGAAGCTTTTGTAGAGCAAAGGGCATGGTCAATAAGACAAAATGACAGCCTACAGAATGGGAAAAGATCTTCATCAACCCCACATCTGACAGAGGGCTGATCTCCAAAATATATAAAGAACTCAAAAAGCTAGACTTCAAAATACTGAACAATCCAATTAAAAAAATGGGCTACAGAGCTTAACAGAGAACTCTCATCAAAAGAATCTCAAATGGTTGAAAGATATTTAAAAAATTGTTCAAGTATCCTTAGTCATCAGGGAAATGCAAATCAAAACAACTCCGAGAAACCATATTACACCTGTCAGAATGGCTAAGGTCAAAAACACTGAAGACAGCTTATGTTTGAGAGGATGTGGAGCAAGGGGAACACTCTTCCACTGTTGGTGGGAATGCAAACGTACAGCCACTCTGGAAATCAGTATAGCAGTTTCTCAGAAAATTGGGGATAAGTCTTCCTCAAGACCCAGTTATACTACTTTTGGGCATATACCCAAGGAATGCTCAATCTTACCACAAGGACACATTTTTCAACTATGTTCATATCAACATTATTCGAAATAGTCAGAACCTGGAAAAAACCTAGATGACCCTCAACTGAAGAATGGACAAAGAAAATGTGGCACATATACACACACAATGGAGTACTACTCAGCAGTAAAAAACAATGATATCATGAAATTTGTAGGGAAATGGATGGAAATTGAAAATATTATCTTGAGTGAGATAACCCTGACTCAGAAGGACAAACATAGTATGTACTCACTCATAAGTGGATACCGAATGTGAGAGAAGGGATGACCAGACTGCAACCCACTTCTCCAGAGAGGCTAGCTAACAGGGAAAGACCCTAGGAGAACACATGGATGACTCTGCGAAGGAGAAGTGGATGAGATCTACATGAGTGGACTGGGTGTGGGAGATGGCAGAGGGCAAGGAGTAGGGGATGAGAACATAAGGAAATGGGAGGGTTGTAACTGCAACAGTTACAGAGTAGGAGGGAAGGGAGGAAAATACCATGATAGATGAGGACATCATGGGAATAGGAAGAGGCAGGGTGCTGGGGAGGCTCTCAGGAATCCACAAGGATGACCCCATCTTGGTCTGCTGGCAGTGGTCTAGTGGGTGCCTGGACTGGTCTACTCTGGTGACCGGTCTAGGGAATAACTTAACTGGCATCATAGAGCCTTTGTCCAGTGACTCATGGAGGCAGATACAGAGATCCATGGCCAGGCACTAGGCTGAGCTCTGGGAATCCAAGTGATAAGAGAGAGAGGAGGGATTCTGTGGGTGAGGGACCTTGAGATCATGATGGGAGGATATGCAGAGATGATGGGCCACACTATTGGAGGCCCATAAACTGTAGACTAGTGGCAATGAAGCCCCCAGGGGACTGGACTAGGCCCTCTGGATACGGAAGATGGTTGTTTGGCTCAAACTGTTTGGGGGGCACCCAGGTAGGAGGATCAGGATCTGTCTCTGGTCTATGGGCAAGCTTCTGGGAGTCTGGTGCCTTTGGTGTGACACCTTGCACAGGCTTGGTGCAGTGGGAAGTGGTTTGGACCTGCCTAGGCTCAGTGTGCTGGGCTCTGCTGACTTCCCATGGGAGACCTTGATGTGGAGATGCGGGATGGCTTGGGAAAGAGGGCTGGGGATGGAGGGAGGGAAGAGGGGGGATCTGTGGATAGTATGTGGAGTGAGTAGAAAATTTCTTAATAAAGAAAAATGAAAAAAAAAAAGAAATGTTCAACTTCCTTAGCCATCAAGGAAATGCTAATCAAACCACTTGAAGAGACCATCTTACACTGCCAGAAGGACTAAGATCAATAAAACTTGTGACAGCTCATACTGACAAGCATTTGGAATAAGGGTGATACTCATCCATTGCTGGTGGCCGTGCAAACTTGTACAGCTACTATGTTAATCAGTATAGTAGTTCCTCAGAAAGATGGGAATCAATCTACCTTAAGATACAGCTATATTATTTGGGCAGATACTCAAAGGTGCTTCATAGTACTCTACAGAAACTTGCTCAACTATGTTCATTGTTGCTCTATTCATAATACTCAGAAATTGGAAACAACCTAGAAATCCATCAACAGAATATTGGAAAGAAAATGTGGTACATTTCCACAATGGAAAAATATCTTAGCTGTTAAAAAAATGAACTTTGTAGGCAGAAGAATAGGAAAGAAAAAGTCATTCTGAATGAGTTAACCCAGATCCATAAAGATAAATATGATCAGTGCCTTATTCAGCCATTATCAGAGGGATTTCCACCTGCAGCAGATGGGACAAATACAGAGACTCACAGCCAAACATTATGCAGATAGAGATATGTTGGAACACACAGCTCTAAATGAGATATCTCCATCAACTCCCTTCCCTCAGAACTGGGCAGTAACTGTGCCTTGCTGGGCATGGAAGTATAAAGATCTGTTGGCCCAGTTCAAATGCTCTTCTGAGAATTGATCACATTTCCATCTGTCCCTTGGAAGCTCTTCTCTTCATTCTAATTTGCTAATTTTAATCTGCTATGAGCTGGAAAAACACAAATAGCTATCTGCATTTTGTGAATAAGTGAACTATGTAAACATGCTGAGTATACTTATACAGCTGGAGTTTTGGGGAATGAATTTCATAAAATAATCAGACAATACATTCTAAGTTCATGTTAAAAAAATCACTGATTCCAAAATTTACTAGAATTGCTTTAAGTTTTCTAAATGACTATTACCAGGTACCTTTCCTCTAGTCTCAAAACTTCTGATTTTCTAGAATTGAACAGCACCTCATCATCACTATTCAAAAATCTTAAGTTGCTTCTCAAACTTATCTGGTGAAGGTGGTGAATATCACTGAGCTGATACATGACATTTTAGTAGCTACAAATGCAGAAAAATGTTAAGTAGCTCCAAGAATTGGGACAGAGTTTTAGACTCAGATACTTTTCAATAATGGGGTGAAATAAAAAGTGTAGCAAAAGAGAAATGTAAGCACACATTGCACAGTTCACCTCACCCAAGTTGGGAGATGACCAGGACAAGAGAACAGATATTTTATCATATAAACTGTATATTTTTGTTTTAATGTGCTTTTTGACAGGGCGTTGATGGACAGAACTGGTCTCAAAATTTGCAAGGCTCTGCATCAGAGTTTTGAGTGCTGGTAATATAGACATGAGGCACAACATATGACTAAAAGAGCTCCACATTGGACTGAAACTGAATTTGGTTTTTCAGTTTCATCCAAACATTTGCTAGTCCAGGAAGCTAGGTTAGTTTTGTTATTGGTACTTAGTAAATTGCAGGACAGTGCAATCAACAGTTCACTTTAGTGCAATTTAACTTCTAATATGTAAAATATAAGAAAGTGAACAAACTTTTCTCAAGGAGAATTCTGATATGGAGAAAAGCTACAAAGAACTGATATTAACTATTCAAAGCAAACCCCAATATCTGGGCTGTACAGCAGTACACTTTGTACACTTTGACTGGGGCTAATGAAAAGTGTTCACCATAAGGTCAGAGAGGTGGGGAGAACTGTTTGAGAGATAAACTGCTCATGAAATTTCAGCCTAGCTCTCCTTGGTGACCTCCCTGATTGGAGAATGGAGTAGGACACTTCAGAAAATTGTAAACAGACACAGACCTTCAATCTCCTCTTCAAATTTCATGATAGACCGAAGTATACAGAAGCTATGAATGGAAGCAAAAAATAAACTTAACAGTAGGAAATAAAGAGCAAATCTAATAAAAAGACAGATCTTCATATTATAGAGACAGACTGGGTGACTAAATTCCTTCCAGCCTCTTTAAACACCATTTTATCAACTTTCTCATCTGGATAAGACCATGGAGTGTCTTTATATCTTTGCCTGGTTTACAGTTCCCTTATAATAAAGATGTCTAATACCTTCTATATTACCATACAGGAGATGATTTTATGAATGAGCATCCTTTTGTGTCTCTGTACTTGTTTCTTTATCTCTTTATTCAGCCACACACATTAGTTTCATCTCATCTTTTGGCTACAGTGAATCATGCTGTAATAAATGTGGGAGTGCTGGTTCATTTTCTGCATACTGATCACCTCTTCAGGTTGTTGAAGATTCCCTAGATCATGATGTTTTCTACAATGGCGGTATTATGTTCTGTTCACACACACTATATGAGATGTTCTTCCTTACTATCATACCACAATGCCATTTCTTATATATATATATATATTTTAACAACAGCTCTTCTGCTGGAGTGAGATGATGTTTTATCACCTACTTGTTTATATTTTTCTGATTACTAAATGACTGAAAAATGGTCATAAGCATGATGAACATTTACAGAATTTCCTTTTTTGATGTGTCTACTTTATTGCTTATTTTGAATTCAATTTTTTAATTGAATTCTTTGAATTCCCAGTAGATTTCAGACGTGAACCCCTTGGCATATGTTCACATGACTGAAATATTTTAATTTTCTACCTAATTTGTCTGTTTGTTCTGGTGATTACTTCCTTTTCTTGTATAGACTTATCTTAGTTTAACACATTGATGTTAGTTTATTTTCATTTTCCAAAATATCTTTGCCTATATCAGTGTCTTAGTTTCCTTGTATTTTCTGCTAGAGTTTTTTTTACAGTTTTGAGTTCAGAATTTTATCCTAATTTGTTTTGAGTTATTTAGTAACTGGAAAATGATGACAGTCTATTTTCACTCTTTTACACACACAGAATAAATACCTCCAAAAGTCATTAATTGAAGAATACCTTTTCCCAAATATGTGTCATGGTGTCTTTGAAAAATATTGTTTGGCTGTAAGCACATAATTTGTTTAGAGAGTTTCTACCATGTTCCATTGCTTTGTAATGCCAACACGATGTTGTTTCTGCGGTTATTGTGTGGAGTACACTCTAAGGTCTCTAAACAATTATCCTACCCATGCTTTGTTCACCTGTGATACATTTAAATCTGTGAGTATATCAAATTGTTGGTTTATGCCATAATATTTATTGTTTATATTTATATTTATTAAGCTTATCTCTATGAAATTTTCAAATTTAGCTGTTAATAGTTTAACATCAATATGTTGGCCTAGAAACATAGATGAAAAAAGAAAAAGAAAATGAGGTTTGCAGACCTCACATGTACTCAGTATAGGAATCCAGGGACAGTCACTCATTTAAAAGCTTCACAGTTCTTCTGGAAGAGCAGAGCTAACTGAGATGGAGCCAAGGTTCCAGCAGGAGATCACAGCCATGGAGAGTGATTCTCAGGAAGGACAACAAAGTCACAGTCACGGAACTGGAAGTATCCCCAACAGGATTTCCATAATTCTGTTCTAATTAATTCAGTTTCTTTACTATTTTATGCAGGATTAAGCTGTGCTTGCTCTTCCATTGTATTGTTGTGTGTGTGTGTGTGTGTGTGTGTGTGTGTGTGTGTGTGTGTGTGTATATGTGTGTGTGACTAGAAATAAAATATTTTCTTCATTCACAAATGGCCAGGCAGGTGTCTGCATTGAGACCCAAGAGTAATTTAGATGTTTAGTTAAATCTGTTAGTATATGAAAGTTGACTATTTTGCATGTCAGATGAGAGTTAATTGTTGATATGAAAGGGGAGATTGCGGTTAATCTTACTTCACAAACAGGAATATAGGCTGATTGTGTGCCATACAGGAGACTCACCGTAGGACATGGGTAGGTGCTATCCTCCATGAATATGGGATACTCTTAACCTGGGTTATTTACTCACTATATAACAATGTTAAACTCAGATAAGAATAATACACTTAGGAACCCACTTTAGTCATCAGTGTCATCCTTAAATAGGTGTACCTTTCCTTTGTTTAAAACCTTATACCAGACATTTCTCTCCTGAAGCTCATGGGCCTTTTACATCACAGGGTAGCTGTGCATTCAGTCCAGCATGCTTGTTCTTGACAGTCTTAAATTACAATATCGAAAAGTTAAACACTTCTGCATCACAAAATCATCTTCTTTATATTATTTCATAAATGTGCATTATTTATATAGTGTCCAGTTACATTGTGTTTCCTTGAGAGGAAAGTATATATATATATATATATATATATATATATATATATATCTCACTATTTTACTTAATGTTCTTAAAAAATACTCAACATATACATGATTATTGTCAGGTGAACAAGCAGCTTTAAAAGGCAGTGGCTCAGTTGTGTTTTGAAATAAATTCCTTATATGCACTATAAGTCTAAAATAATAGTTACAGTTTAATTTCTTCTGTGTTTTTTAAGTTATCCAATTATATTGTAGCCATCAATACTATTTTTATGAAGAGACCCAAGGACGAATAAAAAAATAGATCATCAGCAGACACATTGGAGTTAATTAAAAATAGCCCTCCTGTAGATTTCTCCAAATGCATGTACATGCAGGGAGGCCTGAGTGGACTCAGTGTTTTTATTAAAAGAGAGCAAGAAAGCACATGGTATTGTCAGGGAAAAATGGTAGATAGGATAGAGGATGATCTAAAGGGGTAGGGAATCTGTGTCGATTATATCAAAGTATATTATCTGAATATATGGAGTTCCCAACTACAAAAACAAAGCAAAAAAAGAGCAAGTAGAGTTCTAGACTTACTGTGGTAGGAATATAGTTCTTTTTTTTTTTTTTTTTTTGGTTTTTTGAGACAGGGGTTCTCTGTGTAGCTTTACCCCTTTCTTGGAACTCACTTGGTAGCCCAGGCTGGCCTCAAACTCACAGAAATCTGCCTGCCTCTGCCTCCAGAGTGCTGGGATTAAAGGCGTGCACCAGCACCACCCAGTGGAATATAGTTCTTAATCCTATTAATATTTCATTTCTATCTTAGAGATACATGCTGCATGGAAACAGTTACCTTGCCTAAATGATTATATTTGTGTAAGGGCTTGTGATTTAGTCTGATTCCTGGAACTTAGCGACTATGATTATTTGTGAGCTTGTTCCCATCCACATCCACATCATATTTTGCTGTTGGTTTTCTTAATGTTATCCATGTTGTTTAGTTTTTGTTTACTTGACATGAACTGGAGACACCTGGGACAAAGTAATTTAACTGAGGAATTAATCATTCAATCTGATTTCTCTATGTGCATGTCAATGGAATATATTCTCTCTCTTTGTCACTGTCTCAGTGTCTCTGTGTCAGCTCCCCTCCCCTAGTCTGTGTGTGTGTGTGTGTGTGTGTGTGTGTGTGTGTGTGTGTGTTTGTGTGTGTGAAATTGAACTATGCTCCTCTGCAAAAGCTTTGAGTGCTCTTCCCTTCTAATCCAGACTCACTGATGTACATTTAAATGTGGTGGTTGATACTTACACTTTTTATATTTTTGATGTTTTGCATTAATAATATAAAGAATCCTTGTTAGAAGGTAGCTCATACTGAGTTTGTAAGTATACCATGAGCAGACTTTGAGCTAAATAAACAGCAAGCTTAACACACACCACACACACCCACCTCCCCACCCCCCACCCCACCCACACACAATGAACTACTCAATACCTAAAAGTTCAAAACCTCTATTTTTCTGCATAAAACAAAACATTTAAAGTTGTTTTGAAAAGATGGGGTTATAATAATTTATTATTTTAGCAAGTCTCCTAAGAGAATAACTGATATTTCGTAATCATTCATTGGCTAGTTTTAACAGTTTAAAGTTCTTATTTTTGTCTAAATATGACAAAACCAGATATAGATATATGATATCCACTGTGATTTATGTTCCCTCATTTTGTTGTTTATCATTAAATATCAAAAAACATGGTCAAGCAGGTAATCTTTTGAAAATTGTGAGTAGTAGTTAAGCATCATATTTCAAAGAATATCAATTTTGATATCCAAGACAGAGTCCTTTCCTAACAGGATTACTGTAGAAATAACTGGAATTCACTGATATTCAGTACTTTCAACTGCTGGTGGCTATACCGCAGCAGTTTGGTCTGTCCTTGGAAACACTGAGGAAATACACCACTGCTGTCTACAGTTTTTTCTTGATGAAAAATTTTGTAGTTAATATGACTATTTTTCTATGATATATTTATAAATTTGACCTGTCAATGTTAGTATAATTTTACAATTTTTTTCAGTGAATTTCAGTTATTAAAGAAAATTCAAGTGCAATTGCAATATTTCTGCAAGACTCAACAAGAAAATATATTAAATTTTTTATAACTAAACCACTACTTTTCATGTGCTTCACCTGAAGTGTTGTGGTAATAAAGTAAAAAAATATAGTCTCATAAAAATTTAAATCTGCAGTAGTGTTGCATATCTCTGCAGTATATCAGTTGAGCTCTAGTGTATCCTCCCAACTTGACGTTTTCCTACAAGAACTCAGCTAATTCTGGAAGCTACTGTTAGCACTGCTCTGCTTAACTTTTTTTTCCCTAGATGTCATTTTGACAATTGAGAAAGCTCCAGCAGCTAGAAAAAATGTTCTTACAGAAAGAAAGGCAGCTCAGGAGAAAACAGGACTGGTGAAATATTCAAACCATAGAACTTTATATGGAAAATAACGTTGATTAAAAGTTTCCCAGTATTTAAAAAAAATAGTTAATAAGTTTGCTATGAAATTTGTATTATACCTTGGTCTTCAAGGTTAGTTTCTTGGTTTCTTGAGTTTCCATAGAATTATTTTGATTATTTGTGGATGCATGCATTCAAAAGGGTCATACTGAATATATTTTAGATTATAGAACTAAAAGTGAAATTGATGCCCTCTCAGAGACTTTCTTTTAGCATGGAAGAGTGGTAAATTCCTGTTTTAAAAACAAATTATACTATCTCACACTTTTGAGCTTCTACACTCTATGTGTGATCCATGCCTTTCCACCACAGGGACATGTAACTGGTAATTTTACATCATTAAGATCAAAATCCAGCTTTCTAAAAGTATTATAATAAAACTCGACATGGTAGTAGATGACTTGATTTACATAATAATGTTTTAAACGTATATGTATATATATATGTGTGTGTGTGTAACATTTTTGGATATTATTAGTTTTACAAACTTTAAAATGTATATTATGTGTGTTGGGGGTGGGTTTGTGTGATGCATATGTGTGAATGTATGCATACTTATGTCATTGCCTTCATGTGGGGTAACAGGAAACCTTTCAGGAATAGTCAGCTCTCTTCTGTCATTGTATACTTGAGGGAATAAACTCTGTCAGGATTGTGAAACAAACCACAGATGTTTTGACCTGCTCTGCCATCCTGTCCTAAACTCACTAATCCTATTCACCATAACCATCTTTTCTTACTTCAAATTAAATTAATTTTCATGGCACATGAAACAACATTATATAGATTTATTAGATTCTATGGGATAATTCATGAAATATATCACTTTTAAAAGGACACACATATCTGTCTCTCCAAATCATCTCTATATTGTAAATCTCCCAATTCTTCTAAATTTTTTAATGTATTCTATACATGTATCATTTTTGGTACAGCACTTACTATTTGACTACGTTTTAATCTGTTGATTAATGCTGCCTACTTCTCTAATGTCTATATTTTTTCTGCCTTCTGCTACCACGATTCTACTTTTCAATTCTCCGAATTAAGCTTTCTCTATTCCTCATATGTGTGAAAGTATTTAATTTTTTTTATTTCTGTTTCTGATTTAACATTTTTAGCATAAAGTCTTTGAATTGACCAATTGACACCAGAAAGTAATCTTCAACCCCTGTGAGCCCTTTAATTTTCCTTTATTGTCCTTTCTACAAGTATAAGACCTCTTCCTCTTTACCCTTCATGGGTCACATGAGTCATCTTGGGTACTTCGACATAACCTTTGCAGCCCACATATTTCTGAGCTGGAGTCTCTATTCCTTTCCTGAAGATGAAAAAATAATTATATTCACAGCCTACTGGTCTCTTTGAATTTTATAAAGTCATCTCAAATATGTGGTGCTAAAACATACTTCATCTTTTCTTCTAAAAGCTCCTGTATTGGGGTTCAATCAAGATGTAATTATTCCAGTTCTCTCATTCACTGATCTCAAATTCTCAAGTACTCATAGTCTTGCAGTTCTAAGAACTGTATTTCCTACTTTCTGTTTTTTTATAATAGATTCATTTCTCTTAGGTCCACTGTGACTGTCACAATTTAAACCATTGATGTCTCTCAGCTGGCTATTATAACTGTGGCATGCTTTCATGCTGTCTCCAGGGCTTTCTTGCTTCAATACTGTCTGTATTAAAACAAGGTGAGCTCTCAAAATAAATATATCTCTTCATCTCTCACTTGAAATTTCTTGGATATGGACCAGACTCATTATGCCAGTTCATTAGCAGAACCCAAAATATTTTTCTAGCTCCATCTCTTTCCATTTCCCTGATTTATTCTCTAATTTCCAAAAATCCATTCCTCCATGTTTTTTCTTAGAGTTGAAACGTTTCACAAGCCCTAACTTCTTGGAATAAATTTTCCAGCAGTTATCATGGGTCTAATTTCTGCTAAGTGAAAAATATGACAAAGGAGCACAGGATTTCATAATAGGCAAAGTAGAATTCAGATTTTAACTGTGTCATTTATACTGTAGTGTGAGTTGGGAAAGTCCCTGAGGATCAATACATCCTAAAGATTAGGATAATTGCAGGGCTGATTTGACAACGTGGAAGAACCAAGTGCCACATGCCAAGTTCTCCTGTATTGTCTTATTAAAGGATGGTAAAGAACATGGCTAGACATAAAGCTCTTAATTCCTGCAGTTCAATAGTGAATGTACAGTAAAATCATTATGCAGATAGGCCATCTCCACACAGTTTCATTCTTCTCCTTATCTCTACCTAGGAGGATTCTGCTGTCACTTTCATTGGACTTGAAAACAATGTAATTTCTTAAGTTATTTTGAGTTAGTGTATAAGAAAAATCTAATCCCTTTAAAAGCTACAGTACTTCTGTACAGCATGTCCCACACTATATAAGTTCAAAAATTAATGGACATACTAAAGTTTTGATAGTTATTAATCTTCTTCCATTATATTAATAGGGCATTTAAAGGATCAGAGGCCTCCAAATATCAAGCCATCTTTATAATTAATATGTCAAGGATAGTGTCTTTGCATACTTAAAGAAATAAGAGCTTCCTTCTAGTCTTTCCTCCCTGCCTATTGTCCCTGACTAATGGTTTTGCAATTACCTGACCACAATGTAACTGTGTCAGATCAGCAATTCAATATGACTAATGTATAGGATCAAGTTGCCATGAATATAATTACTGATATCTATGATAGTGCAGTGTATGAGAATATAAGCATGCCCCTTTACAAAAAAATATGGAAATCATAATCTCTCTCACAATACAAGGATTGCAGATGAAAATAAATTGAAAACTCAAAACATACTTTTTTCTGATTTTTCCCAAATAGTTATACTAACTATAATGCAGATATTATCTTGAAATTTTATACTTATTGACTATATCTTGAAAGTACACATTTTGAATTTGCAGTTTTTTTTCAGGAATTTTGCATTTATTTACAACCAATTTATGATGGTAATTTTGGTCTGGTAATGAATGAAAGTATTTTAAATATGAGGGTATCAGATATCAAATAGATTTTATGGTGTTATTAATTGCCTGCCATGTTTTATTTATTATTTCAGCCACAGTGTATTCTGAAAATATCATATTACATGGTCTCTTTTCCTTTTGGTGTAATCAGCCAGATATATATTTTTCAGAGCTTAATTAGATGATAACATTCAAGTGTACAACAGAAAGAACTTGTTTCAGAATTTATACCATTACTTCATCACTGAAGAAATTTTTGTTTTAGCTGTGAAACAATACTTACAAGAGCAAGACAATGGATTTTTTAAAAATACATAAGTTCAATGTATTGTCAAATCTTTACTAGTTTAAACTGCTTCAGGTTTGGCATTTCACAGTTCTGTAGATTAAAAATAAAACTTGAGTCACATTGGCTAAAATGAAGGTGACATCAGAGCATTGATTTTTGTCTAGAAGACAACTAGAGAAGTCCCTTTTTTAGCAGCCAAGGAGACCAGCTCCCAGAACTGCTACCCAGGGTTACTCAGAGAACAACTTCTCAAGAGCAGGGACAGAATAAATTCTTATCTATAAAAGTTCACACATGATTTGAAGGTCATTCTCTTTTATTCTTCTTCATAACTTAAGCTTCATCCCTCACTCAGTACACACACACACACACACACACACACACACACACACACACACACACCTCTAATGCACACATGCTGCTAGCTCTGTACACAGCAGCTCTCTACATAGATCTACATGGAGTTCCAGTTTTGTAGTTGTAAATTTTTAGTTTCAATTCTCTCTATTCTAAATCTTTGGTTCCAATTCTCTCTCGTTCTAGTTCTCTTTAGTTCCAGTTCTCTTTCACACTGCTCTCTCTACCCATTCAGCTATGTCCCTCACTCAGCACACACATACACACACTTACCTCTGCCCAGTTCTTTATACAATTACTTCACATCACTCTTCTCACAGCCAAACTCTGCACAAATGTGAGTTACATTTTCAAGGTCACAAAACATTTCTTGAGTAAACAATCAGAGACAGAGACAGATGGATACACATAAGGAATTACATGGTTTCTCTCAGGCTAGGCAGTTCCCATAGAACGGTTAGTGAGTAACACTTTGCCATGCAGGTAGCCTTATTGGTTAGCATTCTCAGATAGAGAATGACATTGAATTTCAGGATGTAACAATAAAAGTTAGTAGACTGAACCTTGAGTGGTGGGGGTACTTGCAGAAAGAGAATTACTGTAGGGGTTTGTGTCTACCAAAGTTGCTTAATATCTGACCTTGACTTAACAATAAACACCTGGGAATTTGTCCTTGTGTATTCTCAGCTAGTCTGTTTTGAATTTGTTCTAAAGGCCAATATTAGCTGTCTTTGTGACTGAGAATACTGTTAATTTCATGTGTCAGTTATGAAAAACATTCTAGTACTATCAGAATTATACTGCTTAAGCAGAAATCATCATCCTGACCATTCACAGCTACATGTGTACACAAGGATGTAATATTTTCATGGAATAAAAACACAAGCAGTAGGAAAACATCCATAGCAGTTCTTAGGGAAGAAATGTAGTGGTACATGAGAGAAATTACAGACAGGAGAAACTGGTTATTTATTGTCAGTAACTCCACAGCTTTTCCAAGTAAAGCTCCCCATCTGGTGGGTGGACCTGTTAAATACTAGTTGTCACCTGCCATATACTCCCACAGCCCTCGGCACCTTTTCTTTTGTTTTTCTTGTCTCTGGGCTTCTCCTTCCTTCTTTTACTATGTTTGAGACAAAAGACATCAAGATGAATGTGCCATGATAATAAAGGTACCACCACTTGGCAGAACTTAAATAAGGAAGATCAGTTAATTTATGTGTAAGGATTAGCTAGTAACAAGCCTGAGCTATAGGTCAAGCATTTATAATTCATATTCAGCCTCTGAGTCAGCTATTTGGGACTGGGAAGTAACCTCTGCTTACATGATACCATTGGCAAAATTCATTTTCTTTTATTCATTAAATCTATCATTCTATGTTTTTATAATTTAGTATTATTGAATGTTATAGATTCTCATCATTCTATATAAAACAGTGTCTGAATGCCTATGAGGATATACAGCATACGTTTTTCATGTAAAAGCCTGTGACAATAATACCTTTTCCCAAAACTTCCTGACTGCTGTCATCCTGACACATTGAAACAGACTAAATTCATCCTTCTGGCTTGTTTAATTTTCTTAGTCTGTTACTTTGTTGCTTTGAGTTCTCTTTCCTACTGTAATTCAGTGTTCTTTGTCTTTTGAACTTTGCAGAATCAGGTATATTGTATTCATCTAAAATAAATAGCCAAATAAAAAGCATTAGCACAAAAATTAATGAGGTTTTTTTTTTAGTATAAATAACATTTTGTATACATAAACATTAAAAAAGTACTAAAAGATTAATAATTTTTTTTTGGTTTTTTGAGACAGGATTTCTCTGTAGCTTTGGAGCCTGTCCTGGACTACCTCTGTAGACCAGGCTGGCCTTGAACTCACAGCGATCCACCTGCCTCTGCCTCCCAAGTGCTGGGATTACAGGCATGTGCCACCACCGCCTGGTCAACTTTTGTTTTATAATTTTTTATATAATTAGTCTTTCAGCTTTCATGAGGAATACTTCATAGCAATATTTACATAGAATTGTAACCTTATTTTTCTTCATAATTTAAAAATTAATTAATTCTAATAATATATTCTCATATTCTTTAGTGGAGGTTTCTATGACTTCCATGAAAAGAACATTGGTCTTTCTTTCTTTGAAAGATTGCATAGATTGTAGATTCAATCAAACTGTCAAACTTAGCAAGAATGTATTTGTACTTATCGGTGGTTCTAGATTAAATCTTATATTATAT
The DNA here is from genome assembly GCF_949786415.1 of Peromyscus eremicus. Lineage (NCBI taxonomy): Eukaryota > Metazoa > Chordata > Mammalia > Rodentia > Cricetidae > Peromyscus > Peromyscus eremicus. The sequence goes on from NC_081431.1 coordinate 45,779,510, forward strand.
TCTCCATAATATATGTAGAGTAGCTCTCTTACAGAACTTTTCTTCCTTTATTTCTGTGAGGCTGAACTTGTATCAGAAAAATTACAGAGCTGGTGTGACATCAATCTGTTCAGTGTTCATCACACACAAAGAGAGATGTTAAATTGTGATTTCAATTGAATTAGTATTAATTTCTTTCCCCTACTCTCCTCCCAGACACAGCCTCTCCCAGGAACCATGCCTGGAACCTGTCTCATGCTCTAACTCCACTCTCAAGCTAAGAGTGTCTTTTGCTTCAATAATTATTGTAATATACATATATATGTATGCATGAACGAGTATGTAGAGACAGAAATATAAATACAAACAGCTGAATCAACACTTTTCTTTGGAGCATATGCAGTTTTATGGTTAGACATCTTGCTTTGGACAACCAATGGGGGTACATATTGGGAGAGGGTAATTTTCCTTCTTTCAGCAGTTATTACCTTCATATAGTTTTTTTTTCTAGAGGTGGGACCCTGTGAAATTTTCCCTACAAGGAATAATTTCTAACCCTGTCAGACTTTCAAAGTCATACATCCCTGGAAATTGTAGTTACTATTCAGTTACTGATTCCTAATCAGCTATTGTCCTCTTTACTATCTTCCAGAAAAATAATTATTGATTTATTCTTCCTAATAGTATTCATGGCATCCCTGAGAATGTTTGTGTCATAATTGTGTCATTTTGAAGATATTATTAAACTATGTCAAGACATAGTAACACTGTCATAATTTATTTAGAGTTTGTTTAGGAATTTGAAACAAAGTAATAACTTCAGTTGGCCTAGAGGTGCTCATTTTTTGTAGTTTATAAAAATAAATAAATTTCATTATACCTAAATTTAAAATTTTAGTGGATTAAGGATTTTTCTCAATTTTATTTGATGATGGCTTTCTTCCAATTCATAAAAGCAGGTACTCCAAGAAATATGCAAATGGTGAAGCTTATTTTCAATAGCAATCAAGAGTAGAACAAAATGGGAATAATGTCCACATTTGGAACTTACTGAAGTGACCCTACAGAATGTGAAGACTGAGATTACAAAAAAAAGGGTAAGACATTCAGAAAATACAATCAATACTAACCTCAGTATGAAGCAGAATTGTTACCAAGCCTATGCACACTTATGAAGAATACACAGCATATTTGCATTCAGAATTTATCACTTCTCTACATTAAGCATATGAGCAGTTGGTAATATACCATGCTATGTTAGTTCCTAAGTCGACATATTTAGAAGAAAAGACCTCTCTATTGACCTACTTCTGTATGTAGCCATATCTTTACCCATGAATACTGTTCTACAAATCTGGTATAGCTACAGAAAAAAGACTGGGTAAGAGATGTATAGACACCAATATGTGCAAACCTTTAAGGAACACAGGGTGAAATAGAGGCAATATCTTGTTTGGAACCTTGAATTAATAAATCTCATTTAGAGTTCCAAGATGTAAGGGGCAAGTGAAATCCTATAAGGTCTATGTTTTGTGAAGCCAACTATAATTTTTTTTTATTATTTTTGCTTTTTATTTTAGCACAGGTTGCTACAAGCCACTAACATTCTCTCCCTACTCATCAAACATTTCAAGGTGTCAGAGACTAGGGCAAAGCAGAAGAAAACTTTCAGACTGGCCAACTCACTTTTGACAAGCTGTAGAGCAACCAGTCATAAGCACAGAGAATTTGTCCATAATGCAATCCCTCTAGTAGCTAGGTAGACACCAAGATAAAAAGGTAGGAAACAAAGGCACACTGCACACAGACTCAGATCTGATGTTGTTGTCTTTTTTTTCTTATTTATGTTTTCTTATTTTATTTATACATTTATGAACTTCTCTATGCTTTCTATTCTTTCTTTTTCTCCATTCTACTTACAACAAAGAGATTTGAGAGTTCAATGCAATACAGATCAAATGGACTTATGAAATATCTATAGAAATTTCAAGTTAAAAGTTACACTTCTTTTCAAGAGTGCATGGAATTTTCTCTAAGATAATAGTATTTTAAGACAGAGAAAAAAAATTTGCCAATAAGGAAACTAAGTCTTAAAATATTTTCTTTTGTTTGATGGCCATTGTCTTGGTAAGATTTCTATTGCTGTGATAAAACACTGACAATATCAGCCTACTGAGAAAGGAGTTTATTTCACCTGACAAACTCCTAGGTCACCCTCCATCCCTGAAGGAAGCCAGGGCAGGAACTTGTGGCAGAGACCTGAAAGCATAAACTTGAGCAGAAGCCATCAAGGAATATTGCTTCCTATTTTGCTTTCCATGGCTTGTGGTTCATCCTATGCAGTGTGGTCCTAGATAACATGACTACGATGATATAGGTATGAAGAAATTATAGACACTGAAGAAAGGAGAGACACACATACAACACAAGGAGGAGGAATAAGGCAGTCTAGGTGTGAGATTTCTGTTGGGGAGCAATCACACTCTGTAAACATCTAGGAGGGGCAAATTCTGGCTTATAGTTTCTACAAATATGGTCAATCATTCATAAATTTTTGAACTGGGACTAAAGAAAGCCTTTGCTATTTCCATGTGTCTGAGGAATTAGGATCCTTGACATAACCATGTCTATGTCATCAATACACTGTAATTTAAAACTTCATCTACTTCCCACAGACTTATTCAACTATCTTCCTTACATTTCTCAGGAAAACTTTACTAAAGGAGAAACCACACACAGTGGGGTAAGACTTACCAACTGAATCATTAACTACAAACATGCCCTACAGATTTGCCAGTTTTATGGAGGCAATTCATCAGTTGACATTCCCTCTTCTCTGATAACTTTAGTTTGTATCAAGTTGAAAAGAAATGGATTAGCACAGTCATGAAATAGAATTTTTTTTAAAAAATGGAAGAAAAGTCACAGAAAAGAGAGAGATTGACCAACATACTTTTGGGATTTTGTTTGTTTTACACTTTTCTTCATTCTATAAGAATTTTAATCCATGCATTTTCTTTATGCTTGCCCTACTGTCCCTGCTCCAGCTTTCAATCCTTTTTTCATACTCACCTCTGTATCCTATTTTACTATTATTTCTTTTGGTAAACTCATAAGTTACTGTTGTCACTGCCCATATACTGTCAGACATGTGGCTTTCTACTAGAACATTTTTAACCAGGAGTCAACTCACTTTTGGAAAATTGTGGTATTGAGGAAAATTGAAAATTTCTTAAATGAAAAGGAAAGAAATATTCAGGATCTCTAAGATACAGTTATTGAAAATTTGGAGATGATAAGTACACATGTTTATATTTAAATAACCAGAAATTCTGGCCCAGTGGCATAAAACTGTAATTCAGCTACTTGGAAGATTGTGGCAGCAAGACTGAAGATTCAAAGTTTGTTTGGGTTAAAGACTGAATTCTAGGGTTGAATGGCCAATTTGGTAAGACTGTCTCAAAATGAAAGGTAAAACAGAAAAAAAGAAAAAAAAAAAACAGAAAAAAAACTATGAAGATAACTTGAGATACAGTGTAATAGTAGAACACATGGCTCTTGTCAAGCATGTGGGCAGCTTGTAGATTTATCTCCAGAATAGAGGGAAAGTTTAAATGGTAATTATGGAACAGGAAGAGTTAAATGTGATAGGTGATCAGAAAGCAGGGTAGAAGCAATGTGGGGATGGATAAATAATCTAAAGGCTCTTTGTAAACACTATATTGAAACCTACCTACAGCTGTAGAAGCTACCAATAATATTCTATACAGAACTAAAAAAAAATATCATATAATCTGTATTGAAGCACAGAAGGATGATGAACTACACTGTAATCTCAAAAAACAACAAGAAAAAAAGAAAACATACAAGAGCAACACAAAATTGTAGGGGCGATTATAGTACCAACATTAAAATTATCCTATAGACTCATATTTTTAAAAAATAACACATACAAAAAACAGCATGGTGCTTTTACATTAATAAAACTAATACCCTCTTGCTAGTCACAAAATGGTCTGCACTAGTGATAACTATGTTAATATGAAACAGACTCAAAAAGACAAGAATAACGTTTTCTTCCTTAAGTGAAATCTAAAACTAAACAAAACAAAACAAAAAAAACAATGGGATGATTGGGAATAAAGTTGGTCATTAAGTCTGGATAACATTGAGAAGTACTAAATGACTTTGTATATTCATTTGAAAATACAATAATGATAACCACTGTTCCGTTCAAATAATAAAAAATAAAATATTCCCACAAAGACACAAATATCTGTCAGTTATACTAGATTTTGTCTACTTTTGTATTATGTCTATGTACACGTAGTAGAATAGTATAGATATTTTTAGAAGTTAATGATGTTTGGAAAATAAACATCATAAGCTTTATTAATTAGATTATTTGGAAGTATGATTTTTAATACCTGCTAAGCTTTAAATCCCATATCTCCATAAATTAATAATTTTATACAGTACCACATATTCTTTCTGGAAAAAGAAACAATGTTTTTATATATAATCATTGAAATGAAAAAGATATAGGCATATTTATGTATGCTTGCTAAAAATTCCATAAGGTTTCTTATAAGAATGCTGTGTTATATAAAACAGAAACAGTTCACAACATGATATCATCATGTTGGCATGTCTCTTTGAATATCAGCCAGACATATCCTTGGACAAATGAGTTAATAGTCTTCTGATTCTGATTATTTTCTCATGACAACGTGAAGATTAAAAGAAGCAATTATAATGCCTACAAGCAATGACAAACTTCCTGATATCTGTAGAAAGAGCATTAACAATCTGTCCCCCAAATCTGCAAGCAGACAAAATATTTTAACTCTCTCACAGATTTGTCTTAATATTTTCATGATACAAACAAAAATTTAAGAATGATGAAGTGTCAATAAGCCATACACTAATGTAGGATTGCCACTTGTTTACGCTCCTCCCCTGTGAATACATCAGCAATCTTTCTCTTCTATGACTTTCTACCATCTTCTCTGTTTTAATCACACTCAAACACAGACACTCACATGGGCGTCTGTGTCACTAGGCTCTGTACCTCCCTAGGCTCAATTTTGTGTATCCTACCTCCTCAAGAACACAAGACACTTTAGAACAGGGAGGTCTATTTCTGGTGCTTCTCTGACATCCACATAGTTCTGAAACACATAACAGGGCAGATAAGAGCTCAATAGATGATACTTAAATGATTGATTGCTGGATTCAGTTCTGTTTTCTGTCATTCATAAGTATCCACCACACTTAAGAATCTTTAAAGTTCTTACCCTAGTCTCTTGATAGGTCTACTATATAGCACTGAGTGAAGGAAAGAGGGTATTTTTGCACTGAGAGCTTTGTCAGGTTCAGGACCTTTATATGTACTCCCATGGCAGAGAAGTGAGATGATAGAGAAACAGTGGACTTTGTGTTGGAAGATGAGGCCTATATTCCCATTTTTCAATAATAAGCATTAATAAATTTGAATAAGACATTAATAAATTTGAATAAGACATAGATTTTCTACAACTCAACTTCTTTATTCTTAAAATTGGAATAACTACACAGACATCCACAAGGATACCCCCACAACAGACTGCTGGCAATGGTCGAGAGACAGCCTGAACTGACCTACTCTGGTGATGGGATGGCCAAACACCCTAATTGTTGTGCTAGAAACCCCATCCAACGACTGAGGGATCTGGATGCAGAGATCCATGGCTAGGCCCCCAGGTGGATCTCTGGGAGTCCAATTAGCGAGAAAGAGGAGGGTTTATATGAGCGAGAATTGTTGAGACCAAGGTTGGATAAAGCACGGGGACAAATAGCCAAACGAATGGAAACACATGTACTATGAACCAAGTGGCTGAGGGGTCCCCAACTGGATCAGGCCTTCTGAATGGGTGAGACAGTTGATTGGCTTGATCTGTTTGGGAGGCATCCAGGCAGTGGGATTAGGTCCTGTGCTCATTGCTTGAGTTGGCTGTTTGAAACCTGGGGCCTATGTAGGGTCACTTGGCTCTGCCTGGGAGGAGGGAACTGGACCTGCCTGGACTGAGTCTACCAGGCTGATCTCAGTCCTAGGGGGAGGCTTTGCCCTGGAAGAGGTGGGAATGGGGGGTGGGCTGAGGGGAAGGTGAGGGGGGCGGGAGGGGGAGAACAAGGGAATCCTTGGCTGATATGTAGAACTGAATTGTATTGCAAAATAAAAAAAAAGAATTAAAAATTTGGTTATCTATATAGAAGGAAGGAAAAATGCATTAAATGGGTGGTCTATGCCCCTGGTGTATGAAAAACCTTCTTAGAATACAGAAGCAATAGAAACAAAAAAAATGGAATAATTATAGCAACATCACCTATCTTTTGTCAAGAGTTCATATAAATAACAAATTTGCAAGCATCATAAGGTATAAAATAGACATGATAATGTGAACAGGAGTATGGGGGAAGAGCCCACAAGGCAGCAACATTACACGAAGAACTAGAGGCAACTAAGGCATTCTGAGAGCAGGAGAAATAGTGGAGGAAGAGCCCACCAATTGATTATCCAATATCAAATGATTAACCAAAGAAACATATATACATGTAACATACAGACTGAGCAGGGCATATTTATGTATTTAGAAATGTATTTGTATATACATACAGGTACATAACAACAATTAATGACAAAAAAAGCCCCGTGAATTTTAAAAAGAGCAAGAAATATGTGGGAACATTTGGAGGGAGAAAATGAAGAGAAAAATGATAAATTTACATTATAATTAAAAACAAATCATTTCTAAAATGTACCTGGAATTGAGTAGTGGCCTTGTTTATGAATTTGCATAGAACTTGCTCATTTGATCCCCTAGAATGCCAATCATTTTGCAGTGTTTGGTGACATCTCCTTCACCTGTGAGCAATTCAAGGGAGAACTGAAGGATAGATGTGGTAAATTCTCACTCTGATCTCTGAGGTGACTTTCATATGTTGTTGACTTCTGTTAGCAACAATTTGATGGTAGAGTATATAAAGCAAATAAGTTTAAGAGAGTTGTTGACAGCATAATAATGATTGTTAATGTCAATAAAATGTGTTCTGAGAAAATACTAAGAAATTGGGTGTTATGGGTTTTCATTACAAAAATAACTAATCGCAGTGATGTATTTGTTATTTGAATTTATTTAACCATTTCACAAGCCTCGTGATGTACAGGATAAATGTATGTAATTTATTTTGCCATAATTATGAAAAAAGTACTCCTTTTTTTCATTTTTCTTTATTAAGAAATTTTCTACTCACTCTATATACCACCCACAGATCCCACCTCCTCCCTCCTCCCACACCCCCAGTCCTCTCTCCCAAACCACCCCAAATCTCCACATCCCCCAAATCAAGTCTTCCATGGGGAGTCAGCAGAGCCCAGCACACTGAGCCTAGGCAGGTCCAAGCCCCTTCCCACTGCACCAAGGCTGTACAAGGCGTCACATCACAGGCACTGGATTCCAAAAAGCCTGCACATGCACCACGGATGGATCCCAATCCCTCGGCCTGGGTACCCCCCAAACGGTTTGAGCTAAACAACCTTCTTCTGTATCCAGAGGGCTTAGTTCACTCTCATTGGGGTTCCACAGCTGGTAGTCTACAGTTCATGGGATTCTACTACTGTGGCTGGTCATCTCTGCATGTCTTCCCATCATGATCTAGATGTCCTCTGCCTGCAGAATCCCTCCTCTCTCTCATTGATTGAATTCCTGGAATTCTCAACAGAAGACTCTCAAATGGCTGAAAGACATTTATGGAATTGCTCAACATCCTTAGTCATCAGGAAAATGCAAATCAAAACAACTCTGCGATACCATCTTACACCTGTCAGAATGGCTAAGGTCAAAAACACTGAAGACACCTTATGCTGGAGAGGATGTGGAGCAAGGGGAACACTCCTCCACTGTTGGTGGGAATGAAAGCTTGTACAGCCACTCTGGAAATCAGTATGGCAGTCTCTCAGAAAATTGGGAATAAGTCTTCCTCAAGACCCAGCTATACCACTCTTGGGCATATACCCAAGGAATGCTCAATCTTACCACAAGGACACATTTTCAACTATGTTCATATCAGCATTTTTTGTAATAGCAAGAACCTGGAAACAACCCAGATGCCCCTCAACTGAAGAATGGACAATGTATTTCTATTTAAAAATAACGTGTATGTTATTTAACCTTACATCCTATTGAACATTAAATTTGCTGATATGTTAACTCAACTATACTTGAGAGCAACTACACACCAAGCATTCAATCACAATCTTGTATTTGTTAAATCATCTAAATTTCTTATTAGAGTTCTTAACAATCTACATTCATGATAATAAATATCTTAAAGTTTTTTTTTTGAGTGATGAAATAATTTTATAAAAAACAAAATAAAATGTCAATACATGCTTAAAAGTATTGGTTGGGAAGCTTTAATCAAAATGTGTAACTACTTAAAAGCCTCAATTACTTTATTTAACTGATGATGAGCAAATCCTTTAATCCTGTTTCCTTAGTTTAAAGCCCTTGGTGCCCCGTGTGACCTTAGTGTCCTCTTCTACTCATTAAGGTCAGAATATTTTTGCATTGTTAGAGTAAAGCTTAGCTGTGATTTAGTTACAATAATTTCTTCTGAATTAATAATGTTTCCCTTAGCATTGATATAATTTGCATTTCTTTATTGCTAATTTCATATTTACATTATTCTGTCCCTTCCTCTATGTTACGGATATTGCTCTGTATGTTGTGAATGTGTTGCTCTGATTGGTTAATAAATAAAGTGCTGATTGTCCAGTAGCCAGGCAGGAAGTACAGGCAGGAGAAGCAGAAAAGAGATTCTGAAAAGAGGAAGGCTGAATCAGGAGTCACCAGCCAGATACAGAGGAAGCAAAATGTAAAGACAGAACTAAAAAAAGGTACCAAGCCATGTGGCTAAACTTAAATAAGAATTGTAGGTTAGTTTAAATGTAAGAGATAGTCAGTGGTAGGCCTGAGCTAATGACCAAACAGTTCTAATTAATATAAGCCTCTGTGTGTTTACTTGGGTCCAAGCAGCTGCAAGAATGGCAGGTGAGAGATTTTTCCTGACCATGGGCCAGGTGGGACACAGGAAAACTTCAGCTACACCTCTGTCCTCTCCAGTTCCTTAGGAGCCCCACATTCCTTCTCAGATTGATGACTTTTTCTTATATTATTGCTACATGAGTATGTGAATGTGTGTATGTGTGTGTGTGTGTATGTACAAAAGTCTGCTGAGTTCACTAATGTTGCTTAATAGGTATACTTGTTTAGGGCTCACCATTTGGGAATGTATAAATGAGTATTATAAATTACTACTTATAACTACATGGGAATATGGTCACCCATGCTTCGTAGTCTACTATTGGTAATACATGTAGACTGTCAATCCCAACAATCCTGAAGTGTCAAATACGTATGGTTAATGTGATGTGATTTTTTTAAACAAATATTGTAAGCATTGCATTCTCTTTTCCTTATTCTTCATTTATCTACTTTGAGACATATTCTAAACAGGGTATTTAAAATTTTTGGTTAGTAAAATATGTATATTAGTGAAAGTTTAATTTCTTTTAACTACTTCAGGAATATAATTGATATCTTTGATATCCTGACATTTCAAAAGATCACATTTGCATGTTCATTAGAATAAAAATTAAATAAAAGCATTATTGTCACTTTGCATGTTTTTTTCATTATAAAATACAAGTATACTGTGTATTTTGTTCAATTCATATTATTGCATCAGTCACTAAATAATGGTATATTTTCATAAATATATAATTTTTGAAACATGTTGCACTAATGTCCATTTTATTGTTGAAAACAAGGCTCAAATCTGTTAAGTTGAAATTGAAATTGTTCTAGGCCATATTTATTTATTTATTTAATAATGTCATTTATTTCATTATATTTTCATACTTGTATGTGAAATTTTCAAGTCAAAATATATGTTCAGTGTTTTCATCAAGTGCTTTCTATACTATTAATTAAATGTTATATTTAACCTAGAATTATATCGATGGTTCATGAATTTCATAACTCAAAGAAATTAATCTTATTGAAGCAAACAAATATGTGACTACATTTTAATAAGTTTTGTAAGGCTATTGAGTTTCCATTGAGAGGCAATTCATGATACAGTTATAAACACAGAAAAATTTATACAAAAATAGCATTTACTTTGAACATACTTATTTGGTTGCCAATATTTACCAGAAACTTATTTTCATATACTAACATGATAAAAGATAATAAAAAATCTTATATTACATTGAAAATATTGCTGTATTATCAATAAATGACAATCTAGAACAATTTTTAGTAAGCATAAGTATAGGTTTGTAGCTAGAGTTTTCCTTCCTGGCCCACAGTCAGGACAAATCTCTCTCACATGCCAGTCCCACAGACGCTCAAACTCGACCAAGTAAACACAGAGACTTATATTGCTTACAAACTGCATGGCCATGCCAGGCTTCTTGCTAACTGTTCTTATAGCCCAAATCAATCCATTTCTATAAATCTATACCTTGCCATGTGGCTCGTGGCTTACCGGCATCTTCACATGCTGTTTGTCATCTTGGCGGCTGGCAGTGTCTCTCTGACTCAGCCTTCCACTTCCAAGCTTTATTCTCCTTGTCCTGCCTATATTTCCTGGCTAGCCAGTACAGTGCCCTTTTCTTCGAAGGCAGCTGAACAGGCAGTGGGCCGATGGCTTCTGATGTGCTATGGAACAGCAGCTGAAACAGTTATTCTTGAAGAGTAACTAAGCTCACGCCTCTCAATTGTAGACTGGCATTTGATAGAGGGATGTAGAGAAGAACAGGATGCTGAGATGAAGCCATATATACACAGCCAAGAAGAATGGAAAACTGAATTAAAAAACCATCAACAATTTCCAGAATTTAAAATCCTGAATCATGACATGACACTAGTGGAATTCAGGTGTTTCTGGTACATGGACTGCTCTCACCCAATGTGAGGTTGAACTGTTGACCTTGTGTACATCCTACTTCACAAATGAGTCTGTCAGATACTCTAAGCCTATAGGCTGAAGATGATGCCCCAACACTGAGGAAAAACCTCAGGTGACTGTCCAGGCAGCTGGCTGTTTCTGTCAACTCACAAATTTTTTGGAAGTTGCTTGCATGCACTTCCTGTTTTTATTTTTGTTAGCTAATATTATTTCCTTCTTGGGTCTCTAAGGGAGTTGAAGGTTAGTTAGTTATAGTTGAAGATTAATTAGGATAGAAAGTGAATTATATACATTTTGGACTTACCAAAATAGGATAATGAAATTATTTTCTCTGAATTTGTCAAATACAAATGGACTAGACATTGTTTAGGTATTTATTACTTGTATATATTGTATATAGTTATTGTACTTTTGTATATAGTTTTTCTTTTGTTAGTTATAACCTTTTTCTTTTTTTCTTTTTATTAAAATAGAAAAGGGGAAATATGGTGGTATTTTACTTGTACTGAAATGTGATTTTAATTGTATGTTAATAAATAAAGTTGCCCGGGGTCAGAGCTATTAGAGCCATAGCAAGAGCGTGGCGGTGGTGGCACACGCCTTTAATCCCAGCACTTGGTAGACAGAGCTAGGTAAATCTCTGTGTGCAAAAGGATACAGCCAGCATTGGAGACACACACCCTTAATCTCAATCTCAACCATAGAAGACCTGGAATTCTCTACAGACAGGCAGTGATGAGTCAGTCATGTGTTTGGGTTTATAACCAATGAGAAGGTAGAACAGAAAGACTATAAAGACAAACACACTGGAAGTAGCTCCCTTTCGGAAAGCTCTCTTGGCTGAAGCAGGACGGGTAAGGCTCTTAGTTCTGACCTCTTGGCTTTCTTCTTTGAATCGGCTCTGTGTTTCTTATTTAATAAGACGGTTGGTTACATCTACAGGTTTATTAAATTTACTTGTTAGAAACTATAAAAAATCTTAAGAAATATCTTGTGAATATTGGCTCTGAAGTTATTACTAAATATCATCAATATATATTTGGCTGAGATCCAAGATTTATCAGTGTTACTTATATTTAATTATAGGTTCATATTCTGACACTTGACAGTTCACAATCATAATATTTCTTAAATTATTAGTACTGTAATTGGTTTCAAGTTTAGCAATATCTTCATTGCCCACCTGCTCACTTGGTTAAATTGAAATACTACATGTAGCTCCTTTATCTCTTGAGGACAAAATGTATCTCATTGGTAATAATTAGAATCCCTTAGTGTAAAACTCTAAACATTGTAAAAAGTGTTAATATGAATTACAACCTATGTAACTGGGAAATATTGGTCATTAAAGTACGCTGTTCTAATTAGCATACCTTCTTCAGTTTATAGCACCTGAAATAGGTAAGTAACTGGTTTCTTGAATACATTACAGCTTTATTTATAGTTAATAAAAATTTCACAAAATAAGACAGATTTATTTTATATTTACAGTTTTATAAAGCAGTGATCAGAATTTACATTGAATCTGCATGTTGAAAAAAATAAATGATTTATTTTTCATAGTGAAATTTTACATACATGTGTGTGTTTCAGTGTTTTAAATGTGACACTTTTTTTTTTTCCGGTTTTTCGAGGCAGGGTTTCTCTGTGTAGTTTTGCGCCTTTCCTGGAACTCACTTGGTAGCCCAGGCTGGCCTCGAACTCACAGAGATCCGCCTGGCTCTGCCTCCAGAGTGCTGGGATTAAAGGCGTGCGCCACCACCGCCCGGCGAATGTGACACTTTTCTAAATATATACATATATTTCAAGTTACTATGAACATTTCTAATTACCAGGTTTCAGTTGGCATAACATCACGGCCCTGCAACAAGTTCTCTTAATACCTCTTGGACCTAAATTCTATTAATTAGTTAATCCTCTTTTCTGTATTTGGATGTTTGTAAACCAACTTACCATGTGCTGGTGAAACATCATATTATATGGCAATGAATAGTTACACATATGGATAGTAAGTCTCTTGTCAACCCTAATCTATCTAAATCCACAGGGGTGCTGTATAAGAGACTGCAAGCCTAAACTTACCACTTTGCAAATGAATACCTTTTCTTGAGACATGATACCCACTTAAACTTAAACTAAATTTGATTTCTGTGCGAGAAGTAGAAAACATGATTGCATCTGTGTTCCTCCGTTCGAATTTCTAGAACTATTGAGACAATCCCAATCAAAGAAATCATTGCCTCTGGAGAACAAAGTTTATTTGTCTGTATGTATACTCATAAACTTCTGATTTATAATAACAAGTGTTTTACTTTGATCTCTGGAAAAGGAGGGTCAACACTATCTTAATTAATGTAGAGAGAGTAATATGCAAAAGTTCTCTTATAAGATTCCTGTGGACAAGTATACAACCAGGTTGATATTCTGTGGTGAAAATCATTAAAACCAGTTCACATTTCTTCTCCATAGCTGGGGAAATCGATCATACTCATGGGACAGGACATAGAATCAAATACTGTGTAGTACTATGTTGCGGATTATTCACAGTCAGGGGAGCATTTTAATTTTTCTACTTAGTATCTAAGCATTATTACAGATAAGCATTGGATAATTGGGAAACTGGGAATTATTCTAAAATTAGAATCATTTTTATAATGATGCAAAACTGCTATTTTATAGACTCAATGACCATATTAAATACTTTCTAAGGACACTGCAAAAAAAAAAATCTTTTACTTGTCAAATGGATGTTCTGGAAGCTTGTGTACGACATTCATAATGAGTTAACCCTGAATGAGCAGAGGAGATATCACCTAGTGGTAAAACAAATGAACAAACAATCAAAACAAAACAACAACAAAACTTAAAATTGTAATTGTATCATTGAAATTCTTCAAATAACACTTTTTAATCTGAAATATGACGTAATGGTCTTTCATAAAATTTTGATAAAGAAAAATATCTACAAATATAAAATGTATTTGGAACATTCCAATGTAGGAGGTTTGATAACCATAGTGTAGTAAAAGCAGCCTAACAGGAGAAAAGACATATGCTGATTAACTGTCATATGAAACAATTTCAATTATTCTATTGACCAAAATGAAATGACAGAAAAAAATCAATCCCATTAAAGCTATAAAACTCTCAAATATTCAGAAACTTAACTATATAATTTAAAATCCTACATGTCAATGAAAATACTAAAAAAAAAAAAATCAAAGAAAATCAAAAAGAACACACTACATCTAAAGGGAAGCAGCTAAAACAGTAATTACAGGAAACATTGTCAGGAAAGTGCCTGTATTTAAAGAATTTCAAATTAACAGCCTAAATTTAAAATTTAGCAATAATATACCCTAAGTGAGAATAAAGAGGTAAATAGGCTTTAGAACAGAAATGAAAAGAAAAGAGAGTAGAGAAAAAAAATGCAATATCAAGACTAAGGGTTTGTTGTTGATGTAAAACATATAGATAATTTGCCAAAACTTTGTATTTGAATGTAGCAGGTAAGGAGCAAGGGAAATCAGAAATTGAAGAGGAGACATAGTAGATGAAATGGAAACAAGGGGATCAGACGACAAGAGCATCAAAAGCTTTTGATTTTTGATATCTCAGCCAGACCAAATGTCAGCACAGTGATATGAAAGGCAGGATCCCATATTTGGCTGAGGAGTATTTGGAAATTGATAGTTTCTGGGAAAGGGAGAGTTGATTTTCCTTAAGAGACTCACTACTGGCAAGGTGAATATACTCCAGTGTTCAGAAGGATAAAGAATAAAAAAAATGTATACAACATGAACTGGATTTGATAGAGGAAAAAAAGAGAAAGAGAAAGCTGGTTGGGTAGGAAAAAAAAGGTAGATCTGCAAAGAGCGTGGGGCTCAATATGATCAAAATAAATACATAGTAAAAATTCTCAAGGGACTATTTACAAAGTTTTTTAAAAGAGTTGTATGTCTTCCAACTAATGGAAACTGGTAAAGTTCTAAAACGCTCCAACCTAAAAAGAAACCATCAAGTAATCCACTCAGTCATCTCTATTCTTCATTTGGATCTGGTCCAGCTGAGAGACCATGATTGTTGCAGATAATCAAGAAAGAGGGACAAGGATACTGGCCCTTTCAATTCAATGACTGATGACTGACGTGGATCTACAGACGTGTGTGCTCATTCTGCTGAAGTCTGTTATTGCTTTGTTATCAGTTTTCCTTGCTAAGTGCCTACTCCCTCCTTTTAGAGTAGTCTCTGCCAGTGTATGTAGTAAGTACGCAATTTGTTTCGCATGCTACGCTATGTGAGTTTCTAGCTAATTGGTTTTCAGAGACTCAGATGACATTCTGCCCTGAGAGGTTTGAATGGTGCTGCTAAAGACCATGATAAATTTTTAAGTTGGGCTAAGTATAGTTTTGATTATGACATGTCTATAATCTTATTAGAAAAACAGGCTAAATGATCTGACTTAAAGCCGTATATTGGTTGTGAATATAAGAGGGGTAGGCTTGTAATAAAATATTATTTTTCACTTGATAGGACTTAAATACACATAGGAAACAAGTCTGTGCCATGTGTTTGAGAGAGATTCTGGACTGACAACTGAGAGGAAAACCATGAGTGTTTGTAGTGCCATCCCATGGAATGGAGTCCTAGACTGAATAAAAAGAAAAAACTTTGCAGAGCACCATCAGAAATATCTCTCAATCTACTGGCTTAAGAAACACTGTAAACAACTACCACATACTCCTGTGGTCATGCTTTCACGTCATGTGATATGCATGTGTTTGTATGTGTATATACATATGTATCATGGTCTGTGAATTTATGTAAGCTCATGTGTTCCTTTGCATATGGAGGCATAGGACAGATGTTGGGAATCATTTTCAGTTGCTCTGCTTGACCGTATTCACTGAGATACTTTGTTTTAATCAAACCAGAAGCCATTGACATTGCTAGTCTCAATGGCTGACTAGATCTAGGTATCCCCTGTTTGTCCCATCTTTACAGGATTGGGTTTAAAGGTGGTCCACTCCATTCATCTACCTGGTGTTTATGTTGTTCCTTGGGTCTAAACTCCAGTACTTATGGTTGTATTATGAATGCTTCAATCACTGACTCATCTCACAAGCCCTACAGGTACTCCAGGTGCTTTACAACCTGATCAGATTTAAATCATCTGAAAATTAGTATCAAAAATATCATATTTATTAACAAAAAATAAAACTTCAGTCTTGGGAAAGCAAAGTTATTTTGTGAATTGATGGTTTCTTGATGTTCATTTTAATAAATCATAGAGAAACAATCATGAAATGAATGGAAAACTTTATTAGAAATTTTACCTTTGCTCCAGGGAATTTGATCCAATCAGTGCACTTATTTTTAACAATACAAATGATCCATTTCTCGAGAGCATCTTATTTTAAACACAAGTAACATATAGGAGAAGAAATGCAACATTATCTTAGTTTAAATCAGGACTAAAAGTTTCTGATACCTGTGTGCAATGTGTGGGGTTTCTTCAGCCATATATTCATACCTTTAGTTTATGTAAGGCAACCACAGGAATGTGAACAGTACAGAGCTGACCAATATTCCTACTTCTTTGAGATATCTTGCATGAAGCTCTAGCTAGAACAACATGATAAGAGAAGGAATTTAAATTGGTAAAAAAATAAGTCAAATTATAACTATCTGGAGATGATATGATCCTATACATAACGGATCCTGAAATTTCCAGTAGAAATTTTATAGAAATGATCAATACTGCCAGTAAAGTTTCAGGTTACAAAACAACTGAGAAAAATCAATAACCATCTTCTTATATAAAATTTAAAAGCAAGCTGTGAAGAGATTGTGGAAACACTTCCATTCACAATACATTAAAATATATATATCTAGGGTGAGATTTCACCAAAGTTATGAGAGACCTCTACAATGACAACTTTAAATGTCTGGTGAAAGAGTTTAAAGA
This sequence comes from Peromyscus eremicus, assembly GCF_949786415.1. NCBI lineage: Eukaryota > Metazoa > Chordata > Mammalia > Rodentia > Cricetidae > Peromyscus > Peromyscus eremicus. The sequence continues at coordinate 45,796,473 of NC_081431.1, forward strand.
AGACACTAGAAGATGGAAAGACCTCCCATGCTCAAGGATTAGGACAGTTAATATAGTTTAATTTCTTATATATTTACATATGCTTTCCTTTATTTTTTTATTTGGTATATTTTTGAAGTTACAAGAACTTCATGTGAATTTACACAAAACAATACACAAACACATGAAATATATTTTAGAGAGAATTTAATTCATCTCTATAGCATACACTTTTTACTCTCTCAACCTTAACAATTATTCCTTCTACCAACACCTCTCTGCTCTGCCAGTCCCTATCATTATTCATAGACTCATGACTTTCATGTTTCTTTTGTGCCCCATTCAATTTTATAGGACCATCTGCGTGAGCACTGGGTTAGCTATGTTTGGAGTTTGGTTGTGTCTACCAATCTCAGTCAGGTACACATATCCAAAGGAATAGAGATCAGTTTATCAAATAGATATCTATATTCTCCTATTAATTTCAGCACTATTTATAACAATTAAGGCAGGAAAACAAGTTTCTAACAACTGAAAGTCAATGGAAGAAATATTTCACGTGATCCCCTTCATATGATTTCTTCACAATGTAGAAAACCATTTGTTTAATAGAAGTTGAGAATAGAATCATCAGATTGGCAACAGATTGTAGGAAGTAGGCAGCATGGGGAATGCTTACCTATTAGGTGTAGTGATGTATTGTGTCCTCCAAAATATTGTGCACCCTAATAAAGTTTATCTGAGGATCCAAGGAAAAAGCCAGCCACTGTATTAAACATAGAAGTCAGGCAATGGTAGCACATGCCTTTAATCCTATCACTCGGGAGGCAGGGATCTGTCTGGATCTCTGTGAGTTTAAGGCCACACTGGGAACAGAGGCAGGTGTGGTGGTACACACCTTGAATTCCAACACTAGTTAACCATAAAGGTCTGGAGGTCTATACAGACAGACAGGAAGTAATGTAGCTGGGCAGAGAGAGGATGTGAAATGTAGAACAGAAAAACATATAGGTTTGGGTATACAGGAAGAAGGTCTCTTTGGCTGAGGAGCTCCAAGTGTTGAGAACATGGCTGGCTTTTTTCTGCTTTTCTGATCTCTCGGTTTTAACTCCAATATCTGGCTCTGGTTTTTGTTTTATTAATAAGAACATTTAGGAATTTGTCTACAATTAGGCACTAAATTAAACTAGATTTTAAAATATTTATGATGTATATCCCAATAATAATGACTGTAGATAATATTGAAGATTATGCTTGAAAATAGATATGAAAATAACTTGAACGTATTTCATTCCAATAAAATGTTAATTGCTTGAAGAAGTATATGACTACCCTGATCTAAATATTACTTTAATGTATACTTGTACCCAAATATTACATGATATTATATTGTGGGGTATAACACTCATTTTTTAGTTAATAAGAGAAATGTATTAATTCAACTAATAGAAAAGTTTGCTAATATTAATATATATTATAGAATTTTGACACTAGTAATATTTGTATCAACAGTTCAGTCTGTTACAGTCATTCCCTCTTGATTATATTGTTTGCTTTGCTAAGTTTAATGGTCTGTAAAATTCTTCCCTTAAGTAGTTATTAAAAAATGTCCTCCCTTCATATTAAGTATGTATCCTTCCTCCTATTAATTATAGGAAGTAACTTTTTAAAGCATTTAAATTGTAGTAGATGATCACTACTGCATGCAGCCCAGTACTTTTGCCCAATCTATTTCTACTTGATGGTCCTATAAGACAATAGCCTGTGTGCAGACCATGTACAGCCTAACAATGACCTATGGGTTCCAAGATTTTCTCAGATTTATATCCTTTGCTTTTTCTTGTACTTCAAAATATTTTTTATTAAATATTTATAAATAGTGAGTTTACCTTCACTGAGATTGTCGAAGTATATGTGATTTTTTTATTGGGAGCCTGTGTCATGGCCCAGCAGGTAAAGCTTCCTGCTGCCAAAATCTGGTAACCTGAGTATAAACATGTGTCAAATGATGAATGGCAAAAATCAAAACCATTGATGCCTAGATACACATGCCTGTAACACACGCACACGCGCACACACACACACACACACACTTGTCCATGCATATAGTAAATAAATAAGTAAATATATATAAAAATTGAAACTTTACATTAGGAGTTACATATTATGAACTTTGTGCTTGCCTTATGAATATATAAAAATTTGAGATTAATATATTAAATGTTATTGTTACATGCTTAACCTTTCTTGTTTGTTTTTATTTTGTTTTGTTTTGTTTTCTAGAATTTTCTAAGATATTAGATAAGATATTTTCTAAGATAATTTCTAAGATAACTTCAGATTTTTTTTTTTTTACTGGATGTTAGGTTTGAACTCCTGATCTGTCTCCACTTCTCAAGCGCTGAGCTTATTGTCATTTTCTTCCACACCGAACTATATTAGAATATTCTTTTAATTTATTTTTAGATAATAATATAATTGCATTATTTCCTACTTCCTTTTCCTCACTCCAAACCCTGAGGTGTATACTTTTCCCTTGGTCTCTTTCATTCAAAGACGTGGGTAATTTTCTTTAATTGTTGTTACATACATTTATGTGCATATAATATTTTTCATCTATTGAACTAACAGCACATATCTGTGAACAAATATTGGATATATATACATATTATCTACTTTATTAATCATAACATTAGCATAACTGAAATATCCTATAAAATTACATGGTAAAATAATTATTAGTACTAACATATATTGCATTATAAAGTATCACAATGCAATGAGATAAGAATAATGCAGAAAGTACAAGAGGATATACCCTGTCAAATCTAAAATACTCACTGACCACTTTCTGACCCTAATGATTGCCCCAAAGGAGAGTCTGATGAAGAACAACTTGTAGGAGCAAAGTCCCTGGTATTCAGCAACCATTCTTCTCTTTAGTAGATATACAGTGCTAATCAATATAGCTTGATGTGGTGGTTAATTAGATTATCCATGTAAAGTGCCCACACCTAACAAAGTCTTATTTAAGGGTCGTTATTAGTTACATTAATTGTGGGATAGCACCTGCTATAAGCAACATCATGCAGTGTGAAGACAACTGGATCAAATGTGCAATGTAATATACAAAATCTACACTTTCAATTCACCTTTGCTTTCTAAAATATTCCTAGAAAGCAGCTAGACTTTTCTCGAATGCTCCTGTAAACTGTTAGCTGTATAAATAACTGTGTGAGTTAACTGTATAACCTAACTGACAGTTCGGTTAAACTTAAATATTCACTTTAGATTTTTTCCTCCACCTAACGAACATTTACTTTTAGTGAAGCTGTACCTTATTCTTTTTTCCACATATTTACAGACCAGAATATGATAATTGTTTTTCCCATACAAAAGAATGATAATTATGCCTTAAATTGTTACCTCTTTGTTATTTTATACCTTTCTATGTTGGAACACTGGAGGACACTAGTTAATTGGTAAGATATAATTAATTTAAATTTTATGATGTAAAATATTTTACATACAAAAATATTGTTAGGGACTCATCTTAAACTCTCAAAGTTATTTAAGTTCAAGAACAATAGATATTTTTGTTTTCTTGCTTTGTTAGTTTTTGGATTTGAGACCAAAAAGAAAAAGAGAGAGGGAAGGAGGTTTATTATAAGAAGAATAAGGAAGAAAATAATGATACAAATATGAAATAAAAATTCAAGGCAAACAGTGACCCTTAAGGCAATTTGGTAAACAGCGAGAATGTATATACAATAATACACTTAATTTCTCTTTTGAATAAAATTTTGTTGTCTCTCTTAGTAAGCAGAGACATTAAATATATAATCATTTTTTTAAAAAAATGTTAAGCTTAAAAGTTGATCATGTTGACTCAAGCTTGTAGTCTCAGATACTAGGGAAGTTTAATTAGGATTAAAAATTAATGACAAACTTGGATTACAGCATAAGTTCAGGGCAGCTTAGACACCTAGCAGGCCATATCTCAATAAGTAGACAAAAATAAATAAAAATTAGCACATTATTATCAAAAGGTATACATAATTATAATAAATAACTTACGAACTTCTTGGGGCAAGTGATATCATTCTGTGTCAGAGCCCAAGGAGGTGTAAAAAATCATTTCCATGACGCAGCACAGTTCTTGACACAGGTGTCTCTAAACCATCACCAGGAGGTGTAGAGATAATAGTCTTAAACTATTCATCTCTCACTATACCGATTTCCCTGAAGCAAGAAAGTAGAGAGGGATAGGGAACTATTTACAGCTTTCTATTGACATATAGGCAAAACTTCTAGGTATAAACATCTAAATTGGATTAAGAAACTATCCAGTGTGTGTGGATCTGCACTTTAAATAGCTGTCACATGACCACAAGAAATCTCAGTGCTTACATAGTCCTCATTACCATTTCCAAACAGCTCTGAAAATATTCTTTTTTTTTTATTATATCCTGACCACAGTTGCTCTCCCTCCTCTCCTCCCAGTCCCTCCCATCTCCAGTTATTCTCTTCCCCAGATCCTCTCCTCCTCCATTTCCCTTCAGAAAAGGGCAGGCCTCCCAGGTATATCAAACGAACATGTCATATCAATATACAATAATACTATGTACATCCCCTCATATTAAGGCTTGGGAAAGCAACCCAGTAGGAGGAAAGGGTCCCAAAAGTGGGTAAACGAGTCAGACACAGCCTCTGCTCCCACTGTTAGGAGTCCCACAAGGATACCAAGCTACTCAATAATAGCATATATGCAGAGGACCTAGGCCAGACACATGCAGATTCCCTGATCATTGTTTCAGTTTCTGTGAACCTCTGTGGCTCTAATTAGTTGACTCTGTGGGTTCTCTTCTTGTGCCCTTGCACCCTCTGGCTCCTACAACCCTTTTTCTTCTCTTGATCAGGATTCTGCCAGCTATGGCTAATGTTTGACTGTGGGTTTCTGTATCTGCTCCCACCAATTGCTGGATGAAGCCTTTCTGATAACAACTATGCTAGGCTCCAATCTATGAGAATAGCAGAGTATCATTAGGAATCATTTCATTGACCACCCTCCCCCAGTTCGTTGTAGCTGAGTCTATCCTTGGTCCCTGGGTTGTTTAGCTTCTGCGTCCTAGCCGTCTAGGCTGTGTCAGACATGAGCTTCCTCTTGTGGCATGGGTCTCAAACTGGACCAGTCATTGCTGTCCATTCCCCCAAGATATTATCTAATCACATGCATGTTCTTCCCAATTTTTGAATATGAACTCTACATATAATTAAATAACCTTATTATCATTAACTTACCCTTTCTTTCTTTTAACTTTGTATCTGACAACATCTATGTTCAGAAATACTTTACTGAAGGCTTTCTGAATGCTTCTGTGTTATTTCCTTTTCTTCTCAAATCTAACACCTAACATAGAAAAGGAACAGCAATATTCCTTTCTTCTTACCTCTAATTCCAGATAGTTGTCTTTGGACATTGACCATCCAGAACTTTGGTCAACTTGTTCACACCACTAACACCATAAAGACTGTCTTTCAAAGTTAGATATTTCAATGGATATAGTTGCACATTGTTGTTGTTGTTGTTTTTCTCTTTTGAGGGTCTTGCCAACCAGCTCCCCAATTAATTATACATGGAGGCTTATTCTTAGTTAAGAATGCTCAGCCTTAGCTTGGCTTAATTTCTTGCCAGTTTTCCTTAACTTAACTTATCCCCTTTACCTTTTGCCTCTGGACTTTTCCCATTCTCTTTCTTCTGTAAATCTTACTATTTCTTTGTGGATTGCTGATTGTGTAGCTGGATGGCTGGCCCCTGATGTCCTCCTCCTTCTCTGGCTGCTAGTTCTCTTCTCACTCCCCTTTCCAGATTTTTCCCTGTATATAATCTCTCTGCCTGCCAGCTCCACCTCTCCTTTCTCCTGCCTTGCTATTGGCCAGTTCTTTATTAAAACTTTAGGTGTTTTAGACAGGCCCAGTAACACAGCTTCACAGAGTTAAACAAATGCAACATAAACAAAAGTAACATACCTTAAAATATTCTACTACAATTGTAAATTTGATCAGTTATCTAATCACATCATTTAAATAGTATTTTATATCTCTAGAGAGAAATAGATTCTCAGTTCCATTTTAATTAAAGCAGTACTACTGAGATGAGTCATTTAAAGAGTTCTAAACCATATACTCTTTGGCAGTTTTTTAATGAGTATAAACATTGAGAACTAGTTCAAAAATTTTATAATATTTTGATGGTATCTATTAAGGACCATTCATTGTGATGTTCTAAACACAAGTGCTTTCTTGTTATGCACTAGAGCAAAGAAAGTTACCAGTTTGCAAAGTTTTAAAAAAGTAGTAATAACAATAAGAATAACATGTGTATGTCTAGAACCTTACACCATGAAGTAACTAAAATTTAGATATGTTGCTCCTATATTATTGAAGTGTAAATTGTAAGATCCTTGTAAAATCAATTGAAGGCAGGAAGGATTACTATCTCATGGATTGAAAAAAAAATAGTCTATCATGGGATGTTTACATATCCTTGATAGACTTAATAAAGAAATATTCATAAATTCTGAATTTGTCCATTAAGGTATTCATTCCCCAGGAAAATTTATAGAGGAAATAGATTGATCAGTCAAAGAACACAACAAAGCCATGAAAGTCATAACACAAAATGTCTAAAAAACCTGACACACCATGAAAAGGCCAAACCTAAGAATAATAGGGTTAGAAGAAGGAGGATACCAACTCAAAGGCACAGAAAATATATTCAATAAAATCATGGAAGAAAACTTTCCTAACTTAAAGAAGGAAATGAAGATACAGGAAGCTTATAGGACACCAAATAGACTAGACCCCCCAAGAAAAATCCCCTTGCCACATAATAATTAAACCACTAAATATGTAGAATAAAGAAAGAATATTAAGAGCAGAAAAGGAAAAAGTCCAAGTGACTTATAAAGGCAGAACCATCAGAGTAACACCTGATTTCTCAATAGGAGACTCTGAAAGCCAAAAGATGCTGGACAGATGAATACACACACTGAGAGACCACAGATGCCAGCTCAGACTACTATACCAAGCAAAACTTTCAATCACCATAAATGGAGTGAACAAGACATTCCAAGTCAAAACCATATTTAAACAATACCTATCCACAAATTCAGCTCTATAGAAAGCACTAGAAGGACTACTCCAACCTAAGGAAGTCAGATTCACCCACAAAAACACAGGCAATAGACAGCCTCACTGCAGCAAATACCAAAGAAGGGAAACACACACCCACTACCACCAAAAGATAACAGGAATTAACAATCACTTGTCATAAATACACCTTAATATCAACGGACTCAATTCACCTACAAAAAGACACAGGCTAACAGAATGGATATGAAATCAGTATCTGTCCTTCTGCTGCATACAAGAAACACATTTCAACTTCAAAGACAGATGCTACCTCAGAAGAAAAGGCTGGGAAAGACATTCCAATTAAATGGACTCAAGAAGCAAGCTGGTATACCTATCCTAATATCTAACAAAATAGAGTTCAAACTAAAATCAATCAAAAGAGATCAGGAAAAATATAACATATTCATCATATGAAAAATCTACCAAGATGAACTCTCAATTCTGAACATTTATGCCCCAAATACAAGGGCACCCACATATGTAAAAGAAACATTACTAAAGCTTAAATCACACATAAAACCCCACACATTAATAGTGGGAGAATTCAACACCCCACTCTCATAAATGGACAGATCTGCCAGACAGAAACTTATCAGAGAAATAAGGTATCTAACAGCTGTTATGATTCAAATGGACTTAATTGATATCTACAAAACATTCAACCCTGACAAAAAAGAATACACCTTCTTCTCAGGACCCCATGGAACCTTCTCTAAAATCGACCACATACTCTCTCACAAAGCAAATCTCAACAGATACAAGAAAAATGGAATAATCTCCTATACTTTATCAGACCACCATGGCTTTAAGTTATATTTCAACAACAACAAAAATTACATAAAGCCTACAATCACGTGGAAACTCAATAATACTCAATGGAATCAGCAATGTATCAAAGAAGAAATAAAGAAAAATGTTAAAGACCTCCTAGAATTCAATGAAAATGAATGTACTACATACCCAAACTTATGAAAAATTATGAAAGCAGTGCTAAAAGGAAAATTCATAGCACTAAATGCCCACATACAGAAGTTGGAGAAATCTCACACTAACGAATTAACAGCACACCTACAAAGTCTAGAACAAAAGGAAGCAAACTCACCCAGGAGGATTAGACACCAAGAAATAATGAAATTGAGTGCTGAAATCAATACAATAGAAACAAAGAGAACAGTATAAAGAATCAATGAAACAAAGAGTTGGTTCTTTGAGAAAATCAACAAGATAGACAAGACCTTATCTAAATAACCAAAAGGCAGAAAAAGAACATCCAAATTAACAAAATCAGAAATGAAAATGGGGACATAACAACAGAAAACAAGGAAATCCAGAGAATCATCAGGTCATACTTCAAAAACCTTTACTACACAAAATTGGAAAATGTAAAAGAAATGGATAATTTTCTGGATAGGTATCACATATCAAAATTAAATCAAGACCAGATAAACAATTTAAATAGACCTATAACCCCTATGAAAACAGAAGTAGTCATTAAAAGTCTACCAACCGAAAAAAGCCCAGGACCAAATGATTTCAGTGCAGAATTTTTACCAGAATTTCAAAGAAGACCTAATACCAATAGTCTTCAAATTGTTCCACACAACAGCAACAGAAAGAACTTTACCAAACTCTTTTTATGAGGCTACAGTTACTCTGATACCCAAACCACACAAAGATGCAACAAAGAAAGAATTACAGACCAATCTCCCTCATGAACATTGATACAAAAATACTCAATAAAATACCAGCAAACCCAATCCAAGAACACATCAAAGATCAAGTAGGCTTCAACCTAGACATTCAAAGATAGTTCAACATACAAAAATCTGTCAACCTGTCAATGTAATACACCATGTAAACAAGGTGAAAGAAAAAAACAGCATGATCATCTCATTAGATGCTGAAAAATCCTTCGACAAAATCTAATACCCCTTCATGATTAAGGTCTTGGAGAAATCAGAAATACAAGAACATACCTATACCTATATAAAGACAATTTACTGCAAGCTCAGAGCAAACATCAAATTAACTGGAGAGAAACTCAAATTGATTCCACTAAAATCAGGAACAAGACAAGGCTGTCCACTCTTCCCATATTTATTCAATATAGTACTTGAAGTCCTATCTACAGCAATAACACAGCAAAAGGAAATCAAGGGAATACAAATTGGAAAGAAAGAAGTCAAACTTTCGATATTTGCAGACAATATGATAGTCTATATAAGTGACCCGAAAAATTCTACCAGGGAACTCCTACAGCTGATAAACTCCTTTAGTAATATGGCAGGATACAAGATTAACTAAAAAAAAAATCAGTAGCTCTCCTATATACAAATGGTAAATGGTCTGAGAAAGAAATCAGAGAAACATCACTATTTACAATAGCCACAAATAATACCTTGGGGTAACTCTAACTAAGCAAGTGAAAAACCTGTATGACAAGAATTTTAGTCTCTGAAGAAAGAAATTGAAGAAGATATCAGAAAATGGAAAGATCTCCCATGCTCATGGAGAGGAAGGATTAACATAGTAAAAATGGTAATCTTACCATAAGCAATCTACAGATTCAATGCAATCCCTATCAAAAACCCCAACACAATTCTTCACAGATCTGGAAAGAACAATACCCAACTTCATATGGAAAAACAAAATGAAATCCAGAATAGCTAAAAACAATCCTGTGCAATAGAGAAACCTCTGGAGGCTTCACCATTCCTCACCTCAAGGTTACTATAGACCTATAATAAAAACATCTTGGTATTGGCATAAAAACTGTCATGTGGACTGATGGAATCAAATTGAAGACCCTGACATTAGCCCACATACCTATGGAAAAAAATCTGATTTTTGACAAAGAATTCAAAACTGTACAATGGGAAAAAGAAAACATCTTCAACAAATGGTACAGGCATAACTGAATGTCAACATGTAGAAGATTGCAAATAGATCCTTATCAATCAGCATGCACAAAACTCAAGTCCAAGTGGATCAAAGACCTCAATATAAAACCAGTTACACTGAGCCTGATAGAAGAGAAAGTAGGAAGTAGTCTTGAATGCATTGACACAGGAGACCACTTCCTAAATGTAACACCAGTAGCACAGACACTAAGAGCAACAATTAGCAATTTGGATCACCTGAAACTGAAAAGCTTCTGTAAGGCAAAGGACACAGTAAATAAGCAAACAGAGAGCCCACAGATTGGAAAAAAAATCTTTACTAACCCCACTGAAGTAAGACTGATCTCCAAAGTATATAAAGAATTCAAGAAACTAGACATCAAAATACTCAACAATCCAATTAAAAAATGGGCTACAGAGCTAAACTGAGAATTCTCAACAAAAGAATCTCAAATGGCCAAAAGACATTTAAGGAATTACTCAACATCCTTAGTCATCATGGAAATGCAAATCAAAAATGAGACATCATCTTACACTTGTCAGAATGGCTAAGGTAAAATACACTGAAGACAGCTTATGTTGGAGAGGATGTGGAGCAAGGAGAACACTCTTCCACCATTGGTGGGAATGCAAACTTGTACAGCCACTCTGGAAATCAGTATGGTGGTTTCTCAGAAAATTGGGAATAAGACTTCCTTAAGACCCAGCTATACCACTCTTGGACATATACCCAAGGAATGCTCAATCATACCACAAGGACACATACTCAACTCTGTTCATAGCAGCATTATTCATAATGCCCAGAACCTAGAAAGAACCTAGATGCCCTTCACCTGAATAATGGCTTAAGAAAATGTGGTACATATACACAATGGAGTACTACTCAGCTGCAAAAAAAACAAAGACAACATGAAATTTACAGGCAAATGAATGGAACTAGAAAATATCACCCTGAGTGAGGTAACCCAGACTCACAAAGACAAACATGTTATGTGCTCACTCATAAGTGGATAATAGATGTGAAGTTAAGGATAAGCAGACTACAACCTACAACTCTAGAGAAGCTAGCTAACAAAGAGGACTCAAAGAGGGACACATGGATTGCCCTGGACAGGGGAAATAGGTAAGTTCTCCATGAGTTACTAGGGATGAGGGGGGGGGGGCAATGGAGGATAGGGGATGGAGAATGAGAACATAAGGGAAAAGGATAATCAAGCTGGAACATAGATGGAGTGGGAAAGCAATGAGGGAGATACCATGATAGAAGGAGACATCACGGGGATAGGGAGAAACTTGGTGCTAGGGAAGTTCCCAGGAATCCACAAAGATGACTCCAGCTTAGACTACTACTAGCAGTAATAGAGAGAGTACCTGAACTTGCTTACCCCAGTAATCAGATCAGTGAATACCCTAACTGTCATCACAGAGCCTTTCTCCAGTAACTGATAAAACCAGATGCAGAGATCTGCAGCCAAACACCAGGCTGAGCTCCAGGTGTCCAGTTGAAGAGAGATAAGAGGGATTCTATGAGCAAGGGGCATCAAGATCATAATGGAGAAACCTACAGAGACAACCAAGCCAGACTATTGGGCATTCATGAAATTTAGACCAACACCTGTGAAGCCGCCATGCTGGACTAGGTCCTCTGCATAAGGGAGACAGTTGTGTAGCTTGGTCTGTTAAGGGTCAGAATCCATCCCTGGTGCATGAGCTGGCTCGTTGGAACCGGCTACCTATTGTGGTACACCTAGTACAGCCTTGATGCAGGAGGAGGGCCTTTGACCTGCCTCCACTGAATGTACCAAGCTGTGATGACTTCCCATGGGAGGCCTTACCTTCTTGTAGGAGGGAATGGAGGTTTGGTTGGGGGCTGGGAGGGTTGGAGGGTAGGGAGCGGGGAAGAGGGGGATCTGTGATTGTTAGGCAAAATAAATAAAAAATTTCTTAATACAAAAATTCTGAATTTGTTCATTAAGGTATGTGTTTCCCAGGAAGCTGAAGTAATACAACTAATTTATATATAAGAACACACACACACACACACACACACACACACACACACACATATGTGTATATATATATATATATATAATACATGAAATAAATATTTTATAAATAATTTTTTATTAAAAATAATTTCCCAACTTTTCTCATACATGTTAATTGATATCATAACTATTAATTACATCGTTGTATCAAAATACAACTTTCCTTTTTCCTGATTGAATGCCTTCCATAGTCTTCATGCTTCAATAATTCATAAAAAAGTAATCAGCTGTCCTTAGTAAAGCTCTTCACATTTCTGCACACTATTCTTTTCATCTAGCTGTCTGAAATTATAGTGAGCTCATAACCGTTTATCCAATTGGACCCAACAATGTTCTCTTCTTTTTGTTTCAATTGTACCTCAGTATACCCTCATTTCCTACAAATTGCTGGTCCCTGTGTCTGAACAGTTCTCCTTCCATACAACCTTACTCTCTCAGTTCTTTAAGACTTCTACTATGTACTCTAAAATCAAATGACACTTCTTCATCAAATGGCACTTCTTGTTTTTAATCTTTCCATTCCTTTTCCACAACATTCCCTGAGGCTTGGAGTAGGTAATATAGATGTGCATTTAGAGCTCAGAACTCAAAAGTGACTTATTCTCAGGACTTTGACCTGTTAGGAGTTTCAGCATTAACCATTCTCCACAGTAAAAAGAAACTTCTCTGACAAAGGCCAAGAGCATCACTTGTCTGTGGGCATAAATGTAAGTAGTTGTAAATCAGAGGATTGGTAGGAGTGCTGTGAAATGTTGTCCTTAAAGTATGACATAAACATTGTAATCATGAACAGTTGTAAACTGTTACTTCCTACACATTACCTGAGAATGTGCACACACACACACACACACACACACACACACACACACACACACATACACACACGGCCAGACACACACACACACACTGAGAAGAAGAGAGGGAAAAAGAGAGAGAACATAAAAAAAGGTGGAGTGATGTTGTTTTAAAAGGAGGTCAGCAGGCATCTGATGAGGATATACAGAGTTATGAGGGTTGAAAGTGATCATAATGAATTTTTTTTTTGAAATTTAAAGAAAAAATTCATTGGAGATTTGAACAACAACTTCTACAAGTTTGGCTTTTCCGTGAAACTGTAGCTACATGATGTATTGTGTCTATCGTGTTAAAGCATGCATTAGGCACAAATATAAAAACCATGAAACAAGCCACCATTCTTTAACAATTAAGCAAAGACAAAATGCCTAAGGAACAACATGGATGACTTGCAAAGGATGGGCTCTTTAAGCATGATTTAAAAAAAAAAAAGGGCACAAATGGATGAGTGTTCAAGTAAACCTTTGGCACTAGGAATCAGAGTATTTTGTCATAGAGCATTAACATATATTATAAAAGTGCGTAGTGTCAAAGGAACAGAACCGCCAGGATTCAAAAGCAGCTTTGTCAACTAGGCAATAAAACCCTCTACAGTGTGTCTGTCTGTTGTCCATCACTGAATACACTGGTAGAAACTTTGAAATGAAAAAAGAAAGAAAAAAGGAGCAGGCAATCCTTTTATTTTCTCTGTTTCAAATCAAACAGAAAACAAACATCAATTCTGTTATACACTAACGGTCTTCAAAGTACATCACTTGTACAAGAGAAGGACTAAGAACTAAACTGTTTACAGAGATCCAAACCCTAGTGAGAGAGGGCACGCCACCCCTCACAGAGTATCATAATGAATTTTTACCATGTATAAAACTGTCTTTAAAAGAATAAAAATAAAATCAAGGAACAACACTACATTTATTTTTCCAACTCTCTTCATCTCTTGATCCAGCCCAGAGATTTTTACAATCAACAATATACATTTATCCATACATTGATTTCTCCAATATATTTCATGGAGAGCCTTATATTATTTGATATATTACATATGAATGGTTCTTCATAATGATAATTTTCCACTTAATCCTATGACTACAATAAATTAAAATAAAACTACAGTATGAAAAACCTTTGTGAACATTGTGTATTATTTGCCTCTGCTATGTTTCGATTTAGTATTAATTATTTTCTGTTCAGTTTCAATTTTTATTTATTTTGCATTTAGTTGCAAATTACTTAAAACAGTTTTTCTCTTTCAGTAAATCTAAAAAGTTGAAAGTTAACTTTATCAATATTTCCTGGCTGTATTTTGACTTCTTACTGTTTTTATTTGAAATAGAATTAATCAGATTTTCCCTCCCTTCATCGCATCAAAGCAATCTCCTTCAAACATTCCCATGTTCTCCTGTCTCTTTTATTACATTTATTACATATATTTGTAATAATAATAATACATACACATTTATAAACTATGCTGAGACCATTTTTGTTTGTGTGTATATAGTTTCCACTTCAATATTCTGAATTAGACAACTAGCAAGGGAGCTCATCTGTGGGAGAGGCTAATTGTCCTCCCATTCACTCGCAAGGTGTCTACATTTTATATAAGAATAGGACTCCATGAAAACTTCCCCCTCTATATTAACATGTCTTAATATTGCTGCTGTTCCAGTTTTATTTATACAGCCATTTTTAGGAGACACTGATTCACAGAGACTTTCTGGTATTCTGTCTCTGACAGTCTTTCCATCCCATTTTCTGCAATGTTCACTCAACCATAGATGCAAGACTTTTAATGAAGGTATTTGGGGATATGCATCACAAGACCCATTGATCTCTGTATTGTGTTCAGTTGCTTTCTGTTGTGTTCACAATTTATTGTGTAGAGAAGCTTATTTGGTGAGGGGTGATAGCTATACTTATCAAGAAAAGTGGTTCACATCTCTCCTTGCCCTATTTTTAGTCCTAATATTTGTTACTTAGTCACTCCATGATCTTTCTTGAGTAATAATTAATTATCACATTTTTCTATAAGTGAATATGAAATTTTACTATCAAAATTTGGAAATATAATTTTGCATATTTGGAATTAATTTATAAGATATAACAATTGTTCCATTAGAAAACCAAAACACAGATAATATTAAAATACCTAAACATTTCTTTTAGAATAAAACAACATTATAGCAATCCTTTAAAAAATTTTTATTCTTGAAAAACCAAAAAAAAAGGAGTTTTATGTATTAAACATTTATTGTATCAAAAAGATTTACATAGCCACTCATCAAATTTGCTCTGTACTGAGGCTGCCACCTTAATATTTAGGCCTATTGTCACATGTCATAGCTTACCATGGACCCTGTGACAAAGGTCTCAAGCAAAGTTTTCTTGAGTTCTTGGATGAGAGATAGTGTCATCAGATATTCAATTACTTCCAGTCTCTTTGTTTTACTTGGGAAAGCAAATCCTTAGAGAAAAGCCAATAATAATCATTTTAAATACCTTTTTTAAATATGCAAATACTACACTTTTGAATATAAAAGTTTTCAAGTCTACTTTTGAAGGTGCTACAAAATTTAATTGGAATGACTTTTTATTTTAACCTTCCTTTATCTATTCATTCAACATTTAACATACCTAAGCAAGTGCTGTCTAAAATACGTGCATGTGATTATAAATGATTCATAGTGCACATTTTAAAATGAAATTGCACTAGTTATATCAAAGAGGTGAACACACTGATATCTAAACAGATTGACATGATGATAGTACTTCCCAAGTATAATAACACTAAGTGCTTATAGATAATTATAAAGGGCAAAGGAAAAGAATAGTTCTATGATTGATTAGAATATATGAAATTGACAATAATTTGTTTAGTTAATTACCTACTGAAACCTAGAAATAGATAATTTTCACAAAACCGTAACAAATATAAAATGATACACAATTTTCAATGACTTGCAGTTTGAGAAATGAGATATTTCCAAGTAAAGAAAGAGAAACACATATAAAGTAGATTCACTGAATATTTCTCTTCATTTATGAAAAATGGATTGATGGATTGCTTAAAAAACTAAAAGAAACAATTACTGTGATTTGTATTTTCAATTACTATTCTCTGAGCTCAGTGTCAAATATACCAGGCTACAGGCTGCCTGTACTGTTTTTGTCTGATTGGTGAGATATTGAATCCTTAGATTATTGTCACTGTAAAGTTTATAAATTTACTCTTTGGGTTGTTCCAAGCAGTTTTGTAAATAATGATTAATTTATTTCATGTATTTTACAGGATAAACACATTTTTGTCCCTGAAAGTCTAAAAGTTTAGTTAAGTTCTTAGTATTTTTCAGTTAAGAAAGTCTTCATACAATGCCATCTTTA
Organism: Peromyscus eremicus; assembly: GCF_949786415.1. Taxonomy (NCBI): domain Eukaryota; kingdom Metazoa; phylum Chordata; class Mammalia; order Rodentia; family Cricetidae; genus Peromyscus; species Peromyscus eremicus. The sequence continues at coordinate 45,812,830 of NC_081431.1, forward strand.
TTATTGAAGAAGTCAGAGACTTTGACACAATTTCTCTTAATTTCATTAATACAAGATATAAGAATAAGGAGAATTAAATATATCTTTGCATTTGGAGCATGGTTGAATTATGAAAATAATATAAGTAACTTTGTGAGGAGATATATTTCAGCACATGACCAAACTTGGAGCAAACCTTTTGGCTAAATAATTGCCATTTGATAATTTTGTCTATGAGGATATGTGTATGTGGGATACTGTGTATATGGGTATATGTGTGCATATGTGTGAATACTAAAGGTCAACCTTAAATGATATTCTCCAGGAGCCAACAACTTTGATTAATTGAGACAGGGTCTCCTACTAGCCTGGAGGTCAGCTGGTAAACAAAGTTGGCTAATCATTGAGAACTAGCCAGTAATGTTACTTTCCAGTAAATTAGCACTCTGATAATCAGGCAAGAAACTCTAAATTCCATTGATATAAACAAAGATGACATCATCCGCAGCACTGCAGCAGACTACTGACTGTGGCCTCCCCTCCTTTTCTGTCTTAATCTCTAGGTGCTCACTTAAAACTTCTCTCCAAACTTTTTCCTCACTCATCCCATTGTCACAACCCCCAACTCCATCAGACAAACTTTGATAATCTACCGGCCAAGCCCGCCACAGAAGCAAGTAAGCAAGCAAAGCAGGTAGAAGACCTTCAGAGCTTCACTCTCTCACTTCTTAAAATATAATTAGTCAGTCTCATCCCACTTCTGTTGCAGACTTCCTATTATGTCCTTGCTTCACTCTCTCTTGCAATTCCCAGGTGACTAAGCAGATCATGATAGAATGCCCAGCTTTCAACACTAGTATGTATGCCTTAGTGCACAATCCATGCCCTTTCTAATCCATTTTCATTTCTAAATATTAGCTACCTATACCTAGAAACAAATTCTGCCAAGAACATCCAGTGGCTACAACTGGCAGAATCCCAGAAGAATTACCCATCATGCACGATACAGTCAACATAACCTTCCAAGAACCATAGACTGGAACAGAATCCAAGGAACAAAAATCCACCTAACCAAGACAAGAAGAGAAATTAGCACCTAAAAATAACCATCCAAACTCAGATTTGTGTACGTTCCAGACTAAAAATACTATTAATAACAGCCAGAACAATATGTCTGCTCTATAGACTAGCAACCCTACTACTTATGGCCTTCAGAATTGAAACATAGATGAAGCACAAGACAGAGATGTAAAAATATACCTCATGAATATGGTAGAAATACTTGAAGAGGAAATAAATGAATCCCTTAAAGATATATGTAAAAATGCAAACAAGGAAATAACCAAAACAGATCAAGACCTGAAAGTGGAAATAGAATCAATAAAGAAAACACAAACAGTATATTCTGAAAATGAAAAATTTAGGAACTCAAGCAGGAACATCAGTAGTAAGACTCACCAATAGAATATAAAACATGGAAGAAAGAATCTTAAGCATTGAAGAAAAGATAGAAGAAATGCATTCTTCAATCAATATTATGTCTAAAACAATCAAGGCATAAAACTTCCAGGAAAAATAGAACTATGAAAATACTAATCTATCAGTAATAGGAATAGAAGAAGGTAAAGAAACACAGGTCAAGGGCACAGAAAATATTTTCAACAAAATTATAGAATAAAAATTTCTTAACCTAAAGAAGGAGATGCCTATCAAAGTACAAGAGGCATACAGAACATCAAATAAACTAGGTAAGAAAAGAAATTACCCTTGCCAAATAATAATCAAAACACACAATTTATAGAACAAAGAAAGCATATTAGAAGTTTTAAGGGGAAAAGATCATATAATATATAAGGCAGAACTATTGGAATAACACCTGACTTTTCAATAGAGACTATAAAAGCCAAAAGGGTCTGGGCAGATGTTTTATGGACTCTAAGAGACAACAGATGCTAGCACAGAATACTATACCTAGCAAAACTTTAATCATAATAGATGGAGAATAAAAATGACCTTTGATGATAGAACCAATGAACATAAGATATAAAAATTCTCAATATAATACTTGCAAATCAAATCCAAAAACACATAAAAGTTGTTCATCCACAATGATCAAGAAAGCTTCATCACAGAGATGGTATGTGAAATGATAAATGTAACCTATCTTAAAAACAAGCTGAGAGACAAAAATGATATGGTAATCTTGTTACAAAATATATACTGTGAAAAATCCAATATCGATTTCATGATAAAAGTCCTGGAGAGATAAAGGATATAAGGGACATACTACAGTATAATAAAAAAAAAGAGTTCAAAACAAACTTATAGCCCTTATCAACACAATGGAGAGAAACTAAAAGAAATTTCACTAAAATCAGAAACAAAAGAAGGTTGTCCACTTGCTTTACACTTATTCAATATAGTACTTAAATTCTTACTCAGAGCAAAAAATACAACTGAAGGAGATAAAGGGGACAAAAATTAAATGGAAAGATGTCAAAGTCTCTTTAGTTTCATGTGATAGAATAGTATAAATCAGTGACCCTAAAAATTCCACCAGAAACTTATACAACTGATGAACATTTTCAGCAACATAGCTGGATGGAAAATTAACTCACAAAAATCAGTAATCAGTAGCCTTCCTATATATTAATGAAAAATTCACTAAGAAATAACTCATAAATATTTATTTCATATTAGCCTCAAAGAAAATAAATTATTTGGGGTAATTCTAACCAAACAAATAAAATATTTGTATGCTAAAAGAATTAAGACACTGAATTGAAAAAATCAGAAGAAAGAAAGATCCCCCATGTTCATGGATTCACATAATAAAATGTCCATCCTACCAGAACAAATCTACAGATTCAATATAATCCCCATCAAAATTCCAATGCAATTCTTCCCAAATCTTGAAAGGACAAGTTTTAGCTTCATATGGAAAAAAAATCCAGAATAGATAAAATAATCTTGAATGATAAAAGAACTGCAAAAGGTATCACAAGACCTGACCCCAAATTGTTTTACAGACTTATAGTAATAAAAACAGTATGGTATTGGCACAAAAACAGACATGTTGATTAACAGAATAAAATTTAAGATACAGACATAAACCTTCACAGTTATGGACACCTGACATTTAATAAAGAAGCCACAGATACTCACTAGAAAAAGACAGTTTCTTCAACAAATCATGCTGTTCAAACTGGATGGCTGCATATAATAGAGTAACCAAATAGATTCATACTTATCAACTTGCACTATGTTCAACTCCATGTAGAGCAAAGACATCAACACAAAACCAGATATACTGAACATGATAGAAGAGAGTATATGGAACGGCCTTAAACTCATTGACACACAAAAAAGACTCAGAACACCATTAATAACATAATTACTAATATCAACAATTAATAAATAAGATTTCACCAATCTGAAAAAGCTTCAGTATAGCAAGGGATACCATCATTCAGACAGCAGCAGCTGACAGAAGGGGAAAAAATTTACCAACTACACACCTTATAGAGTACTAATAACGAAGTACTACACATTTGATAAAGACCTGAAAACACTAGTTTTCAAAAACCAAAGGCCAACAAAAAAATCACATACAGATCAAAACAGAATTATCAAAAAGAAAATTAAAATGGCTGAGAAATACTTAAAGATAGACTCAACATCCTTAGACACCATGGAAATGCAAATCAAAACTGTTTTGAGATTTCATCTCACACCCAACAGAATGGCTAACATCAATCAACAAATGACATGACAGCTTATGCTGGCAAGAATGTGGAGTAAGGGGAAAACTCACCCTTTGTTGGTGGGAGTACAAACTTGTAAGGCCACTATGGAATTCAGCGTGGTGGTTTTGAAGGGAAAGAAGACTCTATCTACCTCAAAATCCATCCATACCACTCTTGGACATATATTCAAATGATACTTCAATCTGTCACAGAGATACTTTGCTCAATCATGTTCATTGCTGTTTTATTCATACTTTTCAGAAGTTGGAAATAGCCTAGATGTTCCTTAACAGAAGAATGGATGAAGAAAATATGGTACACAGAATGTTATTCATCAATTAAAAAAATGAAATGCACAGGTAAATGGTTGGAACTAGGAAAAAAAAAAAACAATTTTGAGTAGGATAACCCAGACCCAGAAGAAGAATTTTGTAGAGTAGGGAACAGAGGAAAGAGGGAACAAATACATAAAGAGAACGGTAACCTTAAGGGCCTTTTAAGGCTGTTTCCAAGGCTATCAGCTGTTCTCCACAATTCCATAGTAAGGCGTTATTGCTAAAGACAACACCTACACAGTTCATTAACTGCAAATAAGTTGAACTGAGGCCTACCTAGTGTCTTCACCTCTATGAGCTAGTATTGTTGATATTGAAAGGTACTCTGCACACTGCCAAAATACAAACATAAATACCAACTCAGCTACAAACTCTTCAATCTACAATTGTCTTCTGTCTACAAAACACACTAGTGCAATGATAACACAAAGCTTGTGGGAGTAACCAACCAATATCTGATTTGAAGTAATGTCCACTCCATGAGATAAAACCCATGTCTGCTGCTGCATGGTAACCAAGAAGATGAGACTAGATAGCCTAGGGACCTAGAGTATCACCAAATATTACTGTATTTTTAAAAATGTGGAAATAAAATGACTTGTAATGACATTCTGCTATTCTCATAGATCAGTGCCTTACTCAGCCATTATCAGATAAGTGTATTGCTACAGCAGATGGGAAATAATAGAGACCCACAGTAAGATAATACTCAGAATGAGAGACTTTGAAACACTCAGTGATAAATGGAATGTCTTCAATAAATTCCTCACCTCAGGGTTCTGGAACCCTGTGGAAGAGGAGGCAGAAAGAGTGTAAGGCCCAGAGGAGACAGAAGACAGCAAAGTAACTACAATTGAAATGAACTAAATCTAGAAGATGGCACTTTCAGCCAGCCTTCTCACATTCTTCATTCTTGTGCCACGTTTAAACATTAAAGGGGGTTGTTTTTATGTCCTACATAGGCCTAAGTCTTCAGTCTTCAACTCTTATCTATTCTTTCATCTTGGAGTCTGTGCATTTATTGCTATTCACTGCAAAGAAAGGTTTCCCCAATAATGCTGGGAGTGGAAATTGTCTAAGGGCATAAACATACGTACATTCAGAAGGTAGTCTCATGTCATGTAAATTCAACTGAACTATAGAATTAAGACCTCCCTTAGATTAGGGAATAAAATATAAAAGGGAAAGAAGCTCCTAGTTAGGAATAATGCCCACCATTGTCTTTTGGGTGGCTTTACAGTAAGTACCAAGTATGGATTCACTTTTGTGAAGATGGCCACACTCAATGGATAGGTCTGTTAGCCTCATGATAATCATGTTATTATTTATGAACTTTGTCAAGCCGGGTGGTGGTGGTGCACGCCTTTAATCCCAGCACTTGGGAGGCAGAGGCAGGTGGATCTTTGTGAGTTCGAGGCCAACCTGGTCTACAGAGCAAGATCCAGGAAAGGCACAGAGAAACCCTGTCTTGTAAAATCAAAAAAAAAAAAAAAAAAAAAGAATTTTTGTCAAAAGCCCAGCGGTGGTAGCACACACTTTTAATCCCAGCACTCAGGAGGCAGAGGCAGGCAGATCTTTTTGAGTTCGAGGTCAGTCTGGTCTACAGAGCGAGATCCAGGAAAGGTGCAAAGCTACACAGAGAAACCTTGTCTCAAAAAACCAAAAAAAAAAAAAAAAAAAAGAATTTTTGTCAATAAAATTGTGGATTCATCTTGCTTGGCAGGTTGGCATCCATACTTCATTTAGTTCATAGTCCAGTAAAACCACTGATACCTCTCTCCCTCCACAGTCTTCACATCACTTCCATCACTTAGAAAACTAGTTAGCAGTGGGCCATCTTCTCGCTCTGTTTCAGCTTGATTTCACTATGTCATCCAGCCAAGGTGTGTGTTGTCTTTAGTAATAGGGCCTTATCATCTAGCTGTGGTTGGCAAACAAGGGGACTAGCAGGAGCTATATTGTTCTGTAAAGGCCAGAAAACCTGAAAAATGCCATTGTCAGAGGAGAGGAAATAGTAAAATGCAGACAAAATAAAAAAAAAGGGGAAGTATTGGGAGTGAATGTGTTTAATGTGGAAGTAATGGTGTTATAGAAGAGTAGATGGGATGTAGAGGAACCAAACTGAGAGGAGTATAAATAATCCTTCTATCATATAGACAAACAAAAAATACAGTTTATTTTATAATCGAAACTGAGTGGTAGATACCCTGCATGGGTGAAAAGGCCCTGCTTAGAAGCCTTGGAATATTAAACAAAAAAACATAGTCTGTGAGTAGGATAACCCTTTATGAGTTATATCTAATCACTTCCAATAACCAAAGCTTGCCTGAAGTTTTGATCTCGAACATTATATTGTCTTAGATGAGGAAAAAATTCTCAAAATCAACTCCTTGTTACTCTGCAAGTGGAAAGATTATAGCCTAAACATTCATGTCACTCTGTTAGGACTCCCACACCTCATTACTACCTCTGAGAGCTCAGCAGTCCATCCACAGAACAGTTCTAACAGTAATCATTTGTATGTGTATCACTAGATTGCTTTGATTTCCAGGTCTTACTAGGTGATATGAAATGGACTGTATTTATTAAAAGTGATAAATAGATTGCAGAGGAAACAATGGGAAAGGAAGAAAGTACCTTAAGATCTGTAAGGGATATCAGCTATCGGTACTGGATTAAGGCTCTACAATGAGTGCATTTTGAATGCATGAGTATCGCATGAGACACACTGTGAAGAACTAGATGTAAATATAAAAACATATATACATATATTTTATATCACTCAATTCTATATGTGATACCTTCATCAAACCCCTCCCTTCAGAGTCAGAGAGTGATGTAGAAGGAGTAGGCAGTAAGATTATAAGAGCTATAGGGGACATAGGTCCAAGAGGAAAAAAAAAACATCTTCCAGACACCACAGGTCTGATGCACATATGAACTCAGAGACTATGACATCATGCACAGGGCTTGCACAGACTCAAGGCAGAGTCCCAGCTCTAAGAAGGGAAAGTAGATAGGAGGTCCCATCTCTAACCAAGAGGCTATCTCCAGTTAACATCTGCTTACAAAAGAAAAAAAAAGTTTTTTCTAATGGAATCTCATTGAGCAAATTAACCAGAATTTCAAGATAGACCATAGGCCTAGCAATAAATGATTAAAACATTGGTATTTTTGTAGACATTTTGTTCTCATATTGCTTTGTCTGGGCATTTTTTGTCTCACTGATATCTTGCTTTTGCTTCAATATTATGATTTCTGATTTGAGTATTTTATGAGCGTATGTGTATGTGCATATATGCTTCTTGTGTTATTTTTATTTTTTTCTTTTTGGTTTTGTTTGTTTGACATTTTATTTATTTTCTAAAAGAAAGAAAGAAAGGAAGGAAGCAAGGAAGGAAGGAAGAAAGAAAGGAAGAAAAAAATGTGCAGTTGGGTGAGTGGGGAGAAGAGAAAGATCTGGGAGGAGTTAGTGAAGTACAAACCACAATTGAAATAAATTTTATGAAAAAACTAATATATGTATATATATGTATATATATTATAAGAGATTAGTCAAATATTGTGTATACAGTTTAAAAAAGTGAAGAACTAAAAATAGCAATCTGAGGGAATGAAATGAGCAAGGCCATATGCAGTTTTGTGGTGGGTAGAAAGGCAAAAATGCTGAATAACTAATGTTGTCCATGGAGTCCATCTCCAAGTCTACAACAGAGTTCAGAGAAAAAAATCCACAGCACAGCAAAGCTTGATTCAGGACTGTTTTATCTGAGGAATGTTTCTAGAGTATCCAACCTTTTTATCTGGGGGTCTTTAGAAATGAGTTTCTGTCTATCTGAAGGAAAAAGGAGTATACATGTTCTGAGGGTCATTTTCTTTTAATCTTCCTCAGCTCTGATTATGTAGGTTATTTTCAGCTCATTTTTTTCCAGCTCCTCTGCTCTACATGGCTAAATAGCAGGAGACTCTTTGCAATACCTAGAAAACTTATAAAGCTATCCAAAGTCATAGCATATGCCTCGAGAGACAATAAAGAGTAAAAGCCATTTACCATGGAAACACATAGGTGGGGACATGGTGCTTGACATCCTCTCAGGCAGTGACTTCTGTAGTTAGCTGGGCATAAAACTATTTCTGTCTGGATCTGGCTGACAGATTGATTAGTTGTTATTTGAAACCTAAATAATAAATAGTTAACTGAAGCAAGAGTTTTTATATCATAAACTGAGGTTAAAATGTTGTTACAATATTTTAATTGCTAAAGAGTCAGAGCAAGTGAATTCTGTGAATCCATTATCTGCTGCAAGCAGGGGGAGCTCAGGACAATTCAGTTTCCAAAGGACGTTGAATTAACAAAGCCAGATACTACATAATTTCGTCCATGTGTATAATCTGTGAAAGTCCCATGTGTGTTCTAACCACAGAGACATTTCGTCTGTCCTTGCTTGCCCTGTCAGCTTGGCTTATTATAGAGAAGAGGCTTCTAGGTTTATCATCATAATGTGGAACAAAGACTGAGCTATGAGAGCTTGTTTTGTATGCCAGAATAACACAGTACAAGGAGAAGTCATCTTCCTGACCATCCACAAACATATGTGCCTATAAGATTGAGATATAATCATGAGATTACATATACATATCATATCAAATCAGTGTAGGTATTGGGGAAATACCATAGCTGTTTCTGGACGTGCGAAATTACATATAGAAGAAATCTAGTTTTTCCAGAGTCTATGGCCTTGCAAGACTCACTGAAAGGGTTATTCCATCAGAGAATTATTCATCTGCTGCGTTGATATCTGAATTATCAATTGTTATCTGCTGTAACTGTGTCATGGCCCATGACAAATAATTTCATAACAGATTGAAGGTAAAGAAAAATGTGTAATTATTCATTCAGGTATTGAAGGGAAATCTAAACTTTGTAAAAAAAAATACATTACTTTGAAAACAAAACCTTCTCAACTAAAGTACTTCTATTTTCTTTAAATGTTTAGCTGACTTTAAAACATTTTATGTAGCTTGCCTCAATTTTCTGCTATGAAACAGTAGTGTCATCTGCTATAAGAAAATAATTTTCATAACCTAAAGACAGCAGTAGCTGTTGTAAGCTACAGACTATGGTGAAAATGTGTTACAAATAGTAATATAAAATGATTATAATTTATGTGAAATGTAGGACTTCATTTTAAACTTCATTTCAAAGGACATTTCCAGTAGTCACCACTGATTTCACTTTATATCCACTATCCCTTAATGGTAGGCTAAGGAATTACGGACTAGGAATATGGAAGGTTTAATGAAGGCCTGATAAAAGTTATGACAAAAATGTAATAAAACTTTCACAAAATTACAAATATAATTTAAGCACACAGCTAATGATAGAAGAGTCATTTTTAGCTTTATTATATTGTGTCAACCTTTTACTTAAATTGTAATTTAGTGACCATTTTAATATATAAATATAGTTACTATAAAGATATTCAGAATAATAATTTACTCTGTTAAGTGCAGGTTATAATGGAGATAAAGCATCCTTGCTCACATATATTTTTAAACATAACCATTTGAAATGCATATTCATCAGAACTAATTCATCTAACTCTAATCACATCTTATTTTAAGCTCACAAGCACTGGCAATTTTTGCCTTTATTATGAGAAAAAAAAAACAATCACATTGGAGAGCCTTGTCATTCTGCAGGTAATGAGTTTAATATGACATTTTGGAAAATGCTTTGCTGTGACTAGAATAGCAATGTTGATTTTACATTTTAAAAGACACTTCCAAACACTTACAGTGAGGACAGTTTCATGTATGCATCTATTTTCTTCACATTCCAAAATTGAATGTGAGTTAAATTCTCAATTACAGTAATTGTGAACTGTTTTCCTTCTACTTTAAAGTTTCAAGTTGTGGGCCAAGTCTGATTCTGAAAGCAGAATCATATCCATAGAGAGTGATTTTCAATACTGCTATTATTGATATTCATTTCAAGGCATTTGTTTTATATTCCTGGCAAATTCTAGCAATCATGATTAAAACAGAAGTATTAAAATGAACACAATAGCTATTGGCCAGTGATAGTGAGGTAAACGTTTTCTATTATTTTTAAGCTTTTGAAACATTATATTGAGCTTTAGAACTGAATTGTATATGGACACTCACTTCAGGACGTATTAAGGAAAACAGGAAGAGATTATTCAAATACATTTTATTTCTGATTGATATTATCCACTTGTATTTTCTATACTAAAGTTCCTTTAAAAATATCAAATCAACAGTGTTATTTTGGGAAACAAAATTCCATGAAGTAATGTCACAGTTAAAGTTGCATCAGCAAACGTAGACAGATAAAGCGTTTGTTCCAGACTTGTCCAACAGCAGAGAAAAAATACAGAATCATTAGTATTAAACTCCCCAAAGTTAAGTGCAAGCAGTTGAAAATGAGGGCTGGGGGGAGGTAAGGTGGGGCCTCAAGTTAAGTGACAACCTGCCTTGTGGGGTGGCACCTTCTTTGATTGTTTGGCGTTTGAGTGATGATACTCAGGAGACAGAGAAAAATAGCCCTAGTTTGGAAAACTGGCAAGAACTTCTGAAAAAGATTTACATCTTAAAGAGATGGAAAATACAATTCATAATTACAAACAGTTGTTGTTTTGATGTTATAGGGTCACTCCAAAGTTCATATAAGAAAAGGAGTGATGCGCAACTTATCATGTTATATGGAACAATGGAGGAAAGTTGGGTCAATGGGCCAAAAGAGTAATTCTGATAGATTGATATTCTGAAACTGGCAAGCCCTCCCCATCTCTGTCTGTCTGTCTGTCTGTCTGTCTGTCTGTCTGTCTCTCTCTCTCTCTCTCTCTCTCTCTCTCTCTCTCTCTCTCTCACACACACACACACACACACACACACACACACACACACACACACACACCGTTGCTCTTGCTTGCTCCTCTTGCTCTCACTTGCTGTCTTGCTCTCTCCTTTGCTCACTCCCTTGCTTGTTTTTGCTAGCACTCTTGCTTTCATACTCTCCTTTTGAAAAGCATCGTTCTGGTCAGCTTTCCTGAACCCCATTCTCTCCACTGTGTTATTCTGGATTAACACTGGCACAACAAGTAAAAAGATCCAAGTTGAAACCCAAACACTCCTGAGCTAAAAGGCATATTTCATCCCTCAAGAGTTCATTATGTGAGGTTATTTTGTCACAGTCATGATAATCTAACTAGCAAAGAAAATTGGGGGCTTAAATTTGTTTGGAATAGGATTTTAGGGAGTAGGAATGTTTGGAAAATAGACTACGGAAATCATATAATACTTTAATACTTTGATGAAAGATTAATAAATATTTCTGGTATGAGCATAAGATCAAATTGCTGATTGAAATGTGAACCTCAAAGGCCAGGTTCATGAATTATCAGTTGAGAAGAAAGCCAATCAATCTGTGGGGAATTGGACTAGCAATCCTCTTTTTTTTTTGTGTGTGTGTGTGTGTGTGTGAATGCACATAAATTGGTGCCACATGGATATCAGAGTACAACTCAGAGTGAGTAGTCAGTGCTATCGTCCCATCATGTGGGTCCCTGGGATTAAACCCAGATTATCAAGCTAAACCACTGCCTAATTTACCATCTGAGCCGCCATTCTGAAACCTAACCACTTTTTGTTCACAAACTAAGACTGTGGGAGGCTGAGTTTAACTGTGACAGACTTTCTAACTGAGCAGAGAAAATGTCAAGGCAATGCAGCATTCAAAGAATGGCATGGATGTTATTGGATAACATTGATCCAATTGGGAACAGAAAACCTAAGCAGAATGATTTTGAATGTTTGCCTTTTAACCAGATGATAAGAAGGCTTAATATTGAGTCCAAGGAAAGTATAATTTCTATGGAGAATGGAACCATTGAAAAAAAGCTAATAAATTTGTACCACCATAGGCAACTTGAGGGTATTTTAGGTATCAACAGAACACCAACACACATTGAAAGATGAAAAGTGTTCTCAATATATCCTGTGGTAAAAGAAATATAGTGCCTTATTCCCTTTTCAGGCATGACCAGGCAAGGAACTGTTTATTGAAAAAATTTGTATCCCTGTCCTGCTTCAATACATTTAGATATTTGAGGTTAAGGGTGAAGCTATACCTGTTGGGATATCTCATTCAGGAAGTAGATCTTTGTATGTTTTTCAATACTATTTTGTAGGAAGGCTAAATGCAAAAGTTGTACAGTAGTGGGACCTGCTCTGGCACTCCAGAGGACATCTTTGGGAATCAGGAAGTATTTGGCAGCACTGAAATCCCAGTGGAAAACTTGACAAAGTGATGTTTGGCGTTACGAAAATAAGTCATTGTAATAGTAGAGACCCCAAGTATTATCATGTGTGCCTGCCAATGTAAGCTGCAGTCAGTCAGCTTAGCCATCCCTTGAGAGTGTCCACAGAGAATGCAGGAAGAAAGGTCATAACACATGGGGCACCTTAAACCTTCTGATCCAAATTCTACAGTCAAGTATCACAGAGAGCAGACATGAAAATACACTACTTCCTTTTTGCCCTGCTGGGTTTGTTCTTTGTTCCAGTTCTCTTTGTTATTTCTTTTCCCTCACTTTTCTGAACAAACATGAATGATTTGTACTTGTCCTTTTACTGAATTGTAAGAGAAGAAAAGAAGAGAAAGATGATTGATAGACAGATGGATAGAGATACATACATACATACGTACATACATACATACATACATTGATAGACAGAAAAATAGATAGGTGACAGAGAGATAGATGATAGATCTATAGATCGATCAATAACAGCAAGCGCAAGCGCGCGCGTGTGTGTGTGTGTGTGTGTGTGTGTGTGTGTGTGTGAGAGAGAGAGAGAGAGAGAGAGAGAGAGAGAGAGAGAGAGAGAATTATGATTTGCATTTAGAACCAGAGGACTTGGACTTGAACTCTGTATCAACATTTAAACAGTTAAAACTTTAAGGAGATTTGGGCATGTAGAAAATGGTACAAATGAGGTTTACAATTTGACAACAACATGGACCTTTGAGGACCTAGAATGGTGTATGTATGGTATATTGTGATTTAATTGTTAAGTGTCACACAAAGGTTTTTGAGTTAAAGGCTGAGACTCTAGTTGATGCATCTGTGGGGACCTAGCCAAAACTTTGAGAGCAAAGGTCCAGTGAGGGAAGAATTATTACAGAATATATCCTTACATGTAATATTAGAATTATGGGATACTCCCTTTCTATCTTTCTGTCTCTTTGTTTCTATCTATCTATCTATCTATCTATCTATCTATCTATCTATCTATCTATCTATCTATCTATCTATCTATCTACCTGTCTATCCATCTCTCTCTCTCTCTCTCTCTCTCTCTCTCTCTCTCTCTCTCTCTCTCTCTCTCTCTCTCTCTCTCTTCTTCTCCTCCTAGCCACCAGGAACTGAGCAGTATTGGCTCTGACCAAACCTGTCCTCTTTACCATGCATTCTGTCTATCCACAGCTCTAAAAGAAACAAAGCAAGCTAATACTAGACTAAAATTTTCAAACTGTAAACCAAAAGAAACCACGAGTCCTAGTGCTGGAAAGTTTATTACTGGTGAGGAAAAGGAATCCCATGTTTATGTTACACTACTCTGTAAGGAGCAGCACCTGTGAGATGGAGGGAGGTTAGGTACTCAAAGCCAGAACATATGTCAAAGTTTTGCTCCATCTTTGGGAAATCTCAAAACCATCTGATCAGCACCTCTTTTTAACCAGGAGAATTTAAAGACGTTTATACATGCTTTAAAAATAAATAGCTTAGATTGCCTCTGTTTTATGGATGAGTATCTAGTGTCCATGATGAAAACCAAAATACTTTTTGAAGTAAAACATAAGAGAAAGCAAAAATTTTGCCTATGATACATACTGAAAATAGGCAAATATCCAAGATAAAGGCATCTCAGTGTAAGCATCTATATACTCAGCCATTTACCATGATGATGCTGTGTATCCAAGAGCTGCAAAAAGAAGGGCTTTATAGTTGAATATGTTATGAAGAACTTTGTTCAACCCTATAAAACTGCTTTAACACTAATATCCAGAATGAATATTTACAATTATTATCACTTAAAACTTGTATTGCATAATTTAATGAAAACAGGAAGTTATTCTAAAGCCATTTCAAATATTTCAGAATGTTTTTAGAGAGCGCTACTCTTAGTCTTTCAACAGTCAAAAAAGTCACATGAATAAAAACTGATCTTTGGAAATTCATGGCCCTGAAACCTATCATAAAAGCAAATAGTACTGGTCTAAAAAAGAAAATAAAAAGAAAGAAAGGAAAGAAGGAAGGAAGGAAGGAAGGAAGAAAGAAAGAAAGAAAGAAAGAAAGAAAGAAAGAAAGAAAGAATAACATGACCCCAAAGTGTCTGCTATGCTCATAGATCAGTGCCTTGCAGAGCCTTCAAGAGAGAAGCTTCCCCCTAAAGCACATGGGAACAAATACATAGACCCACAGCAATACATTATGGAGATAAGATAGAGATAGAGATAGAGATAGAGATAGAGATAGAGATAGAGATAGAGATAGAGATAGAGAGATAGAGATGAGAGAGAGAGAGAAAGAGAGAGAGAGAGAGTGAGAGAGAGAGAGAGAGAGAGAGAGAGAGAGAGAGAGAGAGAGAGAGAGAGAGAGATTAAACACACATGTCTAAATGGGATGTCTCCGTCAAATTCCACCCAAGACCTCATTGAATCCCACAGATGAGGAGACAGGAATTTAGTAACAGCCAGAAGTTACGGGAGACACCAGGAAAAGAAAGCCCTCTGAATCAACTGAGCAAAGTTCATAGTAACTCACAGAAACTGAAACATCAAGTACAGCGCCAAGCAGGTATGGGTATGCAACAAGTCCTCTGAGTACGTATTATAGCTTTCAGTTTAGTATTTTTATGGGACTCCTGGGAGTATTAACAAGTATGACTCTGAGTCTTGTGCCTTCTCTGGGGCTCTTTTCCCTCTCTAGGTTTGTCTAGTCTAACTCAGGGTGGACAAGGTGGTTTTTGTTTTGTTTTCTTACATTTTATTTTGTTTTGTTTTGTTGCTATTTCTTGAAAGCCTTTTTTTTTCTAATGAGAGACAGAAAAAGAGTGGATCTGGATGGGGGGCCTGTGGGGAAAAATTGGGCGGAGTACAGGGAGAGGAGGCTGTAATCAGGAAATGTGTAAGAGAAAAGAATCTATTTTCAGCATAGGGAAAGTATATTAAAATAAAATAATGCCTAATTAAAATTTCAGATGTGTTTTCCATGAATTAATTTGTTTCACGCAAAAAAGAAATTTTTGTCATAATGTTTCTCAAGACTAAATATAAAATAAATAATTCAGATCATGTAGACAGTAATTTTTATCAGGTTAACACTGTCAAACTTTAAGAAATTATATATCACATTGAACAATAACAATGAATTTGACATAAATTTTATAAAGAATGTCCTATTTTTCACAATGTGCCAAACTTGTGACAATAGATGTTTATTTTTAAAATACATCATTTTGACTCACTAGGCATGATGCATCTGCTCACAGTAATTCTTAGTAGAAGAGTTGAAATTAGCCTCAATGTACAGTATATGATTTTATACAGTATAATCAGATAAATGTGTGGTTGTGTGATTTATCCATTGAGATAGAGGTAACCCCAAGCAAATAAGTTTTAGAACTACTGCAAAAATTCTTGTCTTATTGTTCTGGACACAGTAGATAATAAAATAAGTTTTTAGAAGTGGAGATGATATTTATGACATGTTTTTCAGTAGAAGTAGATATAAAAACTTGCTATCCCATCTATGCGGACAGATTGGCCATTGTAAAGTCGTGAATGACAGCACCTGCCAGTGTGGATGTGAAAAAGGCAGACCCCTTATATGCATTTTGGGGGTACAATCTATTTTATCTACTCTGGAAATAAAAGTTTGGTAGTTTCTTAAAAACCTAAAAATTTAAATGCAGGATAACCCAGCTGTACCACCCAAAGGGAGTAGATGCCAATGGGTGGATTTGTGGGGAGGAACTGGGAGGAAGGGTGGAGGGAAAACTTTAATTAAGATATAATGTATGATTTTTTTAAAAAATCTATTTTTAATAGAAGAGGAAAATAACAATAATGTGTCACCTGTGTTTTAATCTCTATTTTATTGTATTTTCTATGTTAGAAATAATATCCAAGATATACTTGCTTTTTCATGGAGGTTCAGAACAAAAGAGACTTGAACAGACTGGGATTCACATTCAACTCCAACCCACTACTGAAATGAATGATAAATGGCACTGTTGGTGGCCGCTGGTTACCGGTGGAAAGATCATGGTGAGACAGAATTTGGTGGCTTAGTAGTGGAGAGCTTTATTAGGGGGAAGGGGAGGTGGGATAAAAGGACCAGGCCTGGGGAGGAAAATTGAGAGAAAGATGGTGGGTAGGGGGAGAGGGAGCAGAGCAGAGCAGAGAGAGGGTGGGGTCTGTGACTGACTTTTAAGGGCTCCCAGTGAAGTGGGCTTAGGGAGCTACACCATGCTGATTGCGTGACCACACTGTGCACATGTAGTCGCCAGCACGTACTGATGACTTAAGATTCAAGACCCTGAACTGTACATGTGTAGCTGGAGTAAGAGCAGAACTTTAACAACTACCACTTTGTGGTACCTGCAAGGTGTATAGACTCTTGCTCTGTTTCCACCCTTCTGAGGAAGAGATTAACTAAATCACTTTTCTTTTCCTCCATCAATACTTAGCACACTTCATCTCATGTGAAAAAAAAATGACCAAGCTGTTAGAAAATAACACAGACATTTCCTTTCTACACATCTACCAAAAATTATTCCATATAGTTTACATGGTATTATTTGTACAACAACATATGAATTATCTCTGGTATTATTCATTCAAAATTGCCTTCTCATGAATACTGTTCCATCCTTCCTTCCAAAAGTTATGAATATTATATCAATACTTTTTTTGACACATTCCAAAATTTTCCTCACTCCATTATATTATTCCTGTCAATGTAAGTATATTTAGTGACTCACACACATATATGCACAAATGAGGGTGGGACTAAGGTAATACATTAGTGACAGATAACTTTTCTACCGTGCACACAGCTGTTTTATTACCCAGAACTACCACAAAAGTATAATAATTATTAAGAGTTTAGCCGGGCAGTCATGGAACATACCTTTAATCCCAGCACTTGGGAGGCAGAGGCAGGCAGATCTTTGTGAGTTCGAGGCCAGCCTGGTCTACAGAGCGAGATCCAGGAAAGGCGCAAAGCTACACAGAGAAACCCTGTCTTGAAAAACAAAAAACAAACAAACAAACAAAAAAAAGAGTTTAAATTATCTTCAATATTTTTCTTCCCCAAATCACTTCTCTATTTCCTTTCTACCTAAATTACATTTAACACTGTATATCCCTTGTCTTTAATTCCACACATCCACTTTTCCATTATTCATATTCTAATTATGTTATAATATATAGAAAAACAATGATTTTTGTAAGTTAGTTTTATATCCTGCCACTTTGCTTAAAACGTTAATTATTTCTGGAAGTTTTCTGGTGATTTTTTTTTAGATCACTTATTTATACCATGTCACCTGCCAATAGGGATAATTTGACTTATTTTCCTATTTGTTTCCCTGTATTGACATTCTCTTGTCTTATTGCTCTAGCTACTGCTCAAAACACTATGTTGAAGGGTAAGGAGCTAGGAGTTAGCTTTGCCCCATTCCTGATTTTGTTGAGATGGCTTTGATGTTCTACAGTTTAGGTAGACATGGATGGTAGGTTTGTCATATATAGCCTTCATTATGTAGAAGTGTGTTGATATTTTATTTGTACTGAAATGTGATGATACTTTATTTGTATGTTAATAAATAAAGTTTGCCTTGAGATCAGAGGAAATGGCAAGCCGTTATAAGTAAACACAAAAGTCAGGCAGTAGTAGTGGTAGCACACGCCCTTAATCCAATCACTTGGCAGGTAGGGTCTCTGTGTGTTCAAGGCCACATTAAAGAACAGAGACAAGTGTTGTGACACATGCCTTTAATCCCAGTAACAACTATAGAGACTGGGAGGTCTGTACAGATAGACAATGACAAGGACGTGAGGTATTTGGGCTAAGAGCCAATGAGAAGGCAGAACAGCCAGGCAATAAAAGCATGGGTATACAGAAAATAGTGGCACTTTGGAAGCTGTGGCATGGTGAGGTAAGGTTAGCTGGTGGCTTTTCCTATTTTCTTGATCTCTAAGGCTTTCACTCCTATATTTGGCTCTGTTTTTTATTTAATAAGACCGCTTAGAAATTCTACAGTAAGATGACAGAGGACAGTAATATGAGAAAGGGGTGGAGTGGGTGGGAAGATTCCTTCGGTAAGAGGGAAGATGGAGGGATAGAGAGAGGAAAAAGTCAGAAAATATACTATTTTATGATAAATTAAAATGCAAATTGTATGTGTGTATATAAAAAATTTAATGAAATTAGACCACTTAGGGTAATAACGCTCCCAAAAGAGCCATAAACTTTGTAACAAAACACCCATTTCTAGGCATAAGAAATCCTCCATAGTGTTATTAATCAGGGTAGTCTAAGATACTCCCAAAATTATATAGACTAATGTTGTTGCCCTCGCTTGCTTTCTAGAACTTGAAGATAATACCTTATTTCTGAAGATACTACATACTTTTCATATAGGACTTGGAGATATGAAGTTAGAACTGACCTCGAAGCCCCCTCCTAATGACTAGGTCTCATAGTATACAATGATGTTTCTCAAACTATCAAAGTAGAAAAGTAAGTAAATAGTTATACCTAGTTACAAAACCTACAAACCATAACAAAGACTAGCATGGGAACATACAACCAATGGTGTAATAGTAGCATTTATACCTCAGAAGTAATGAAAAGCCATGTAATTGTACTCAAGACACTCTCAGTAAGAAGAAACTCATTCCTGTTATTGGGAAACTAGCCAACTATCCATTACTTATGAGTTCAGGGATCAGAGGAAACCCTACTTCTAACACTACTAAACTAGTATAATCCCTAACTGCATTCTAAAAGCCTCTCCTTATATTCACAAATAAGTTTGGTTCTCATTTCTCAAGACCTTGAGATTAAAAGCATACATTAACAAACAGCTTTACAAACACTCTAACAATAAAAAGATTTCAACTTACATGGAATTCACAATCATATTCTATTTAGTTTAGAAATGACAATAAACTGTGTACTTTCCCTGAAAAAGGTTATTTAACAAGTGTATTATTCAGGAAAAATAATGTTAGCTGCTTTATTAAGCATTATTCAAGTCTCTTGTTCAGAATAATATGTTTCTGTAAACAAACAGTAAACTTAAATCATAAATCATAAAATAACAAACATGCCCCTGTGGTTCACAATTGCACACATGTTAAAACTTACAGTTCTTATGGTGAACTTCTGCAGTCTTTACCAGATGCCATATTTTCCTAGGTAGTGTTACTCCTAGTCTGGTCACAATATTCAGGATTTTCTTCCAATAGCTGTTTTTCAATTTTGTTTATTTAATACATTTAATACATTTCTTTTTAAATTATATTTCCACAGAACACCAATACTTTCTTATCTGGACTCCTAACTTTTGTCATGTAATGGACTTTGTTTCTTTATATATATATTTTTTTCCAGTTATGTGTATTCTCATACAAGAGAAGGATTTAATAGTTGTGGTTCTGTAATAGTGGTGATCTTGTGAGGATGGAAGATTAATTATTATTAGGTTCCTTCCTATCTTCCAGCATCTGAAATAAATACTTTAAATGTTATTAATGTGACTGTCCTCCCTTGTGGCAGTTAGTGTTGTCCAATGTAGTTCAGGGCATGCACATTACAGTTTGGATCTTGAAAGTGTCTTCAAAAGGCAATGTGACATTTCAGTCCATCTTTCTTTTCTTTGTTTCCTAGTAAAGAAGTTAAGTCACTTTATACTGCTGCATGCTGCTTTCATTACATGCTGCTCTGTGACAAACAAAAACAATCAAAACCCACCACGTAGGAACTGAAACACCAGAGCTGGTAATCAAAATTCCCTTTCTCTTTTGGGCCAAGTACATCAGCTATTTGTTACAGTGACATGAAGCTAAGGAAAATAATCTCCTAAATGGCCTCATTTTTCAGAGTCACAACTTAAGGCTGTGTACAATGTTAGCCAAATGATATCAATCTAGATCATTTAACCAAAAACAAAAAGATTGATAAGTAGAATTGAACTCGAGAAGTCTGGAGACTTCTGTGTTAGCCAAGTAGGCCTAAAATGACATCCAGAAGCAAAGAGCAGCTCTGAGTGAATCCAGTTTCTGGGAAGTAGGAACTAATGGGAAACCAGACATATAACACATGTTAAAATCTAAGACTGATTAAAAATAAACATGCCATCACATTTTCCTTCTAATCTGCTTTACTTCCTAAACTTGCTTGTTAATTTTTATTTGTAGTTAGCTGTTAGTTAGGTGTACTTCCTTTCTGCATTCAACCAGTAAATATGAAAACTATCTCAAAGTCTGTTGAATGCACATCACTTTTCTTCAATGTGTTAATCAGTAATATAACAAATTAATATCAATATGTTAATTAGTAATGAAAATTATTTAAAATATGCAAACCATATGATTTATATCTAATACTATTGATACCAATTATATAAGTTTAAGCAACAGCAATACAAATACGAAGATCATTTGCTCATTAAATAAAAATTAATATTCTGTTTTTAATTGCAGTTATTAAGCTTTACAAATGCCTGGTTTCTTTCTTACATTATTAGTTTTATTATGAATTGGTTCCATTCCAAGCAACAGTTCCTGGGAATTCTGAGTGGCACTACGGATATTGCTATTATTCTTATGATATAATATTCTTGGTGAGTACTGAAAGAACAATAAAAAAACAGCTACATGGAAAGATAGAAGAAAACATTAAAGAAATTTCCATGTATTAAATTATTGTTCTTTTGAATGTCTTCTAAGTATGAATGTTGTTGTGTTTAATCCTTTTTGAGCTTGTGTGTTAACACTTGTACATGAACTGTTTACTCAACCTTTCAGAGAGCTGTGGAAGATGATCTGTACAGCTTCCATATTGATTTGATGATCAGAAATAATTAGCCATAATTATCCCTAGACAATGCAACCGAAGTATTTTTTTTTTAAATTGAGAGTAACTATACTCATACAGAAAACTTGAATGAAATTACTAATTCTTCCCGTGGTTATAATGGGACTAATTTTAATTTATCTACATTTATTAACAACAAACACCACATAACTTAAAGTTTCTAACAATTAAAAATAACATATCACATAAATAAGCATCTTATAAATCATGTATGGTAACTCATGTCTATAATCTCAGCTGTTGGGAGGTTGTAATAAGAGAATCAACCACTTTAGGCCAGCCTGGGCTCTATAATATGATCCTAACCAAAAAAAAAAAAAAAATTAAAATGCTCCACACTGAAATAAACCATAATAAAGTGTAGAAGGTTATTTTCAGTCAAATTTAAAATATTTTCTCCTTTTTTTCTATAGTTACTGTGGTAGTGTTAGGCATTGGATTCACGGCCTCACACAAGTTACCCAATTACTTTACCATTGAACTACATCCCAGTATAGGATTATTCACGTACATGGACTATATCTTGCATTGATCTTACAAACTGATTAATAAGAATTAATAAGAATCTGATTTCGTGGCTGGCATGATGCCATTGTGTACATATTATTTACTATTGAGTTAGGCTGTGTTTGTATTTTGTTTTAAGTCCTGGAAATGTGTGATGTTAATAATAAGAGATCGAATACATAAAATAACAGGTAACAATGCTAACAACTTTGTGAAAAGGAAAAGCATTTCTTATGTTTTGAACATAACAGATATTTAGTTCTTTCTTAGTTACTGTTTTATTGCTGTGAAGAGACACCATTACCAAAGTATTTAATTGGGTCTTGCTTACAAATTTAGAGGGTCAGATCATGATCACCATGATGGGAAGCAAAGAGGCATGGCACTGGAACAGAGCTGAGAACTTTACTTCTTGATCTGCAGGCAGTAGGCAGAGAGGGGTTAGACCAAGTATTGGTTTTGAACCTCAAAGCCCACCCCCAGTGACACACTTACCCCAAAAATGCTTCACCTCCTAACCCTTTCCAAACAGTTCCACTCACTGGGGACAAAGCTTTTAAACATATGAGCCAATGGGCATCATTCTGATTCAAACCATTATAAAACTGAATGTAGGAATACAATGTGATTTATAGAGTAATGAAGAGAGTATATGACACATTTTATAACATGTTCCAGAATAACGACAATATTTTTAGTAAATCTATGTCAAGAAAAAATTTAATTATAAGACCCACAGGGCAGCCTGGGTCCTCATAGTCTGGGCTGCCCAAAGCATCCACAGGACCCCTGATGTCATGATGCTCAGGAGGGCAAAAGACACCCACTGGGCAGCCTGGGTCCTCATGGTCCAGCCTGCCTGAAGCATCCATATGTCTGGCCAGCACCTTGTGGCACTGGAAGTATTGAGCTAATAGGATGAGCAAGTATATGATGGTGAAATTGGAGAGAAAGAGGAGCCGAATGGTTCATATGCTGTGATAAGAGGCAGTTCTGAATAGGTGAGGGCTGTGAGGGAAGGGCTGATATTGGTGGCGTGCTTGCCACTGGGGACCAGTGTGATGCTGGGCCTTGGCTGCTGCCTATGATTGTATCTGGATCTGTGACAGCCAGGGTCTATATTGACATTCATGACCCATATTTCTACCTAGGCCACAGGGATGCCTGGGATGTGTGCCACCACCTGCGACCATTTTGATGTCCAGAGGTCTTGCAGCCACTGTGGTCACGTTGATCTGAGTGTCCTGTACTCCCACTTGGTGACATGATGACACTGGGCCTCAGCTGTTGCCAGGGGCCATGTCTGGGTCCATGGCTCTGCAGCAGGCAGGGTCTTTGTGGATGTCCATGGCTTCAGTAACCACTGAAGGCTGTGTGGATGACTGGAGTCTGGTCAGACACCTGAGTCTGTGTTGGCCTTTGAGAATTATGCTTCCATTGGGGCCATGGTAATATGAATGGCTTCTACTGCCACCCAGGGTCATGGTGACATCCAAGTCCAGGCTGTGGCAAGAGGCCATGTTTGGGTCTTTGGCCCTACTGCAGCCGGGGTCTGGGTTGATATCTGTGACTCGCAATACCACTTAAGGCCATGCCAAATCTCAGGATCTGGGATGTCACCTGAGGCCAGGTAGGCCATGAAAATCATGCTGAAGCCACAGCCATATACACGTGAGTGGCCTGCACTGCACAAGGACTGCTTCTGAGGATCATATCTGGGTCTATGATCCTGTCAGTCAAGGTCTTTGTTGATGTCTGTGGCTCATGATACCATCGAAAGCTGTGATGAGACCAGGGGTCTGGGCCACCACCTGGGGCTGTGTTGGTGTCTGAACGCCATGCTGCTACTAGAGCCTTTCCCATAGGAATGGCCTGTGTTGCCACTTGGGCCAAGGTAACATCTATGCCCAGGACACGCTAGTGAGCCATGCCACCACCAGGGCCATAAAAATCTGAGTGGCCTGTGTAATTCCTTGGAGACATGGTATCATCCAGCCCAAGGATACTGCTGTGGGCCATGTCTGGGTCCATGGCCTTACCGCATCCAAGGTCTGTGTTGATGTCCATGACTATTGATACCATTGAAAACAATGCCGATGCCAGGGGTCTATGTTACTACCTGTTGCTATGTGGTATCTGAGGGTCTAGATGCCCCGGGGGTAATGCCAATCTGAGTGGCCTGTATAACCCATGGGGCTGGCCCAGGTTGCTGACCATGGTCATGTCTGAATCTGTTGCCCAAGAGTAGCCAGAACTTGGGCTGATGTTTATGGCTTCTGTTACCATGGGGTCATAGGAACTATCCCTGTTGATATCTGAGCACCTGTCCTGAGTCAGCTGTGTCCCTCACTGGCCCCAGGATAGCTGGCTTTGGTTGGATCATGCTTAAAAACTGTCTTGCTTATGTAGGGAGCCTAGTCCAGTCCTATGGAGGCTCCATATCTATTGGTCTACAGTTCATGAGTTCTCACTAGTTTGGTTTGATTGTCTCTGTACAATTCCCCTCATGATCTTGAACTCCCTTGCTCATAGAATTCCTCTTTTCTGTCTTTGACTGGACTCCTGGAGCTTGGGCTTGTGCTTGGCTATTCATCTCTCCATCTCCTTTCATCAGTTACTGGAGAAAGGCTCTATGATGACAGGGTATTCATCAATCTGATTCCTGGAGTAGGCCAGTTCAGGCACATTCTGCACTATTGGTAGTAGTCTAAGGTGGGGTCATCCTTATGGATTCCTGAAAACTTCCCTAGCACCATGTTTCTTCCTGTTCCCTTGATGTCTCCCTCTATCATGGTATCTCTTTCCTTGCTCTCCCATGCTGTCCTTGTTCCAGCTCAACTATCCATTCTCTTATGCTCTCATGCCCCATCCCCTACCCTCTATTGCTCTCTCCCACTCCCAGTTTGCTCATAGAGATCTCATCTATTTCCCCTTCCCAGGGTGATCCATGCATCCCTCTTAGGGTTCTCCTTTTTAGCCAGCTTTCTTGAACTGCCTGACCTGGTTTTTTAACAGGTTCTCTACATATATATTATGGCTTCCAGGTTTGTACTTTCATGAGATTCCTGACTGTGGGAACAAATGGGTCTCTCATTCTTCTGCCTTGTCTTGGGCCTCTTTTACCTATGTGTGTTGGACACTGATGTAATATTTTTTGTTTTATCTTATTATATTTTATTTTTTTATATTTATTACAATTTCTTAAAACCCTTTTTGTTTTCTAATAAGGAACAGAAAAAGAATGGATCTAGATGGGAGGTGAGGTGAGGAGGAATCGAGGGGGAGTAGGAAGAGAGAAAAAATAATCAAGACATATCATGTGAGAAAAAAATCTATTTTCATGAAAGGAAAATAAATTAAATAAAATCTAACAGGAAAACAAGAAAAAAAATGTAAGAATAATATATAGTTTTCCAGAGGTAAGTTTTGGATATAAATTTAAGTGTTTAACGAGGTTATTACTCTTCAAACAACAGTACACATCTATCCAAGTAAGGCAGAATGTTTTATTCAATACTAATGAAATCCCTAAAACTTAGATATATCACAAAAAAAAAATGAGAAATAAGTCTTTATTGCTAGTTTCCAAAGCTTGTTCACCACCGTTACTCTATTTCTATGATAGAAAGTAAGGTAATGAGTTCCAGGAGATAAGGTTTATTCTTATTATTATAAGGTAGTCCAGAGTAGGCAGACTTGCTGTTTGGGGCCTAATAAAGCAGTGCATAATAAAGAATATTCATGACATTTCAAATTGCTCACCTCATTATCAGCAGCAAAATAAAAGAGAAGGGGGCCATGTTCATAACTGTCTTTGTAATCTACCTTTGTTGACTAAGGAACCTTCCATAAGATCCATCTCCTCCAAAGTTCTATCAGATGCCATTAATTCTTCTCAAGGAACTGAGCCTTTAATACCTAGGCAAGTAAGGGTCAAAATGAGAGAGTTAGAAAATAAAAATTGTCACATCTCAGAGATATTACACATTCAGCTTCAGTTTACCACCATAAGGCAAGTATTGCAATAAAGTGAGTTATATGAGAGTTTATATGACCTCTACAAGACATACATAATAGAGTAGCTGATTAAGTAGGCAAATCATATGTTTAAAAATGCATACATTTTAAATTTATGCATTAAATTTAAAGCAACCTGCTGACAATCTGATCAATGTGTGAAAAATCATCTCGGATTCAGTGAGTCCTCATAGTTTTGTTAGTAAACAATATTCCCTAGTAATTGATGTCTACTGATGGATTAGAGTGGTAGCTTAATGTAAAGTTGGGAAATTCTCAAGAAATAACAAGAACAATGTTTGGGGAAATAATTGACTTATTAACATTTTTCTGACATATTGTGGTACTTGTTGGCATTTTAATTTTATATACAATAGATCAGATTGCAAATAAATCATCTTATACTCAATCATCGCTTCATCAATTAAATTGATGTAGCAATCTAAACGCTTGGTTGTCATGTTCTCACTGTTCACAGAATCATCCCCCTAAACAGATACCATCTCAAGAAACTACTTTTGTTTAACTAGAAGAAGAAACCCTTCATTCTTTCTGTTTTATCATGAAAATTGAGAGAAATAATCTGATCTTCAAGTGGTACTTTAGTGAGGAAAAGCCTAGGTGGTGTCACATCCCACTACAAGACTGCGTAATCTACATTGAAAATAATAGTCTTTGGTATGCATATGCTATCAGTTACCTTTTTAGAATTTATATTTATTATTATTATTATTATTATTATTATTATTATTATTATTATCTTTCTTTTCATTCATTCACTGTGTCTTTCACATCACACATCTTGATCCCACTCATTTCCCTGTCCTGTTGTATCTGTCCTTGCAGCTCCACCCAATAGAACAAAATTTAAGA
Organism: Peromyscus eremicus; assembly: GCF_949786415.1. Taxonomy (NCBI): domain Eukaryota; kingdom Metazoa; phylum Chordata; class Mammalia; order Rodentia; family Cricetidae; genus Peromyscus; species Peromyscus eremicus. Next base: position 45,839,485 of record NC_081431.1, read on the forward strand.
GAAAAAAAGCAAAAAGAATAGAAAAAGAAAAAAAAAATCTCATCATGGAAGCTGCAGTGTGACACAGTGAGTCTTGCAGTAAACCCTTTTGTCAATATATCTTTACTTGCAAGTATTCATTGCAAAGAGTCATCGGTCTGGTTCAAGGCCTCTGGTTTCTGCTACACTATTGACGCTGGGCCCTCAATGGGTCTTCTATTGGATATCATTTTAATTATATATATATATATATATATATATATATATATATGTGTGTGTGTGTGTGTGTGTGTGTGTGTGTGTGTGTGTGTGTGTGTATGTGTGTATCTGTGTATGGTTGTGTTTGTGACTGCATGTGCCTGAGGAGTCCAGAAGAGAACATCTGATACCCTGGAGCTGGAGTTAGAGGAGATTGTGAGCCAATTGAAGTGGGTAATGATTATTGAACTTGACTTCTATGCTAGAACAGTACATGCTCTTAACTGCTACTGGACACTCATCCATTATCTTAGTTAAATTTTTTCATTTTATTAAAAATAGATATTTTTCCTCACATAATATATTCCAATGAAAATCTCCCTCCCTCTACTCCTCCCAGTTCCTCCCCACTTCTCCTCCTATCTGGATCCATTGCCTTTCTGTCTCTCATTAGAAAACCAAGAGGCTTCAAAGGGATTATAATAATATAATAAAATGATATAAAACAAAAAATAACACATCAAAATCAGATAAAATGGACAATGAAATGAGCACAAGAGAAAGCACAAGAAAATGATATAGGTGCAGAGACCCACTCATTTGCACATTGAAGAATCTCACGAAAACACTAAGCTGGAAACCATAATACATATGCAAAGGATCTTTAGGTGGCAAAAGGAGAGAAAAACATATAATAAAAATGAAAAATAACATTAAACAAACAAAAGTACCAGGACAAAATATTATGAAGCAAGGAACCTCCAATGCTGCCAATGAGTTCATTTTCTGTTGGCCATCTACTGTTGTACATGTACCTTACCTTTAAGAGTCTAACTGGGTCTTCTTAAAGTTGCTGCCAATTCTATGTCCTCAGTTCTTATTTCATTTTGAAATTTTATGACTTCTTTTTATAACCCTCACCAATCAACCTTTACTATTATTTTTTTTTTCATTTTCGTTCTTTCTCTCTCCTTTTATATAACTAAGTAGAATCAGGAAAGATGGTGGTCTAAGTTGGATTTTGTTTAGGGGGACTTTTATGAAGAGTGTAACATTTTATCTAGAAAACCAAATATTTTTCCATATGAGTAACCAGGTTGTTTTCTTTTTATTCATCCAAGAATTTGTTGATATGCAAGCACTTTAATTTTCTTTCATTGGAATAAGTTCTGTATTCATAACATGCCTATTTGCTGCCTCATGTTCATAGAGGTCTTTCCTCACGAAGCTTACTTACATTTTAGTTTTGGGTTAAAATTTAGAGAAGCACAACTCTTCCTTCCACTTGAGAATTTAGGGCCATTATATAAATATTAATTATCCCATTTTTAATAATTTAATAATAACAACAGAACAGAAAGTTCTAAGTGATAGGAGAGAAGGAGGCATTGAGTTCTGCAGCTGTAAACTCATACAACATATATTATTTTACTTTTTTATCCTGTATGGACTTGTTTGTTATACTCAAAACAATTAAAATGTGTGCATCAAATATTAGTGATTACAGATCATTATGTATCATAAAACATATAACATAAGGCAAAGTGTTTGGACTACTTAAAATGTGTCCCAGAGACAAAGGTTATCACATGCTACTGGATAAAAAATAGAGCCAATAGAATTCCTTGTCTTGGGGTCGTCCCAAAGCTACTTCTTTTTGTATTAAAGAGGCCAACACCAAAATTCCCCGAACTGCTCCTGAATTTTTCTTGCTTCTAGATTCTGTTCCTCACTATTTTCTGGACTATTTCTAAAATAATCAGCAGACAGCTTATTTACTTATCTAATTGATGCCTCTCTTCAACTTAGCATCTCAAAAAATAATTATGAGCTCTTGATTAAAGATGCAAAAAATATTTATTTTTTATAATTTTTTGTAATCTTTATTCCTATAGAAAATGTAAGATATTTTTCCTCAAGTTTAAATCCCATCTCATTCAATCAATTGAAAGATGACAAAGATAAGGGAATTGATTTTTAATATGCTATTTAGATTGCCCAACAAAACTTTATATTATGTGATCATTCATTTATTTTTCAGTTGTAGTGAAATTCTTAGAATACATCTTAATCTTTCTTTGATTGGGATCTCATGAAAAGATGCCCCCAACTGGGACACAGTTCCATTGAACTTGGCTTGTCTCTTGAAACTGTATAACTTTGAATTTCCACATATGAGTGGCAAAAACAGTTGTTAATCCTGTTAGACCTTAACAATGCAGAAATACTACAGAGGAAATGACCCATGTTGACTGTTTATATAACTTGACAGTTTTCTGGATATTTCAATTTATAAAATTTTGAACTTCTGCAAGATATTTGTATTCATAACTCTTAGCTGTAATGTTGCTTTGTTTTGATTTAGCAGTGTGAAGGAAATTATTATTTTGATCACTTTTTCTGGCCCTTGTGAAGCCTTAGCACTCACGAGTGACATGCTCTGCATATTATCTATAAAATTCTTCCCACTCAATCTCAATGTGGCCTGAGACTTGTTCCATTTAATAAAATTTGGAAGAAATAACACTATGCCCATTTCAATGACCTGACTCAAGACCCCTAAACATGTGAGTTGCTGGTTTCTCCAGCTTCCTAAACTTACATTCCTATATTCTCCTCCTTGTTCTGTTTCAAATAAATGGCTGCTTTCTCTAAATGGACTAAGACCCACTTATTGTAACATTTTTATACCTGAAAGAAACTTATTTCCATGTGAGCTCACATTCCAAAGTTTGGAACGATATTGTATAGCATGGTACAGTACCTTTCTTAGAGATGTCAGCCCTGCCTGTCTGTCACAATCCAGACACATCCAGCAGGAGCCCAACTGATGTCAGCTTCCACTAACGAATCATAGCAGAAACTAGGAACCAGTTGTTGTATGACACTTCTTTGGACTTTTCTGTTCTAGAGCAATATATAATAGAAATGCAGGTTTAAAATTATTGTCACTCACTGTGGTGGTTTGAATAAGAATGGCTCCCATATACTCATAGATTTGAATGCTTAGGGTGTGACATTAGTGGGTGTGGCCTTCTTGGAGTATATATGGCCTTGTTAGAGTAAGTTGTCACTTAGGGTAGGCTTTGGGATTTCAAATGCCCAAACCAGGGCCAGTTCTCTCTCTTGCTGCTGCCTGCCAATTCAAATGTAGAATTCTCAGCTACCTCTCCAGCATAATGTCAGCGTGCACCCTGCCATGCTTCCTGCCATGATGACAATGGACTAAATCTCTGAACTGTAAGCCAACACTAATTAAATCTTTTCATTTATAGGGGTTTCTGTGGTCATGGTGTCTCTTCACAGCAATAGAAACACTGACTAGGACAATCCACAAAGACTCGTGTTGAGTCTAAATTAACAAATGATTAAATGAACAAAAGAACAAGCAGCATCTCGGTGTTTATAATATGTTAACTGGGTAGTCCGCACAGGAGGGCACTGTTAAATCAGAGGAGCAACATAACCAACCACAGCGTCTGTATTCCTCATAGGTGATCAATAGAGTCAACTTGTTAAGTCGTCTGTTTTTGTTAGCTAATTTTACAATCAAGGAGTACAGTTAATTTAAAATGTGCTCTGAAAAGAGGCAATTATGTCGTTAGTCAATTTGACTTACAAATTTATTTATTGATTAACTTTGCCAGCAGTAGCTATTGTTTATTTAATGCAGCATAATAAAATGTTTATGACAATGTAACCTACTCACTAGCAGTTATAACACTTAGATAAATGCTTTCAATTTCTCCTTTGGATAAGGTGTAAATTAAAAATAATTATATATATATATATATATATATATATATATATATATATATATAGTCACAAAATAGTCCCACATCTTTCTGTCCTTCTTGGTATGGTCAACACAGGTTTTAGTAGGTAACATTCTTAGGTAAATTCCTAAATTCACATTTCTTAGTATCCTGTAATTATTTATTCAGTCATTTTTTTTTTTGTTTTTAAGAACTTGAACCTTCTAAAACTTTGTTTGAATTTATAACATACCCTAATTAAACATTTAAAAACACTTGTTTTCAGTGTTTGTATATTGATTGATTGGTTGGTTGGTTTCCTTAAAAATGATCTTGTAAAGAATTGAAATCTACCTCTAGGTGAGGGGATGACCAATGCCCTTCTCTCCTCCTTTTAAGGGTTAATCCAATGGGGAATGTCAGGTACCAGAATAGGCAAGCAAAGCAAATTCACGCAAAGTAAATTCTCCCAAAGATAAAGTTTCCCCAGGTTCTTTGCACCCTGCCACTGGAGTCCCTAAGTTCCCTCATTAGGTTTGGCTAGATTAGTCCACCATTTGACTCAGCGTTCTAAAAGGTAAAACTATTTTTCTTATGTCATTTTTATTTCTGATACTGGCCAGATTCTAAGTATGTCTTAAATTCTATAACTAATCCTTTGGATCACAGTCATCATTTGCTAAGACCCTCCACGCTCCATACAACCACGTTACTGATCACCATACCTGCTTACGTTCTCCAGTGTCCTCCACTGGGAAGCTGTGAGAGTTGCAGCTTATCTGTCCTGGCATTTTCCTTTCTAACTTTAATAAATCATTCCCAAGATCCCATTTGAGGCCATTCTTAGCTTTCTTTTAACAATGAGACTAAGAAGCTCAAGGTTCCTCAGTACTTTATGTTGGCTTTGTTCTGACTCCACAAGATTCCTGGTAACTCATCTTTTCTGTCTTTTAATTCTTGAATCAGCAGATAAAGGAACCCATTCCTGCACCCCTAAGCGACATCAGCATCATTCTTTAAATATTAATATGAATTTCAGCATACTCTACTCTCTTTATTACTTCCCCTTAAAACTAAACCAAAAACTGACACTAAAATTAAACCACATGACTTCCCATCAGTACTAGAGGATATGATCAGACTTGAGGAGACACCATACACCTTGGTTATATGATACATAGGATGGAGGCTCAAATTCACCAGGAGATTTCCTTAATTTTTACTCCTGTAGAGTGTTTTTTTTTTTTTTTTTTTTTTTTTTTTTTTTGGACTACTGAGGGAGAAAAGACAAAATGGAACTTGCCCAACTGTGGTTTCTTTTATTCAATAGTCTAAAGTTGCTGAGTAAGACATACTCTTCTGTGCAATAGCAGCTTGCCTGTAGTGAGCTGCTCTGTGATTTCCTGCCTTATCAGAAGGGGTAAGGGATGACCTGTGTTTGGCACTGTAAACTAAGGAAACAAGCCTGGCCTGAGGAGATTGTTAGACTCACCGTAAACTTGGATAACAAACCTGACCTGAGGAGGTTTTAGACCAAGGCAGGGAATATGTTATTGGTATTTTTTTAACTAAATTGTCGTAATGGCAAACTACATTCTAAATATTCATGTTTACACCCAAAGATAAAAGCAGCCTCTAGCCTTAATCAGAGAAGATTCCCCCTACAATGAATGCCGAGATTCATGGCTGCCCACGGTACATAAACAAGCAATGGTTGTGGGGCCATCCCTAAAATAGGTGTTTATTCCATTCTTAGAAAGCTCTCAGAACATTATAGATGAGGGGGTGGAAATTATGTAAGATCTGGAAGATAGGGTAAGAGAGGACAGAGTGCTATCCTAGAGACTGCACACAACTATTACATCTATCAATTGACAACTGTACCTATATGCCTTGGGCCCACCCAAGAAGAACTCTATGAGTAATAAGTTAAAGATTGAAGAAAGGCTCACCTACCCTACTTTTTATCTTTTGGAATATTGGTTATTCACAAATTCTATGAGAGGGCAAACATATTTTATCGTGTACCCACTGCTGAGTCCACTAGGCTCAATAGATAGCTCTGAACAAATGTTCACATTGAGGATCTAGTTAATTTCAGTTGTTCACAAAGCAAAACCAATAAACATGAATATGCGAGAGAAATTTGTAGATGGGATTAATAGATAAAGTGATAAGCTTTATAGAGGTGGGAGTTGATGTTCTACTTTAAAATATTTAGCAGACAATGTTGAGCTATATAGGTTATATACATTGCTACATTGCAATGCATAGGGAAATGCATAGAAAACCTACACTATGTTTTCTGAAGATATGTCCAGGTGGCTGTGTTTCACCCTCCTCTCTGGGAACAAAAAAAATGGGTAAATAGTAAGATAATAATTTTATATTATAACACAATGCTTCAAAAACAAGCAAATTTCCTTCCTTGAATTAACAACACTGTCCTTTCTGACTTTCATTCTTTTTTTAAAAAATGGATCAAATTAGTGCTTTTGTGGAAAAGTTGTAAAAATCATGTGCAGAGATGGACCTGGAATTTCTCTAATATGTTTTAGCTTTATTCGTTCAGGCAAAAGTGGAATTTCTTTTATTATTCTTTTGGAATCACATAAAATCACCAAAGACAACTATTAAACGTAATAGCTGTGCACATTAGAGATTCAAGGTTGAAGTAACGAGAGTGAAATAGCAGATTTAAAGGAACCAGACTGTCACTTAGTGTCAGTGCCACAATTCCATTTATCAACTCCATTAACTTCATTGGAGAAAAAAAAAAAAAAAAAAAAAACACCGCCAACAAAGCCACTTCTGCATACTCTCTTACCCTGGTGCAAACTCTGACACACGTGTGAATGGATGTTAATGTAAAGTGATTCTGATTAGCATTCTCTTATATAGTTTTACTATTTACCATAACATTCTATTATTGAGATAAATATAATGATTTTATACACCTGGCTTAGCCATGCGTATTCTAAATTTTACGTTTGTAATTTCCATTCCAGTATTGTTTTCTTCTTCTTTAACTTAGGGTACTTTCGTCCCAGGTAAGTAGAAATATCAAAGGGTCAGAAACCTCACCAAAGCAAAACAAGTGCTTTATCACTTGATAGGAGATTTTCGCGTGGACCATTTTAGATGACTATTTATCTCTCTCATTCTCATTTATATTGCAGACAGTTGTACAATGCTCTTTCTGGTATTTAGTGCTGAAAAACCCAATTGGAGATGTGTAGTAAAATTTTATTGCTTGTCTCAGTAGAAAAAGGAGCAATTCCTATACCTACCTTGCGGTTGAAAAGTTCAACCTTTATCTGTTTAGCCAGCTTTAATTCAAGCATAGGCCTCTCTACAGAGGGAAGAAAAGCTGAGGCATCAAACTCTTTATAGCAATCCCTTGAGCAAGCAATCTGCCTGCTGATGCTTCTGCAATTATGGAGAGTTTATGTTGCTTCATTTTGCAGAACTCTTGGGCAACAGAACTGTCAATAGCTCACCTTTCATTCTGGCTTAGCCAATTACTTTTGTGTTTGTAGACACAAATATACAATAATATAAATATTAAAAATACCATGCTATTGGCTAGCTACACATTTTTTTTAACTCAGAAGAAATCTATTGAGAGTCCTGAGTTATATTGGAATTACTGAATAAAAATCAATAAATTAATTTTGGTATGTAGTTCATTGACAAAACTGTATTGTCAAAGTAGTATGAACTTTATTCTAGAGGTTTTATAGGTTACCTATAATAATTTTAACCTAATTTCTACAATGCTCAAATCTTTGCCTATACCTCTGTATTTCCACAGTATTTAACTGATAAAATAGTCTGCTGTCTTACATTACATCCATTTATGTAAAAAGTGTGATAGATACAATAGGGATAAGGAAAATATTGTGTATCTCACTTGTCCTTATTTGTTACTTAGGGTACCTAATACGTTCAACATTTTAGACAAAATATTTTCTTTTTTTCTTACTGCAGTGTCTTCAAAAGAATGATAGCAGAAACGCTCATCCACAGCTTAAACATGTGCAAATTTGACTTAGTCTCATAAACCTATTGTTTTTGCAATGATGATAATCATTCTAATGGGGTAATGACTGCTTTATTTATATAGTTTTCCAAAAATTGTGTGAGGAAATATACTGTGCCCATTTTCTTAAAAATCACAAAATTCCATCCCTGAAATGTGAAATAATTACACTAAAATGCTTTTAAGTTTCATGCAAATGCATTTTTTTAAACATCTAAATAAAATTTGTGATGTAGACGATGTAAAAATGAAACAAATTTGCAGAGGAACATCCTTGGACAAACTATGGTTAGTTGTCTGATTACCATCAGATGGAGTTAACAGACACCATGTCTGAAAAAAATACCTGTTATGCACTAAAATACCTTAGAGGCTTGATGTGTAAATAAAACACTTGATTATAAAAATCATTATTCTTTGGTCTAGTGGATACAATTTGAAATATTTTTTTTTAAGTGAGTAACTAGGGTGATGGAATTACAGATGGAAAACTGTGGATAGAATAGTTACTTTTCTGTATTATAAAACATCTGAATTTTTACTAGATGTAAGGCAAGCTTAAAGGAATAGTGGGTCAGCTCTGTTCATTTTCCACCATGCAAACCTGTATTCAATTTGAAATGCATTGCATGCCTGAGGTTCTGCCCTTTATATATTTCCTTATCCTCTGCATAGCAAATGGAAATGTAGGATTTCTGCTCCATTTCTACATTTCAGTCAAATGCAATTTTTTTTCAAATTGAGATAGAAGATGTGAAGTGTGACTGGTTTCTATTTTTAGCTATTTTTACCAGGTGGTTTTAAAACTTGCCAAATGAAATTGTAATCGCCCAGCAAAGCATATGAAACCTCTCACTTGACAAACAACTTTAAAAAAATTAAGAATAAATACTGATTATGATATATTGGACACATATCCTTTGGTATATAGCTATAAGCTTCAACATTTTACAAAATGTTCTTATTCTAAGAAAAGGGGAAAAACTGGAAATAGAGTGGTGACTCAACACAGAAAAACACTAGCTGCAGAAGCAGATCTTAGTTCCAACCCCAAAAGCCATGTTAAAAGCCAAGTGTGTTGAAGTGCACATCAGTGAGACATGGAACTAGTAAGTTGTTGGAGCTTTCTGTCCACCAACCTAGCTCCAGGTTCAGTGAGAGAATCTATCTTAAAGGAATTAATTGAAGAATGATTAATCAGGGAGCCGGTATCTTATCTGTTCCATGTAGACATGCTTAACTGTAGCTATACACTCTGTGAATATACATTGTGCACACACACACACACACCAATCACAAATAAATAGAAATAATTTTCAATTTCAATATCTCTTCCAATTTATCATTTAGATAACTAGATTTATGTATAATTTTACACTCTCCAATAAGAAGTTTATAGTAAAAAAAAAGAATATGAAATTAATAGCCAATATATGAACATATTTAATTATATTTTGTATGAAAAACAAGAGATGGGTTATTAATTATTAGTATGTAGAAATACGTGATTTATCATGGGAGAGAATTAACTGAGAATCTTGTGCCTATGAAGATCCCCACAGCCCATGAAACAATAGATATAATAGAAAAAAGTAGACAAATGATTAAACTGTTGGATTTTTGTTAAGGTTTTGATGCAAAGTGTGGTGATATTTTATTTGTGCTCTAATAAATAAAGCTTGCCTGGAGATCAGAGGAACAGGCCAACCATTATAAGTAAACACAAAAGTCATGCAATGTTAGTTAGCACATGCCTTTAAACCTATCCCTTGGGAGGCAGGGATCTGTCTGGATCTATGTGGACAGAGCCAGGCATGGTGGCACATGCCTTAAATTCCAACACTAGTTAACCATGGAAGTCTGGAGGTCTGTACAGACAGACAGGAAGTTACAGGGCTGGACAGGAAGAGGAAGTGATGTAGCTAGACAGAGAGAGCAAATCAGATGTCAGAACAGCAAGGCATATAGTCATGGATAGACAGAAAGTATCTCACCTTTTGGAAACTGTGGAGTTGGTGAGGTGAGGTTAGCATGTGGCTGTTCTTATTCCTCTGATCTCCCTTAGGTTTTCACCCCTATATCTGGCTCCATGTTTTCTATTAATAAGACCATTTAATGTAGATGAATTTCTAAACAGTCTTATTAAATAAGAAATGCAGAGCCAAATACAGGTGTAATAGCCAAAGAGATCAGAAATAGCAAATAGACATGACTAGCCTTAACTTACCACCACACAGTAGCTTGCACAGAGAGAGAGACTTCTTCCTGTCTAAACTGAGCTTTTAGTATCTTCCTCTTCTGCCTTCTCATTGACTCTAAGCCCAGCCATATGACTTCCTCATCACTGCCTGTCTATACAGACCTCCAGGTCTCTATGGTTGGTACTGGAATTAAAGGCGTGTATAACCAGGCTTGGCTGTGCCCTTGACCACACAGAGCTTCTGTCTGCTATGTGATTGGATTAAGGGCATGTGCTACCACTGCCTGACTTTATTTATGATTCGATATAACCTCTGATCTCCAGGCAAATTTTATTTATTTATTTATTAACATACAAAAAATATCACATTTCAGCACAAATAAAATATCACAACAGTTTTGTAATTCGTCTACACCAAAACATTTTGTTGTTGTTGTTGTTGTTGTTTTAGACAGGGCTTTTCTGCGCAGCTTTGGAGCTCATCCTGGAACTCACTCTGTAGACCAGGCTGGCCTCAAACTCACAGAGATCAACCTGCCTCTGCCTCCCAAGTGCTGGGATTAAAGGCGTGCACCACCACCGCCCACCTTACCAAAGAATTATTTATGTTTTCATGTCTATCATCATCTGCTTTTCCCATTATATTTTAGCCAGCATGAGGGAAAATCATGTTAGAGAACTTTGAGTTTCTCTAACATTGAAATTAAATATTTTGCGTTGAATAGGCAGTAATAATAATAGAAATTGAAGATGGATAGATAGATATTGTAAAATAGAACTTGAAATTATTAACATATGGCATCTATGTTGAAGTGACTTAAGATAAAAGAGAACTACATTTTATTGATTATATATTAATAAAAAATATGTATAGATTTTCTTTTACAAATGAGAGAAAATCCCCTTACATCTTTACTAGAAGACTTGATTTATCTTTTAAAAATACATTTTTAATTAAAGTAGAATTATCAATTTCCCCTTCTTTTGTCTCTTCCAAACTCTTCAGATACCCTTCCTTGAACTCCAGCCATGCCCCACACTCTCAACATGACAGCGTATATTTGATGATAATTGCTGTTAATGTTTTATATATACATATATATGCATACATATATATTCATACATATATGTATATAATCTGCTGAGTCCACTTTTGTTGGTGTGACCACTGCATTGAGCAGCCAGTAAAGGAATTCATCTCTTGTAAGGGCTGATTGTCCTTCATATGTCAGTGGTGATCATCAACTGGACATAACTCCTACTAAACAGGAAGAAAATGATGTCTTGTTCTGGAAACATAGCCCACTTCCTTTTGCTAGTGATGCCATGGACCTTAGAAAACAATCTGTTATCATCATGTTTCTAGACCAACATAATCCCTTACTACATTCTAAATATTAAGCTTATACCATGAAAATATATCTACCAGTTCTCATCATAGAAGCCTGCCTATATAGAAAATGATTTATCACCACATAAAACTAGAACTAGAAACAGTACAGAGATCAACAGACTGAAGTAATCTAAGCTCAAGATTTATCTATATCACAGGTCTTGCAAGGCTCAAGGAAGAGAAGGCAGGAAGATTGTAAGCTTCAGAATACCAACATGTCTGCTATATTAGAAATGGCCTGCATCAAAATGATGGGGACATTGGCAAATCAATGGACCTGACAATATGGAAGAGGAGAAACTGGGAAGGTCTCTCTTCTGAAGAAAGAACTACAAACAACTAATAACTGTCACCAGATACATCTAATTCTCAACTGACAGTAATGTATTTACTGACAAATCTACAGACACACTGAACATTCAACCTTAAATAAAGAAGAATTAGCATATAATAATATTAGATAATTCATGGCACAGAAATACAACATTTCATTAATTTTCATTGGAACTTTGTACAAAGTTTCAAGGAATCATAAAGCACTAAAAATAGCTAACAGGCATGAACCTAAATTCAATACAATATTTGTGTGTAAACATGATATTTCAATAATCTGTACAATAAAAAAAAAGGTGAGCACACTAATCTAATCAGTAAATAAACTCTCCCTCTTGTGAGATTATGTCTCAGCCACCCTCACCAGTAAATACCCAAAACTGTGAATAGAGTTTTGCTATATTATACTGTGTATTTCCTGCAATAAACTTATTTATCAACTAGGCAAGGTGTGTGTCCGACAATAATAAAATGGAGCGATTGTAATACTATTATCACGCTACACTGTGATTAAAAATATCAGCAACATCACTCTGATTGTTTTCCCTTTTGTTGTGATAACTTTTAGATGTTGATCAAGGATGTACAGTGTAATTCTCTGTGGCATATGAGAATTACCATCACCTTTATTTTGTTTCATTGGAGCCACTGTAAAGTAAAATCAATGTTACTTTATGGAAGGGTTACCAAGTGACAAAGGCGGGCAAAGCATACAGTATCCATATGGATGTGCTGGGAAGGACTGACTTTTTCTCAGCAGGTAGGAGTGGGATGGCATGAGATCTCATTCTGCTATTTAAGAATGGAGTACAGTTACAAACATATAAGTAATGTATTTCTCAATTACCCCTTTATTTTTTTTTCAGACTGTAGATGATCCTTCAGAATTGAAAACAAGTAAAGAGTAATGGTTTCATTTGTCCTAAAATGTGATGAGTTTTGAACTGTTTGGCCAGTGAAGTACACAACTTTGAAACGTAACTCAGTTGATTGCCCGGAAGGAATGCTTGCCAGTTTGTTTAGAATTCAGTGGTCTTTTGTTTGTTTGTTTGTTTGTTTGTTTTTTCAAGACAGGGGTTCTCTGTGTAGCTTTGCGCCTTTCCTGGAACCACCGCCCGGATTCAGTGGTCAATTGAAAATAATTATCCAGATAGGTCATGACAAAAGTATCACACATGCTAGGCACTCTTTCCTTGCTTGTAATGAAAATGATGTGATTAAGAATACAGATTAGGCCGGCAGTGGTGGCACACGCCTTTAATTGCAGCACTTGGGAGGCAGAGGCAGGTGGATCTCTGTGAGTTTGAGACCAGCCTGGTCTACAGAGTGAGATCCAGAAAAGGCACCAAAACTACACAGAGAAACCTTGTCTTGGGAAAAAAAAATACAGATTAAATTTAAATATGAGAAAACATTGATAAGAGAAATTTATGTTTTATTGTCATTAGCCTGCATAGTATTTATAGATTTCATGTATTAATACTTACAAAAATATCTGGGCTATAAAAATGTATTCAATTTATGTGAATAGGAATAGCTGAAAAATTTAAATATTGAAGGCAAAATCTAAATAGATCTTTAGCTATAAAATTGGTTTGTTTTTCTCATTTTCCTTTGGTGTATAAAATTTTTTACAAGATTGTAATTTTTAATTAAATATAAGTTTTTATTCTACTTTTAAGTAGCTTTATTATACAACTTTTCTTTATTACAAGTTTTATTTTAAAAGCTAATTGTATTTTTGTGTGAATTAGTACCTTAGGCATGCATAGATATTAGGAATGAATAAAATATTGTGAATCATTAAAGGGGGTGACTTCTATTAATATGAAGCCAAAACTATTTAACAAAATAAAGATATCTCCCTTATTTCCTTAAGGAAATGAAGTCTAGGACCCTTGGAGACACTCGAATTCAAGAATGTCTCCATCTATGTACAAATAAAATAGCTTAATATCTATCTATTACAAATCCTCTTACTCTGACAATTATCTTTCTACTATTTATTTTAAAAAGCGAGATAAATGCTATGTAAATAACTATTGTATTCCGTAGTTTAGAAAATGGCAAAAATATGCATGTGCTCATGTCCAATACAGCTATGCCGAGTAGAATGCCAAGCACATGCCCACAACAATGTAACATCCGAAAAAGTAACTTGAACCACATTTTGTTGGATAAATCCATAGATGAGGAATTCATAAATGTTGTAGGATAACTATAAAATCTATACTATATAGCTATGTAAGACTAACAGTAATTATACAAATCCAAAATAATATATTGCATTAAAGTTACCATTAAAAATTAAATGATTAACTTTTGATGAACCTGATAACTGTGACTCACCTATATTTTAGCAATAGGACAAATCTGCATCAATTTTCTAAAGATTGGGCATTTCTCACTTTACCAATTAATTTCAACTTACATGCATACCATCTTCATCTTTGCTATTTTTAAGCTTTAGTTAGTTTAGTGGAAGCAGAATCTCTAGATAGGTCACAGCTTTCAAGTTTAATATAGTAGAGTAAAGTAGGCTTAATAAAAAATAATAAACTATCAATGTTATTTGTAGTAATTCATACATAATTTACTTCTCAATTCCCAGTGCATTTTAAATAGTTAAGTAAACTGAAGAACTAAAGTTGATGTATAAAACATCCCTGTGAACAGATCTCATAAAATGTCATGAGAGAAGTAATCTGTAGCCCATAGAACCAGCTCTATAGAATTAGATTCTTTATTTGGAATTTGAATCATCTCAGATAAAAGTAATTTTATAATAGGAACCAATAAAACTATGGCCACATTAAACATAAAATATACCTAGGATACATACCCAATTTTAGTTCTAATTTGTTAAACTATCAACCTAAGTACAGTCTTATCTCCCCAAAAATATCAGATCTTAATGAAGCAGAAATGATCATTAAGTTTACACTGTAAAAATTCATAACTTTTTATAAACTGGCCAGCAGTAATAATTGGCAGACTATAATACTTTGCAAGAATAAAATAAAATACATTTTAAAAAATAATGTTTGGATATTGTAGCAAATTATAAAGATTATTATACATTTGGGAGAATGACCCAGTAAATTGTATATACCTTGCAAACAGAAGGACTTAAATTTCCATCCTTAGAATGCAAAAAAGTTAGATATCGTGGCATGTGTTTATAACCCCAGTGCTGGGGGAAGAAATAACAAGGGAATCCCTGGGGCCTGGGGTACACCCAGTTTGGCCTAACTGGCAATCTCCAGGACAATGAGAGATGCTGTTGAAAAAGAAGAATACAGTGTTCTTGAGAATAATTCTCCAAAGTTGTTCACTGGCCTCCATATAAATACATGCTTATAGAGTTGTACCTTCACAAGCTTGTGTTTGCATATAAACATCATAAATTAAGCTATACCCCACAATATATTTAAGAAGTTCGAAAAAGAGAATATGTTGTGTTTAACTTAAACTTGTAAGAATTCCTGGGTTAGGTTAATCAAATGATTATATATACATTGAGTTAAAGATGTCAATATGTAACTCTATGAAAATTATCAACTATGATCATAATACAGTTTTAAAGATCACTTTACAAAATATATTAAGTGTTTCTCCTCTGAAATGGGAACACATGTTTGGTTTAAGCCAAAAGTAATTTTCATTTTGTAATATATATATTTATTCCTTTGTTAGTTTTTGAGATGGTCTTACTGAGTGGCCTGGAACTCACAGAGATCTGCTAGCCTCTGCCTTTTTTTTTTTTGGAGCTGAGGATCGAACCCAGGGCCTTGCACTTGCTAGGCAAGTGCTCTACCACTGAGCTAAATCCCCAACCCCAGCCTCTGCCTTTTAAGTGCTGTGACAAAAATATACACTACCACACTTAGCTTGATTAAATTATCTATATTAATTAACTATCTCAATTAAATATTTATGTGTGTACACATGTTTATTATTAAATAGATACATACATGCATATTATTAAATTATATCTTATAAATTTATATGTGTATATATAAATGTATATGCTAATGTATATATGTATAAATATATGTGTACACACACATATGTATGTGTGTGTGTGTGATGCAATGTAGATAATCTGAGTTTGAATGTCCTGTTCCTAGGTTGTGTTTACATTCATAATAAAGAATTAGCGTATTAATTAGATCTATTTTAAAAATTGTCATTATAACTAAATATGGCAGTTGAAAATTATCAGATATTTAAAGCTAATCAGGCTTTCTGAGTAGCTCTTTCTCACAGGAGCAAATAGAATATTCTCTCCTAGCACCCACTGTTGTTTCTTCATGTAAATAGAAAAGAAATCTTGTTAAATACACAGAGGAAGCAGAGTCCTGACACATAAAGACAAACTACACACCAACCCTGACACATAAACTAATAAGACAGTAACAATTTAAAACACATTCATGCTGTGGTTAGCTTGAACTATCAACTAGACACAGTCAAACAACATGAGCAGAGAATCTTCAATGAGGTATGGACTAGATTCGACTCTTGAGTGCACATATCTGGAACATCTATGAAGAATTGTCTTGTTTGGTAATTGATATAAGATGGGCTAGCCTTCTGTAGGCAGCAACCTTCCCCAGCTGAGTGGTCGTGGGCAATACAAGAAAAAGTGGCTGAGCCTAAGCCTGCATGAGCCAGCCACCAGCATCACCATGTTCTCTTGCTTCATATCTTTGCTTGTGAGTTGAGTTCCTTGTTTAGAACTAAAACAGTGTGGAATATCAAGCCAGTCTACCTTTATGCGTCTGCCTTGAATTTATGTCTTGACTTCCCTCAATGGTAACAGTGACCGTAATTGTAAGATAAATAAAACCATAAGTTGGTTTTGGTCTCAGTGTTTTACCATAGCCGCAAAAACGAAAATAGACAAATAAGAGAAGAACCTAAATCCTAATTTTAAAATTTTTATGAAGAATTCATTTTCTGATAAAGGCTATGAAAATCATCTCAGAAATGAAATATTCTGCAGACCGTTGTGCCGCAAACTTCGACTTGTAGTTTTGAATGCAAGTAGCTTTTTCCATTTATATTTTTTGTATTTTCCTATTGAGCAATGGGAGAGTGACATCTGGGTTATATCTCATAAGGCACATATGTTTATTCTATCACAATTATTTTTGCTTTTGCTCTGGATATTTAAAGTACCAAACCTGCAAAAGGTTACAAGGCTATTTGCATGTATTTTAAACTCTTAATTTGATTTTTCCTGTGTGATGCTAGAAATATACACTGTTACCTGAACTTTTTAGTTTTTCACTATTTTAGAATTTTTTTATTAATTTTAAATTGTGGTGGTTTTCCTTTCTTTAAAATGGTTAAAAATACTCTCCTACTATGAATTTTTTTTTTCTTCAGAATTTCTTATACCATCATATGTCATGATTTGTACATTGGTGCTTATTTCTGCATGACACCACTTTCAATGACTTTGTATGTTTTATAGATTCTACATACTACAGCTTTTTTGTAAGTGTTGTATGTGTGGACAAATATACCTGTGTATGTGGATGTGTGAGCATATGTCTGTTAAGTGTGGAGACCAGAGTTTCATAAACAGTTTGTATTCATTTAATTGCTACTATTTAATAATCTAAATTAATAAACATTAAAAACTAAAAGGTATCATTTTTTGACTAATATAGTTTAGAGGAATATGTAAACTGATATAACATAGCCCCACACATTATAAAAACAGAAACTTTATCAGTGATTATGCATAGTTTTAAATACGTTTATAGAATTGTTATGAGAAAACATCTGTTTAAATTTTATATACCTTTGCCAAAAATAAATGAAAAAGACAAAACAAATAGTTTAACGTGTTCAGATATGATTTCACCTCGTGAAGACAAGTCATCTTTTAGAATCATAGTCATTCTACATTCTGGTAAAGGACTTACAGGGAAATTATGTCCCTTTCCTTTTAGGCTCTGCAGGTAGATTTCATAGAGATACTTTTAATTAATAAATATCTGCACTAGTAGACTGACTTACTGTAATGAAAGAGGTTGCAATTTTACTGTGGCATCACAGACATTTGTTTACCCCTGATTTACCCACAGGATATTGACTGTGATAATTAGCTTCTCATACTTGGATGATATTCCCATTCTTGTCAAAAGTTGCTATGAGCCAAGTTGTAGCAACAGATAATTAACATCTAGTCTCTGGAACGCCGCGTGAACGACTGAAAATAACTTAATGGGAAAGTGCACTCCGTGCTGCAGGAAGGGACACACCAAGTTTCAAAATACCTTGAATAACTACACAGCGTTCAACTGACCGTTGCCAAGCCGGGTGAACGGCAAACAGGCTCGGCCAGATGACAGTGTGTCGTCTGAGTCTTCTTTTAGACTTAACATTTTGTATTAACGGTTTTAATGAGACTTCTGTTTAGTCAGTGGTGTTGTGGAAATTAATCTGGTGAAATAGAGTTCTAATGAGAAAATTCTCAATTTATCTCATGTAAATATCTCTACTGTGCTCATGGGAGTGTGACATCGACCGTAGTACAGGAGAAAACAGATTCTCTGCAGATAAAAAACATTTTATTACATATTTCATGGGTGTATTGCATGCAAAAACCAAAACTTGAGATGTTGATACATTTCTTGCAGTAAAATGATAAGAAAGGTTATATATATATAACCTTTCTTATATATATATATATATATATATATATATATATATATATATTTAAAGAAATGAATTGAAGTATTAGAGTAAAATTATTAGTATGGATATTGTATATTTTAAAATAAGACTACTATGTGACATTCCACGTGTCATTAAACTATTATTAAACTCTTATAATATTAATGATTAAAAATGTAAGGAAAACCAGGTGGTGGTGGTGCACACCTTTAATCCCAGAACTTGGGAGGTAGAGCCAGGTGATCTCTATGAGTTCGAGGCCATCCTCGTCTACAGAGTGAGATCCAGGACAGGCACCAAAATGACACAGAGAAATCCTGTCTCAAAAAACCATTAAAAAAAAAAGTAAATCATTCTTCTTGCGTTAATGTTTTTTTGGTGTTCTGACAAGGCAGTGTGACAGCCACCTCACACTCTTACTGTCATGGCTTCCTTGCCATGGTGCCTTGTGTTCTAATACTATGAGCCAAAGTAAAATTTTCCTTACTTAAAAAATAATGCCTCTAAGCATCCTCTATATTATTTTTCTTAGCATGTCAAATTAATTAACATAGTGTACTTTTCCATGTTTTATAATTTTTCAGCTTACTGTGTATTGATTGTACAAAGTATGGGGTTGGTTATGATGTTTCCATTTATAGAAAACATGTTTCCGTGGTCTACATGGTTTCTGCTGGCTTCTTTTCATCTTCACACCCAAATAAACAAAGTCAGAGCTTCCATCCTTGCTCATTACCAAATTTGTCAGGATAAATATATATTCTAGTACAAATACAATTCAGGAAATATTTAATGAAGTTAGATACTACTAATTAATACATAAATTTAAAGGTATGTTAAAGTATGTCAAGCAAGACAAAGACAGACAATTAAAATCTTTATGGTTACAGAAATTAACCACCACTGTAAAAACATTTATATATGTAAAATTCATACATCATTGATTTTGTAATTACTAAATCAAAAGCATTTTATGTTATATAATATAAAATTATATCTATTTATAAATCATAGAAATATAAAATTAGTTGTATTTGAAATTAATTTAGTTTCAATGCAAAAGAAATGAAAGTTAAGTAATTCAAGTATTGATCTTGTTAGCAATGTTGCATAAACTATAGATTCATATTTATTTTCCTTTGTTGTCCAAAATTCACATTTCTTTCATAAAACCTAATTGGTAGCTAGAGTTGTTATCATCTAAAACTTTACAACCCAGAGGGAAGAGAACATATTGTGGCTGAAATGTGAGAAAAGTGAAAAAATTTCTTTCATAGTTCCCCATGCACCATCTTTAAAATTACCTATGGTAGAATTGAGTCATATGACAGTCCCCAAGGCAAGGTATTTAATTGAAACTTGACATTGAATCTGAGATTTCAATGAATGTCACTGAAATAGCTTTGTTCCAAAGAAAAGAGAAGAGATTCCTCAAGAGACATCCCAGTGAGGTAGTTAGTCTCAGCTGTGGGCTGACTGCTAGGCAGCAGAGGTACTTGCTGCAAAAGCATGCTTTCTTTGCGGGACTTTGATTTTAGTGCACTTGCTCATTAACAACTAACAAGTAAAGCTAACTTGCCAATAATCTGTCTTCATGCTTAGATTAAAGAAGGGATATGTGAGTCCTGAATTCTTTTCAGAAAGACAGGAAAAGTACTCAATAATTTGAGATTAGGATGTGTGTGAAGGCTTTAAAGGATTGTTTTATATATACATACATATATATATATATATATATATATATATATATGATAGCTAATACACTTTATTTGAGTGAATTTAAATAATGACAGTAGTCCATTTAAGCTAAATTTGTATTACAATTTTCTACAACATGTTCCTTGAAATGTCAGAGTAAGTTCAAGTATGGTAGACATATCAGGAAATAATATTTACTATATAATCTATGATGTTTGCTTAAGTACTTGAGAGCAGCAACACTTTTTTTTTTAAATTTTGCCTTGTAACTACATTAGTTCATTGAGATAAAACTTGAGTTTGATGAATTCTAATACTGGAATAAATTTAGAGCTATTTATTTTGTAGTATTGAAAATGAATTCTAAATCTTGTGGCACAGTAATTAAGGTTACTTTCTAAATTCCCTGATGTTCTTTCTTTATATAAAATAGTTATCAATAGTTTTAGATTATTTATTACTGTATTATTAACTATCTTAATCGATTGATTGCCCATATCATGAATTACCAAAAAATGTTTACCAAAAAATGAATAAATTAGAACTAAAATAGGAAAGGAGATAGAAAAGCAAAGAGAGAGGAACTAAACTTACAGCTTCAGCTCAAAGCTGCCTGGTCCACGGGAAGACCTGAGATATATATATATATATATATATATATATATATATATATATATATATATATATATATATATATATATTTCTGTTCTGAGAAAAGTGAAAGATAATGTGTGCTGAGTTCTCCTACCCCTGAAGTTCATGGTGACATTATTGCTCCAGGCACTTGGAGTCTGTCTTTTGTTCAGTCTTATAGATTTGGACCACTGAATCAAAAGTGTGCTGAAATTTGATGAGACAACCTTTGGAACATCATAGGGTCTTACAAAGAAATAAAATCCATAATTTCTATAAACAGTTGTCATCTTTAAGTAAAAAAGGTATGTTTCATTGTTTGTAAGGTGTCTGTGTATATATGTGTCTGTGTGTGTATGTGTCTGTGTATGTGTGTGTCTGTGTGTGTGTGTGTGTGTCCATTTGTGTGTCAAGTGCATTCCCCTGGAGGCCACAAGAGGGCATCAGATCATTTGGAGTTGTAGTTACAAGTGGTTGTGAGTCTCTTGACAGAGTGCAAGGAGCCAAACTCTAGCTCTTTACCCCTCACAGTTGTCATTTTAAACAGAACAACAATGATCACAATAATTAATAATAATAATAATAATAAATTCATGATTGCAATCTAAGCTAAAAGAGGAAGGACAATGTTGAATCAATCTAAACAGCAAAACAATTCTTCAGGTAAAACAGAGTATGGAAAGGGGGCCTGATTGAGAACAGAAACACTGGCCCTTTAAAATGACAATCAAGAACTATTAGACTTCTTGAAAAAATTAACAATAGCAGAGAAGAAAGGCATTCTTTATTTGACATTTCTTTATCCTGGTTCCCCTTATTTATTGTTCTGTGCCTACAAAAAATGAGATACTAAAATTGATACATATCACATTTTTTAACAGGTTTTAAAAGTACCCGGTGAGGAAAGAAAGGAAATCAACTAATCAGACACACAAATTTTAAAAACGTGGTCAAAATATATTAACTGCACAGATTATAAAAAAAAAACCACAGAAAATAGCCATTTAATGTGATTAGTATATTAAGATCTGAAAATTCATATTATATGGAAAATTGTCAAATAAAATGGAAAAAAATAGGAGAGGAGAAAATAAGATTAGGAAACGTGGCCGATAGTAAGGATAAGAGTACATCCAGATCGGCACAGGATTAACCTGCCACTAATGGGATTTCTTTTCCTCTATAGTTGCTCTACACGGGTTCCTGCTTACTTTTAGAAACTGCAACTTTAGTCTTTCAGCCGAGTATACAAGTTCCCCAGTACTGTATAATACCTTCTTCTCTTTGCTAAAGTTAGTCAAAATACCTTCAAATAATCCTCACCAAAGATGAAACAAAATTCTAAAATTTGCAATAGATAGCAATTGCAGTTAAATATTGTGTATCTTGAAAATATTGGCTTTATTTAATTAATTTAAAGGAAAATATAATATGTGTTATGAGTCAAATAACTTCTCTTTCCTAAGAATAATAAAAATATTAATATTTAAAAGAAAAATATATAAGTATAAATATTTAAAAGAAAAAGTGCATAGTAAGTGGTAAGTAAATTTTAAGTAAGTTAAATATACAATCTTACATGTAAAATAAAATCTGGGCAAAGTCTATATTGGCAATATAATAGGTACTGAGAAAAATGACAATGCCAGACACAGCTGCATATGAAAACAATTAAGCAGAGTCATAAGAATATATTTTGGTACTGCCCAAGCACATAGCCTGATATCACCAGCAGGCCAGAGTAAAAAGCTCTGAGAATTCTTTCCTTCACAAAAGATACAACAGTAAAACCTTAAACTAACAAAAACCAAAAAATCAAAATTGACTTTTCAGAATTCTTAACTATCCACCTTTTTCAGCTGTATTAAACATATTCATTCAAGAAAAAAATGAATGCTAAAATCACTGGTGTATTTCATAGTGTTTAAGTTTGTATCCAAGCCTCCCTTTCTAACTGTGATTGCCTTCTAAACAAGACATTTGAATTCTTGGCACACATCCATCAGCTTGTCAGTGGGGAAAAGGGGTGTGCACACTGGAAGAAGGTTCCTTCCCAGCCTCAGTCCTCAAGGATTTTCCTTATTTTATAGCTTTGGTGTTTGCCTGGAAGACTCTATTTGGAAACCTGCTCTAATTTTAAAAGACTCAGAACTTCCTGAATGTAAATAGTCTTATCAATGGAGCCAAACACAGAAATGTTGACCATTGCATCTGTATGCTAACGGAAGTGATGAATTGCAGTTGACAAAGAATAATTTGACCAAAGCTTAAAAGAAAGATCTAATAGATGAGATGTCCATTTCTACCTTCAAAGGGATCTCACTTAGGTAAGAAAGCTGTGGTAGGCTGAAGGATGAGACCTGCTCTTTTGCAATAACTCACTCTTATGGGAATGACCTGACCATTCTAGGAGAAATGCATTAATCCACTCTAATAAGAGTATCACTCCTAAAGACCCAATCTCCTTCTCTAAACTCATAAGTAGCCCATCATCTCTCACAAGGCTGCTGTGAGGAGCATATTTATGACACACGAAGGGAAAAGATAAATAACATACAAACTAAACAAGCTCCTTATGAAAAAGTAGATGATAAGAGCTTAATAAACAGGTTCTACCAGAAACCAGTTTAGCTAGTAAAGGGAAACAGAGCCAGGCAACAGTCTAAATACTAGAGCTCTGTTTGCCTTAGTTTCCTTTATCTATGTTTTCCTTTCAACAAAAAAGTTCAGTAAAATATTCTAAAATAAGAGATTAATTACTTGAACCTAACTGAGATATAGTCATAATTCTGAAAAATTATCAGCCAAAATATGATGGTGCAGGTTCCCTGCTAGCTAGAAACACAAAGAAAATTAAAACCATACCCATAGGAAATAGGCATAGTATAATTACTTTTAGATCTTCAAAGTTGAAAGAATCTATATTTTCTACCTGATATGTTGGTAGAAATTGCATATAAATATAATTTGTTATTAATCAACTGTAACACGAATCTTAAATTTTCTTATTAAGGAAAAAAAGAAAAAAAAAAAACAGAGCCAGATACTGGGGTGAATGCTGAACGATCAGAGAAACAGAACAAGACACAGCCAACCTCACCTCAACAACTCCTCAGCTGGTCCTGTTCCCTCAGACTGAAAGCCTCTGAGTCCTCACCCAAAAGGGTCTTAGCTGTACTGCTGCTAAAAAGGCTTATATTTCCTGGTTCTCATGCGTTATACTTTTCTGCTTCCTGCCATCACTTCTTTGGATTAAAGGAGTGTATCCTTCCCTAGCAAAGACATGAGATCTCATATCCTGGGATTAAAGGTGTGTGCCACCACTCCCTGGCTGTTTCCAGTGTGGCCTTAAATTTACAGAGATCCAGACTGTTCTCTGCCTCCTGAGTGATAGGATTAAGGGTGTGTGTCACTACTGTCTGGCCTCAATGTCTAATCTAGTGGCTGACTCTGTCCTCTGATCTCCAGATAAGTTTTATTTGTTAGAGCACAAATAAAATATTACCACAATTAACCACTAAAAGGAATGAATTATTAACTTATCAAATATAAAGTTCAAAAATATCATGTTATTAGATTTTGACTCAATGTATAGGAAATGTTAGACCATAAATACTACTAGAGATCAAAATAGAATAATCCTTGTCAGGGACTGTAGGAAATGTTGAAGTAGACAAGAACTCAGAAAATTAGAAGACATGATAGATTCTTGAAGAGGCTGATAAAAATCATCAAACACTGAACTTTCAAAAAAACATCTTTATACTCTTGCCACTACTTCTTAGAAAAGAACCAGGAAAATCTTGGGAAAGGTAGTGTGAGGTTAATGGTGATCTAAACAGACAGGTGAATTCATTGATGATTCAGAGAGGAAAGGTAAACTAAAACCAAATAAATGTCCTTTATTTTCCTTCTATCTGAGGAATATACTCTAGTGTTCAAATCTTGGAGAATGGCTTTTACTTACCACAGGATTTAACAACAGTAAGATGTCAAAAATTATTCCTCCTCTGTTCTTCTGTGATGTAGTACAGGTTTCAAAGCAAAGGAGCATGTCATCCAAGCAGAATGCTTTCTTTGCCTATCTTGTAAAATCTCAAAAGACAAAGACTTATGGCACTTGGTTCACTTCTGTCTCCCAACATATACATTTTTATCTAGGTATATGCATGTTGTTAGGAGCCTATGTTCACTTTCTTCTGGCTTCTTTTCCATTCTTTATAGAAGTTTCCTATACTTTTCCACTTGCACCTGAAAAATGTTATATCATGCTTTGATGGTAAAAATCATAAAAAATTATTATAAGCCAGGAAGCGCTGGTGCATGCCTTTAATCCCAGCACTGGAGAGGCAGAGCCAGGCAGACCTCTTGAGTTCAAGGCCAGTCTGGTCTATAGAAAGAGACCCAGGACAGGCACCAAAACTACATGGAGAAACCCTGTCTCAAAAAACCAAAAACAAAAAAATCTTAAAATATTGTGTACACATATAATTTTATTATTGAAGATGAAAATATATCTTCAAATCAGTAAAATGAATATGCCTGTTTGTTTTGACATGAAGAATGAGAAATTGACTAAGCATATGGTACTGGAGGATACACAACATAATTAATATTTTTAAGTTGTTATTTCATCTCAAGGCTGAGAGTACTGCCACACATAAATATGTAGTTCAGTGTGGCAGAACTAAGAGGGCCAATTCAGAAATCACTGGAAATTCTGCCACAATCACAAACCCAAATTCATGAAAGGAGTTACATTTCTGAAACTCAAATCAGCAACTCAAACGAAATTTGTAAATCAAACACTCTGTCCCCATCTAATCCAAAGATGCATAGATTTGATATTTCTGTGATGGGGAATGCTGGTATTAACACTTGAATGAAAGTTTACAGAAAACTTTGTGTGTACGTTAAAATACTCCAAGTCTTACAGTACAACAGTCTCAACCTTAGTGGTGGTGCATTGATAGTCACAGTTGGCATTTTAGAGCATCAGTGTGCAGAACAAATGGTGCAGTGTCCTGGTTGTGTGTTTAGGTCCAAGATTTCAATCAAGTCCCATGACATAACACCTGGTAGCTCTGCTAGAAACACTTCAGATTTATTACATGTTTGATTTTGAATCCACTATTGACTGCTGAAAACTAAATTCTCTCTTGTAAAATTTTCAATATCCACACAGTCAGTTGTTTTCCCCATATGGTGTTGCAGAAATGGTTTTTGAATCTCTGCTCTGGAAGTGTCATCTCTCACACCCTCCAGTGGAGATGACTTGGTAAACGCCAGTAGCAGAAAGAGAAATAGAGTGACAAATACAAAGTACTGCATTTCTTTTTGGAATCACAAATTAAGTAGTGGTGACTATTGCTAAGTCTAAAGATGCTTAGTTTTCTTTTAAAAGGGTGAATTTACAGTATGTATATGATACATTGATTAAATCATGTTATAAATCCTTGTTCCACATCTAGTATCCTCCACAAGGATGACTGGACTGCTACTCACAACACCAGGGATGCTACCTGGAAAACAGGACCCCAAGAAAGACACAGGGATTGCCCAATGACAGAGAAATGGATGAGATCTACATGAACAGCCTGGACGTGGGTGGGGGTAATGAAAGGCGAGGGCCGAGGGAAACAGAGCTTGAGGGAGTGGGAGATCCCAGCTGGATCAACAACAGAGAAGGAGAACAAGGAATAGGAGACCATGGTAAATGAAGACCACATGAGAATAGGAAGAAGCAAAGTGCTAGAGAGGACCACAGAAATCCATGGAGATGCCCTCACAGTGAAATGCTGGCAATGGTCGAGAGACAGCCCGAACTGACCTACTCTGGTGATGGGATGGCCAAACATCCTAATTGTCGTACTAGAAACCCCATCTAATGACTGAGGGATCTGGATGCAGAGATCCACGGCCAGGCCCCAGGTGGAGCTCCGGGAGTCCAATTGGCGAGAAAGAGTAGGGTTTATATGAGCAAGAATTGTTGAGACCAAGGTTCGATAAAGCACAGGGACAAATAGCCAAACAAATGGAAACACATGAACTATGAACCAATGGCTGAGGGGCCCCCAACTGGATCAAGCCCTCTGAATAGGTGAGACAGTTGATTGGCTTGATCTGTTTGGGAGGCATACAGGCAGTGGGACTGGGTCCTGTGCTCAGTGCATGAGTTGGCTGTTTGAAAACTGGGGCTTATGCAGGGACGTTTGGCTCAGCCTGGGAGGAGGGGACTGGACCTGCCTGGACTGAGTCTTCCAGGTTGATCTCAACCCTGGGGAAGTCCTTGCCCTGGAGGAGATGGGAATGGGGGGTGGACTGGGGGGAAAGGGAGGGTGGCAGGAGGGGGGAGAACAAGGGAATCCGTGGTTGATATGTAGAATTAAATTATATTGTAGAATAAAATTAAATTAAATAAAAAAACATGTTATAAATCTAATATGATTACAAATATAACAATTCTGAACTTGACAAAACATACTGCCTATAGGCTATAAGTGAAAAATCTTACAATAACATATTACCTAATACAAGATGACTCATTTGGACAAAATTACTTTTTTAGTGATGACACATATCCAAGCATGAATTAGATAGTTATTTTATGGAGTATGACTTAACTACAAAAGCACAAATTTTCTATTCTAAATTGAAACATTAAGAAGATGAAATTAAATTAATTTTAATATTTCAACAAACATACATTGTAGCATGAATCTTAAAAGGTCTTACTAATAAAATCAAACCTGGAGCCAGGTATTGGGGTGAACACTGGAATTTCAGAGAGACAGAATAGGCTACAGATAACCTCACCTGAACAACTTCTCAGCTGATCCTATTTCCTCAGACTGTAAGCCTCTGAGTCCTTATCCAAATGGATCTCAGCTGAACTGTGCTGTTCAAAAGCCTAAAAGCTTAACCAGGCTCTAGTTCCTCGTCCTCATGCCTTAAATACCTTTCTGCCATCACTTCATGGGATTAAAGGCTCTTGTTACCATGCCTGGCTGTTTCCACTGTGGCCTTGAACTCACAGAGATCCAGGTGGATCTCTGCCTCTGGAATGCTAGGAATAAAGGCGTGTGTGCCACCATTTTCTGGCCTCTATATCTAGTGGCTGTTCTGTTCTCTGACCCCAGATAAGTTTATTAGGATGCACAATATTTTGCGGAACATAATATCACCACAATACATAGGTGTATAAGAGATGAGATTAGATTAAACATAATGCCATATTTTATAATGATAGCATGAAATACTATATAAAAAAGTAAATGATCACTAGTACAAAAAATAGTTAAAGAATTATGTTGCAGACAAAACTTCACATAGATTATTGCTGTATGTCACTGGTTAGTGAATTTTCTTATACTATTTAAAAGGTTCAAAACCAGATCCTGAAAATAAATGTTTCATTAGGCTAATTTTAATTATTTCTGTGCACAAAATATTTGTTAAAAACTGATCAATGACAAGTTTGTGCTGATACCTTACCATATCTTAAAATTCCAAAGTAAATGTTGATAGTGTTAGAAAACTGAAATTATTATTTCTTTTCAAAACTGATACATTTTATAATTAATAAAAATCATCTTGTAGAAGAAAAACCTAAAATTCAAAGTAAAATTTTTATTAAATTGGCAAAAATAATATTTAAAATTTATTTGATGAGTTGTCTTTATTGCTAGAAATGAGGAGTATGTAAGATGAAGAAAAAAAGGAAAAAAAAGGAAGACATGGTTTTATGATACTCTGATTAGCCATATTTTGAAAACAGAAAATTTCCTTGTCAGAGGAACTTCTTTTATATGGCCAGGTGGATTGTCAACTGACTGGATCATTTAATTTAAAAACATTTAGTATGCCTTTTTTTTTGATATCCCAGTCAGAATGCCATGTCTTTCATCAAACATCAAGGTTTCTACCCACCCAATTCTGTCTTCTCTCTTTCTCTCCCTCTTTCTCTCTCTTCCTAACAATCAAACAAAAGTAAAACATGACACAAAAGAAAAACAATGATAAAAATTTATTTTATGAAGAAAAATTTAGCTATTAAAAAACAAGTCAAGTTTATATATGAAACCAAGGTTTCATCTGTGTAACAGAGATATATATATACTTATAAATGCACCTGTGTGTACATACTGTCATGATATTATTTTGTATTTGGTGTTTAATAGTATCACTTGCTTTTTAAGTGTTTGTCATGAATTTTAACATGAAAGCTGAGGAAGGAAATGAATTCCATTTCCTTTTTGGTTTGGGAGGATTTTGCATAGGAACCTAAAATAGTAAATGTATAGATGGGAGTCAGGAATTCCTTAAAAAATACTTTATAAGACACCGTATCTGTTATTTCCATTAGCCAATTTGTCACAAAATTGATTTAGCAATGAATTTACTGGAATAAAGAGTAATTAGATTAAGAGAAAATGGCCATTTTATGTACAGAGTATGGTCATATATTGTGTACCCTAATAAACTTGCCTGGGGATCAGAAAACAGAGCCAGCCACTAGATTAGACATAGAGGTGAGGCAATGGTGGCACATACCCTAATCCTATTACTTGGGAGGCAGAGATCCATCTGCATCTCTGTGAGTTCAAGGCCAGACTGGGAACACAGTCAGACAGTGGTGGCACAAGCCTTTAATCCCAACACTTGAGATCTCATGCCTTTGCTTGGAAAGCACACATGCCTTTAATCCCAGGAAGTGACATGGCTGGGTGGAGAATGGTGTATAAGGCATGAGGAGACAGGAACTAACAGCAGTTCAATTGAGACCCTGGGGTGAGGACTCAGAGGCTTTCAGTCTGACGATTCATGGAAATAGGATCAGCTGAGGAGTTGTTGAGGTGAGGTTGGCTGTGGCTTGTTCTGTTTCTCTGATCCTCATGCAAGTTTATTAGGGTACACAATATATTACCACAACAGAGTGCATTTAATATGGATCTCACCATTTGCCCATCTTATGCTACGAAGTTAATTTTTGTAATTTCTAGTATTATTTTGCAGTTATACATCTGATAGTTTATAGTGCTCTATCTCCAATTGATTTTGTCAGTTTAATGGTGAGAATATCAGTTGATTCTGAAGCCTTTAGATGACCCTTTTACTCTGAAAGGCATAAAGTTTTGCTTACTAATTTTCACTGGCCTATCATAACTTTTGCATGTATTAAATTAATTTTTTTTTTACTTTATTTTTCAGGATCTCCGTTAGTCCCTGGGATCTTTTGACATAATTACACATATCCTGTGATTAGAATATATGTTTTTATTTCTGGTATTTTAATAATACTATTAGGGTTATTATAATAGAAACTAGACATTAATAAAAGTTCAACTTAATTCAGGCACCTTCTCCACTTGTTGGATTTGGGAACCCAATCCACATCTAGGACGCTGGGAGTCCTAGATGGGTTCATTCTTGTGGATTCCTTGGAGTTTCCCTGGCCCCATTTTTTCTAAAATGTCACCTTCCCATCAAAATTTCTGTTTCATTATTCTTCCTGCCCACCTGCCCCAACCCGCCCAACCTAATCCCCCATGTTCCCATACCACCACCACCACAACACCACCCTCCACCCCCCTACCTCTACATCACACCCCCTCCTACCCTTGCCTCCAGTTTTACCAGGAGATCTCTTCTATTTCCCCTTCCTGGGTAAATTCAAACATCTCTCTTTGGGCCCTCCTTGTTACCTAGCTTCTCTGGGGCTTTGGAGTGTAGCCTGGTTATTCTTTGATTTATTCACTAATCTAATATCCACTTATGAATGAATATATACCATGTTTGTTTTTCTGCGTCTGGGTTACCTCACTCAGGATGTTATTTTCTAGTTCCATCCATTAGCCTGCAAATTTCATGATGTCATTGTTTTTTTACTGCTGAGAAATACTCCATTGTGTAAATATACCACATTTTTTTTATCCATTCTCTGGTTGAGAGGCATCTAGGTAGCCTTTTTCTATAATCTGATTGATGATTTACCATAATTGGCATCAGAGAGCATTCATCCAGTAACTGATGGAAGCAGATGCAGAGATCCACAGCCAAGCACTGGGCCTAGCTCCAGGAATCCTGTTGAAGAGAGAGAGGGAGGATTGTAAGAGCCAGGGGGTCAAAGTTAGGACAGGGGAACCCACAGAGCTCCTATGAGCTCACCAACTTTGTATGGACAATTAGAGAGCCCACATGGAACCCGACATAGGCCCTTTGAATGTGTGTGATAATTGTGTAGCTTGGTCTGTTTTTGGGCTTTGTACTAGTGAGATCAGAACATTTCCCTGGTGCTTGAGCTGGCTTTTGGGAACCCAATCCCCATGGTGGGTTTCCTCCCAAACCTTGTTGCAGGGGTAGAACTTGGCCCTGCCTCAACTCGATGTGCCATGCTTTATTGACTCTCATGGGAGGCCTGACCCTTTCTGAATGTAGACAGATAAGGCACGGATGAGGGCAGGATAGAAAGGAGGTGGGGGAAGGAACAGGAGGAGGGAGGGGAAACTGTGGTGAGTATGTAAAACAGATAAAAAATTAAAAAACACTCAAGAAAATCACATTATGATTGTGGGTACCTACCAAAACATTGCGCATAAAATAGATGACTTGACATCTTAGAGGACAATTTAGTATTAAAAGGAGGAAAAATAATAATAAAACCTATTACATTGATCCTTAAAAAATAAGTTCAACTTAGACCTCTTAAAAAGGATTTCACAGTTTAAGGTCCTTTTCTGGCCTTTGCCATCAGTGGCAGAATTCCTTCCTAATGACCTGGGAGCTTCATCTGCTGGCACTCACAAGGATATGATCCTTATGTGGTCTGGCAGCCCCTGACTGCTAAACCAGCTGGCACCTGCTGGGACATGACTAATGTCACTCCCAGTGGCCTGGCAACCTGAGTTGCCTCTCCCTGCTGTCACTTCTGACAATCTGATTTTCTTCCTGAGTTTTCTGGGTGGAGATCTGACACAATATAATAAAAGCATAGTAATACTGATGTTTTATCACCTGTCAATTGTGAGAACATATTACTTGTACTCAAGCTACAGGGCTTTATTTATACATTTCTGAGCTGTCTAACCTGAACAAGAAATAACACTTGCTCAAACACAGAATCTGTGTAACAATTAAGGAAGCAGAGAACATAAATTTGAGGTAGAGCTAGGGCAGGTGTGCATGGAAGAAGCTGGAAGGAGCAGAGAAAATGGAAATAATGTTAATTATAGCTTAATTTCAAAGATTAAAACTAACATAGTCCATGCTAAAGAACATTCCTCAGAATGCAAACTACTATTTATTTGGGGGGCAGATTTGCTTTGGCCATCAGTAATGCTGTTTTTATGGTTCTGCTTGCTTAGCAGGTAAAAGTGTCTGGGTTGTGACCACAAGCATAGCACTGCTTGGATTTATGAAACAGACCTGTGACTTTTAAACCAAAAGCTGGTCTTAGAGTAGAATATATTACTTGTAAATAATACAGGTAAAGAAGACATCCTATAGCCCAGAACTGAATTTCAAACAGAGAGATGGCAAAATCTCTAATAATAAATTAATGGCAGTAGGTCCCATTGGAATCAGAAGAATGTCATCATATGTCTGACAGTTTCTACCATTCCTCAGTTACTCTAAAAGGCATTCCTTTCTTTGCCAATTAGATTTTAACTGCCTCATTATTAGCTTTTACAAAGTTTGGGCTCTCCCAGACCGCTACACTTAGATTCAATTGTGACTTTCAATGTAACTTTATATGCTTCTATTCATTTGAAGTAGTCAAGAGTAATTTTTAATTTGAGAACTTATTTCTACATGGTTGAATCAGTTACAAATAAAGAAAATGCTCAAAATCAGGTGTAAGATGACACAGAAATAGTTTGAGGACTTTCTGTTTGTTTGCTTTGTTTTTCACTTTTCAGAAAGTCAATCTGAACTAGTTTAATCCAAGTTCAAAGAATAGGTTTTAGAAAAAAAAGAAGAAAAAAAATACACACACACACACACACACACACACACACACACAGATATGGTAATATGTACTTTCCAGTTAGCTCCATTTCCTTTTCTTATCATATTACTCCTCTGTACATAGATAGTTTTGCTGGTTAGTTACTGATTGTCCTAGTTATTGTTCTATTTCTGTGAAGAGACATCATGACCACGGCAACACTTATAAAAGAAAGCATCTAATTGGAGACTTGCTTATAGTTTCAGAGATTTAGTCCATAACCATCATGGCCTTAAGCATAGTAGCATACAGGATAATGTAAGGATATACTTCTTGACTCTAAGTCCAAAACTATGTGGCCAGAGTTACAAGTTCTTCTGCTTACTAAGCCTGGGACTTGGACCACACCTTGAATTAGATTTGCATAAACTGTCAGTTATTCATGGTTTCCTTTGCTACTTAAACTTTCCTTTTCACATGATGGAGGTTTAGGTGAGTGGGGTCTTGCTCAGAGGGTGGCATACCCTTTATTCCATTTTGAATAAGGCTTTCCTTTTTTTATCTTCTTAAATGCAGGGCTTGGCTCAAACATTACGTTTCCTTTTGCTCCTTTTCTCCTCAAAGTGTACATTTTGTGTTTCCCTTTGCCTCTCTTTCTCTTCTTCAATGTACATTAACATACAATTATCACATTATGCAATCAATGTAGCTGGAAGTTTTTCAGTGTAGTTTTGGTGTCTGTCCTGGATCTCACTCTGTAGATCAGGCTGGCCTTGAACTCACAGAGATCCACCAGTCTCTGCCTCCTGAGTGCTGGGATTAAAGGTGTGCACCCCCACTGCCATGCTAGCTCAGTCAGTAGAGCATGAGACTCTTAACTCAGGGTTGTGGGTTCAAGCCCCACGTTGGGTGCCACTTGTAGGTGGAGGTTTTCCTGTGTCCTGCCTGGTCCACAGCTGCTCAGACCCAAGTAAATACACAGAGGATTTTATTAATTAAAACTACTCAGCCATTAGCTCAGGCTAACTATTGACTAGCTCTTACACTTAAACTCAGCCCATTTCTATTAATCTATATGTCACCACATTTTCTGTGGCTTTACCTGTGTGCCATTACGTGCTGCTCCCTGGACGGCAGGCTGGTGTCAACTGACTCAGCCTTCCTCTTCCCCAAATTTTCTTGTCTGCTTATCCCACCTATATTTCCTGCCTGGCTACTGGCCAGTCAGTGTTTTATTAAACCAGTGAACAAAAGCATTATTTCACAGCAGCGGGGTGATATGGTGGTACCAGTGTAGGAAGATGAGCTTCTGTTTCTGCAGGATGATCAATATCATATCTCCTAGTTCAGGTGCTTTGCTGAGCACAAATGCATAAGCCCAGAATTTGCTGACAGGTCCATTGTAAAAACTCTGGACACACATAATGATGGCCTTTGGCCATCAAAATGTGTACGGTGTAAGCACCAGTTTGAAGAGCACCAAATATACTGAAAACTGCAAGAGTCAGTGACCAGAGCACTAGCACCTTCTCCAGTTCAAACTTGGCTCACTTGTTTATCAGATGCTGACCACCAAATAGAAAGGCAGCATACAGTGTAGAAAACAGGAAATTAATGCTAGGCAAACCTATCAATTTAGCTTTGGGCAGATTTTTAGGACAAGAGCAAAAAGCAGCCTCCTTCTTTGACAAAAATATCAGAAGAATTGCTTGCAGGACATTTATTAATATTCTTCTTTTTGGAAACATCTTGAGACTGCTTTTGCCATCCAGCCCACCCTCACCACTGTCTGTCATGCTCCTACTTAAAGTATTCCATGACTTTTCTGGTTCGAAGTTGCAAAAATCTTCTGTGTTCCTCCAAACAGCAGCATGCCCAGGTCTGTCAAAAATTTTCATTTTAGTAACTGCTCTATTGTTGTGAGACATGACAACAACATGACCAAGCCAACTCTTTATACCAAAAAAAAAAAAAAACATTTAATTAGGGTATTGATAACAATTTTAGAGGGTTAGTCTATGTTTATCATAGTGGGAAGCAGACAGGCTTGGCACTCGAGCAGTATCTGAGAGCTTTACATCCTGATGTGTAGACAGCAGAATTTAGAGTTTGCCTTTTTGGATTTTGTTTCACTTTCGTTCAGTATTTCCTCCTGATGCCTTTTTCCCTCCCTTTTGGAATGATTACTCATATTCTGGGATATATGTTGTAAGTATGTGATCTGTTTTTTGTTTTTGTTTTATAGGGTGTTGCAGTTATGAGATTGCCTTGAGTCTCAGAAAGACTTTGGACTTTTAAACTATCTTCAGACTGTGGAAGATAACAGAAAAATGGGAATTTTTTAAGTTGGACTAAATATATTTTGCACTTTTCTATGGCTATAAGCCTATGGGGCCAGTTAGTAGAATGTGTGGTTTAAACAAGACTGTCTCCCAATAGGCTCATAGCTTTAAATCTTTGGTCCCCAATAACTGGAAATGTTTGGAAAGAATTAAATGTTGAGACCTTGTTTGAGGAGGTGTGTCACTGGGGATCGGCTTTGAGGTTTCAAAAGCCCAAGTCAGTCTCAGTGTGTTTCTCTCATTCTTTGTCTCTGTCTCTGTCTCATGTGTGTGTGTGTGTGTGTGTGTGTGTGTGTGTGTGTGTGTGTGTGCATGTGCACGCACACGCACGTGCATGTTCACTGCCTGTGGATCAGGATGTAATCCCTGCTTCCTATGCCTGCCTGCCTATCACATGCTTACTGTCATATGGAAATGGTTTAATCCTTTGAAACTGTAAGTAAGCCCCCAATAAAATATTTTTTAAGGCTTGCCTTGGTCATGGTGCCTATTCCCAATACTAGAAGAGTAACTAAGACACTGACCAAATCATCTTTGAAGCATCATTAGTATTTTCCATATTAAATTTCATTCAGGTGAAATTTAGCTATAACTTTTGTTTCACTGAGATTGTCTGTTTTACAGTTGAGGTTTAAAAATATCCTTTGCCTTTCCTATGACGGTTCACTTTTGTTCTCTTATATCAACTTCTGTCTACAGCAATTCATTGTACTTTCTTACATTGCCTAGATCCAACTTGTTTTATTTTGTTAAATACAATTTTAGACTATGTTCCAGCTTTGTAAGTCCAAGAAATCTTATATGTAAATTTTATTTTTGCATATTTCATACTGCTTTAACTCTTATTATAAGTGCATGTTAATAAAAAAGCTTAGCATGTGCATGGCCCTGGGACAAATCCTCAGCATTGAAAATAAACAAAGTAAAGATAAAAGGATCATGTGAAATGTAACTAAAACATTAAAGGATTCAGTGCTATGTTACTGCCCTAAAGTACATTTTCAGATATTCAAATGATGCTTCTTCCATAGATTTTGCAGCTATAACAGATATTGTATGCACACATGCATATATAAAGGTGGTTATGCATTATATGTATTTCTATAATCAATGATATGAGAGCTAATACTTTTGTGATTTTGTGCTATTTTTCAATTATAATAATCTTTTGGCTTCTATTTGTCACAAGCATATGAGGACCAACCTCATTCATTTGTTTAAATTTTATTTGATTTTTGAGTTTTGAATTTTTAAATCATTTCAGCATGAGAACAATGTTTCAAAAATATTTTCAATTATAATATTTTTGCCTTTTTTGTCAAACACAGTAGCAAATTGCAAGGCAGGTTTCAAAGTCTTCTGGAAAACATTTCTTGTCTTAATGATACAATTCATTTGCCTCTTAGTAAGGTTAAATCTTATTTGCTAACATTTACATTTCTGACTCATTAAATATCTTACATTTTTGTCTTTTTTATTTGCATCATTCTATAGACAGAATGGTACAGCAACAGGCCTGCTTTTGATTTTTCTCCTATCTATCCCTATTTGTTTTATGTAGAACTCACAACTAGTTAAGTATGCATATTCTAAGTTGTCCTGACATTGTTGTTTTCCTTATTTTCCAAAAAAACTGTTACTGTTTTCTCTGCATTCTTCCTCAACCTAGAAGGATCCATACTTTATGTCTTAATGGGAAGTGTGAGGGACCTGACCTTGAATTCTACTTCCAGTCACCTGGCATGGTTACCAGATTCTATTTTCAATGCTGCAACAGAAGGGAAGGGTGATGCGCACGGCTCCCAGTCCAATTCCCCATTTCTGGCAGTTCTTCATCTTCTGGCTCTGCTGTACTTTGATTAAGTGTCTCTTTTTTTCCCCTGAACATTGTTTCCAGGTTCTTTGGCATTGATCCAAACATTGGAGCCAATGTCCTATGCTGAGAATCACTTTGTCTGCCAGCATTGCCTCGGGGTTGTGTTTTCTTTGCCCTTACTTACAGCCATTTACCCGTGGGAGTCTCCACTCTGCACAGCGGTTGTTGCCATCACCTGTTCTTCCTGTTCTTCCTTGATTAGCAGCAGAGATCTGCAATCTCACTCTCCGAAAACATTTCTAAAACCATGTTACAGAGGGGATCTCGATGATTAGAGATCTGAGACTTAGAATTAGTTGATTGGTACTGGTAGAATACAAAGCTTAGTGTCCAAGGTTTTATGGTGGGTTTTCAGAAACGGTGGTTAATTCTAGGAGATAATAATTGCCTTGATAGTTTTGCCACAGGCAACTCTATTTCAACTAGCTGTCAATTCATTCAAACCACCAGTGTTTCATTGTTCATTGGAATACTATAGAAACTTGATAAGACTAAAAAACAAATTGCCAGATACCAATTCATTTTAAACAAATCCCTTTTAGAGTGATCCTGGCATCTGAAAGCCAACTGCCATCTGAATCAGAAATTTCTGAACATCCAATTACAAAAATAGGTATCTTTCACCATAGCTGATATTAAGTACTTACAGAGTAAGCATTGCAAACTATGTATGAATCAGTGAATCATTTAAAATTATTTAGTACATCAGAATCTCTTATTACATAGATAAATTAAAGGATAAAATTGAAATATGTTCATTTCAATAAATGATATATAAAATGATATAGCAGAAAATTATGGGAAAAATTAAAGAACTAAGTGGTTCCTGGAGAGATGATTACTATCAACTACTGTTCTTCCCTAGAACTGCAATTTTGTCCCTCACAGTCACATCAGGTAGTTCATAAACATTATAACTCAAGGTCTAGGATATCTATTGACCTCTTCTGTCCTCCATCGACACAGGCAGTATAACATGCACCAACACACAAACAAATACACACCTACTCTTTTTTTTATTAAGAATTTTTTTTATTCGTTTTCCATACCAATCACAGATTCCTCTCTTCCCTCCTCCCACCCCTCCAGCCTTACCCCCAACCCACCCCCTTTTCCCTCCTAGAAGAAGATAAGGAGAAGAAGAAGGTAAGAGGAGTCAGCAGAGCCTGGTACATTCAGTAGAGGCAGGTCCAAGCCCCTCCCAATGCCTCAAGGCTGTGCTAGGTGTCCCACCATAGGTTGTGGACTCCAAAAAGGCAGCTTAGGCACCAGGGATGGATCCTGAACCTACTGCCAGGGCACCTCTTAAGCAGATCAAGCTGCACAACTGTCTTGCTTATGCAGAGGTTCTAGTCCAGTCTTTTGGAGGCTCCACAGGTGTGGGTCTAAATGTCACAAGTTTCTACTCATTTAGTTTGGTTGTCTCTGTAGGTTTCCACATCATGATTTTGATGCCTCTTGCTCATAGAATCCCTCTTCTCTCTCTTTGACTTGACTCCTGAAGCTCAGCCTGGTTTTTAGCTGTGGATTTCTGCATCTGCTTCCATCAGTTACTGGAGAAAGGCTCTGTGATGACAGGATATTCACCCATCTGATTACTAGGGTAAGCCAATTCAAGCACCTTCTCCACTATTGCTAGCAGTCTAAGCTGGGATCATCCTTGTGAGTTCCTGGGAACTTTCCATGCACCAGGTTTCTCCCTATCCCCATGATGTATCCCTCTATCATGATATCTTTTTCATTGTTCTCCTACTCCATCCCTGTTTCAGCTCGACCATCCCATTCCCTTATGTTCCCATCCCTCATTGTTCCCGACTCATACCCAATTTACTCATAGATATCTCATCTATTTCCCCTTCCCAGGACAATCCATGCATCCTTCTTAGGGTCCTCCTTGTTAGCTAGCTTCTCTGTAGCTGTGAGTTGCAGTCTGGTTATCCCTTGCTTTACATCTAGTATCCACTTATGAGTGAGTACATACCATGTTTGTCCTTCTTTGTCTGGGTTACCTCACTCAGGATGATATTTTCCAGATCCATCCATTTGCCTGAAAATTTCATGATGTCATTTTTTTTTTACTGTTGAGTAGTACTCCATTGTGTATATGTACACACATACTCAATTAAATGTAAAATAATTTAAATGAAAACAAGAAAAAATAATGGAGTTGATATTTTAGATAGCCATCTATTATACTATTAGTTTAAACTTCAAATAAAATATTATAAATAAAATGGCTTAGATTATGATACTTATATAATCCTTATGTTATGAAAATTTTTATGAATGGAACTGTTTTGTTTCATACTCTATACTTGCTAAAGTTTTTCTGCACTTTACCACTAAATATTAAACATAAGTTGTACATTATCTTACCATACTTTTGAATATATTCAGCTTTATAGTTACTTTATTCTATTAAAAATTTTAATAGTAAGAAAAGTATATTTCAAAAAAGGAAAGGATATCCTTTTTTCTGACTGTATATTGTGAACCAAGAAGATCTTCCTCAAAATTATAAAAATATCAGTTTATTACAATGTAATGTGTCCTTTATTTTTCCATAATAAGAGAAACATACATATGTGTTCTGATAGAAAATACTGTTTTTGATGGGGTAAGAATTTAGAAATCTAGAAATTTCTTCTCTATATTATAGTATGTTTTATATTTATTGCTTATCTTTAACAATTCAAAATCACTTTTCATATATAATTGTTCATAAAATAATAGAAAGTATTATTTTTATCATACTCTATATGCCAGAGAATATATGAAGAATGCCATAAATTATTTCCTATGTTTTTTCAAAAGTCTTGCAAAGGACAAGATTGATAGCATTGCCATTTTTAATTTTAGTTGTTGTCACTGAGAATTCAGATAATCATTGAATGATTTGTCAAGCTTTCAGAGTAAATATCAGTGTTGTGTTCATAAAGCCCATTATCCATAGGCATAGGCTGTAGGAGTGCAACCATGAAATAGTCAACCTTTCCTGAGATAATAAATGTACCACTCAAAATACATCCATTTTGTTAAAAATAAAAAAAAAATCATAAGAAAATTTAACCTTGTACCCAATGTATCCACAGAAAACAATTTCTATCATTCAGCAATTGGTTCACAGTTCATGTGTTTCCACCAGTTACAAACACAACTTAATGTTGAGTCAGGTTTTTCTTTAATTTTTACAACACAATGTGGAATAAAATAACATATGATTAAAAAAGTTTAAATTTGAGACTTAGGTGCTTGTATTTGTACTAAACACTGTTTTTTTTTGTGTGTGTGTGTGTATGTGTGTGTGTGTGTGTGTGTGTGTGCATGTGTGTGTGTGTACTTTGTGGAACAAATAATTGTAAGAAAGATAGTAGAGTTATTGATGCTCATTGGTTCTAATTTGAATTTAAATTTGTATAGTCAAATTTTATTGTCAAACAAATCTGAACAAGATGTGCAAAAATGCAATTGGTATATTTCTGAGTTCTTACAGTGTGCCAGATTAATTTTAGGAGAATTGGATTTCCACACATATCTGGTTAACTTAGAATTATCAGTCCACTAACTCAAGGTTTTTCCCTTCAGATACCACACAATGGCAATCTATTTTTTTCAAGCCATCCAAGTTTTATTCTTTAAGTTATTTTTGACAAAGAGACACCTATATTATTTTATAATTTAGGTTTAGATAGTGAAAGGGCCCTCTTAACAAACAAACAAACAAATGAACAAACAAACAAACGTTAACAATGTTCCAAATAATTCTTCTGCAAGATTAAGAAGAGAAAGTAGTGAAGGCAGAATCAGAGAGATTACATTACCTATGAGCCGAAAACACTGAATGACATTTTCCAGAATATGATATATAGAGTATATGGGAAAGAAGAGGAAGGAGAGAAGGAGGTGAAATAGAAGTTATGTCATACATTTCTTACATGTGCAA
This sequence comes from Peromyscus eremicus, assembly GCF_949786415.1. Taxonomy (NCBI): domain Eukaryota; kingdom Metazoa; phylum Chordata; class Mammalia; order Rodentia; family Cricetidae; genus Peromyscus; species Peromyscus eremicus. Next base: position 45,880,517 of record NC_081431.1, read on the forward strand.
AATGCTGATTTGTGAAAAAAATCCTACAACATGCAGACATCACTTTTGTCTTTTTCCAACATTATTATTTACCTCTTTGGCTTCATCTTGTTCTTTAATGTCCTGTTTCAAGCTATCCAAATGCTTTCTTGTCCTGGTAATGTCTGCTTTAGGTGTTTGTAAATATATAAGACATAATGCTTTGATATATTCTTTAGCTTTTTTTAATGCTGAACTAACTTCTACAGTCAGATTTGTGTAAAAAGATATCATCATAGAGAGACTGGCATTTATGCAATATTGCTTTTTATCACAAATAATTCAATTATGGAGATTTATTTTTTGCTAGTTGTGTCCCAGATTGCAGAAATGCTGCTGTGTAGAACAGAGCCTTCTACTTATGTGCAATATTGTTTTATTAGGGGAAATTCAATGAACTGGAATTTATTTATGATCATTTAAAATGACAAATAATTCTGTTTTGAGGCATTTAATGCTCTTAAATTTTAACATGACACATAATAATCCAATCAGATAGCTGCTCACTGAGACAGAGGCAAATTCTCCTGAGCAACAGTATAACCCAAAGGCTACACTACTGCTATTAAATGCTGCATTTTCCCTTGGTTAATGCAGGTTAGAAGCATGACATATTTCTTTATCTTAAGCAATAAAAACAATTTGCCAGAACCAAATACAATATGTCTCAATTATTAGCCATACCTTGAAGAACAGTAGGCTTAATAGTTAAAACTTTTGAAATAATTGTATATGGCTTATATTTAAGATAAATAAAACTGACAACAAATACAAAAGTCATTACTCTTATTAAAAAATATACTATTTGTTTAAATTTCATTCAATAACCCTATATTTAATTAGTAATGTGTCACACTGCAGATACTTGTTATGGTCATACTCATCACTACAATGAGATGTCTGCATGTCCTGATGTTGCTGTGGAGACTAGGTCATGAAGACCTAAATAAAACTGAACATAAGCCCCCACATGACACTGAATGACAGCTCCAGCTACTCTTCACTGTGACCTCACTAAAAGAGACATGTCATTAGCTTTCTGAACACAGCAATGCAGTTTTTGTCGTCTTTATACTTGGCTTTTGTATGCGACTGAAAAGATTTTAACAGTGGTGAAATCACAAAAAAGTTTCCATGACTCACTTTAATTCAGACTTTTCTTAAAGGAAAACACAGACACAGAATTTAGTTTTGTGATATTTGGTTTAATATCTATGTGTGTGATTGCTATTGATAATCAAAGCTTAACCTTCTCTACCCTTTAAATACCAATCAATATTATTGTTAGATGAATTTTGTTACATAGAACAAATTAGTTGCAAAAGGCTATGATTCAAAGGAAAAGGGAAAAAATCACTCTGAGGTTATAGATGATACAGAAGACTGAGCATTACAGAAGTAATATTTCAGACCTAGCTTATAATAGTTAAAACTACTGTGATATAAAGGTGCATCCATAATCTATGTACTTACATTTTCAAATATACCGATTTAAAACTCAGTGACTATATTTAAAAAAAACTTTCTGACTACAGTGATTTCTATTGAGATAGTGCCTTTGGGTATAATTATTCCTTAAATTATGATATACTATATACTGAAGTGATGTTGTTATGGTGTTTATTTATTTTAGTTTTATGGTTTATGCTGTATTTTGCTCTTATATATTATTTTAATTTTTATTAAATTCTTATTATTTTTGAGAGGAAAGGATCTTCCAATGTGCTCTGGACTGTCTTTCATCCAGACACCTCATTTTCTCCAGTGCTCGTGTTACTGGCATCATGCCCACCCATATAGAGAAGTTTTCTTGTTTTGTAACAATAAAATAAGCAAGGGCAGCTGATTGGGGGGTTCCTATCCCCCACTTGAAACCTCTTCTACCCAATCTCTACACTTAAAGTTCATCACTCAAATGAGGGCAGAGAGATTGTCATGAAAAAAGGGGGGAAATTTGTAAGTCAGAGGACCAGGGAATCTGTTGTGAGATGGTGTCATCTAAATGTGACACAGAAGCTACATTTATAGCTTCTCATGAGCCCTAGCCATAGATGAAAAATAACAGGAATTTGAAGACTGCTAAGACAGGGAGAATCAGTATTTCACAGTGAAGACACAACAGCAGAGCTGAAAAAAAAATGCCATTGTATAAACAGAATTAAAAAAGAAAGAGAAAAAGATGCAAGACACAAAGACCAAACACTCCATACTCACCCTGGAGAGAAAGATCAAAGAATGTGGTGGTAAATAAGGCAAAGGACAGAGGAGACAGCCTTGCCAAGAGCCTGGTTTTCACAGTGAGCCAGGAAAAACAGCAGTATTTTTATTTGATAACTGATGTTTTTTTTTTCTGTCAGCTTTGCAGTTGTATGTAAATCTACTGATATTTTTAACTACAATCTGTGCCCAAAGGCCCCAGAGTCAGCACCTCTGTTCTCAGACAGAGACCTGGAAGTATTTCTGTCCTCTTGGCATAGGCTCACTCAGTCATGGCTGCCAAATGTAGGTTTTAACTAAATCGCTATCATTCTGTTCACTAATAAAGACTTGTGAGTCAGATGTTGGGGTAAAAACCTCTTAGATCATAGAAACTGAAAAGCAACCAGTTGACCATCCTTTTTGGCTAGAGACCAAGCAAGAGAAGCATCTCTCTATTCTTCCTAAAACAAAAACACCTTGAATCTCTTAGTCTCTCCCTACCTACTCCTTTCTGTGTGTCTCCCTATCTGCATTACTGGATCCTCTGTACTTTCTATGGGTAATTCTTGTCAACTACTCACTGGTTCTACCCCGTAAACCAAGATTAATTTTATTAACACAGTCTCAGAGTTCCACAGTGCTCAAATATCCTGCAACAGATAACAGCTTATGAGATCCGAATGGAGAACATGTATGTGGACACATGGTTAAATATAGGTGTTCTAACAGTTATATTAATAATGTATTTTATATAGAGGTAACTTTCTCTATCACCTACTGTACTTGTCACAGTAAAGTATGGAGAGACATTTCCTGTGTAAATAAATAAAATGTGAAATGCATCTAATGAGTTACTGCAATTTTTTTTTTTTTTACCATAGAGGAAATGATCTTGAAATTACTGCAACCAAGAAGGAACAAAGACAATTCTAGTCATTCATTCATTTGTTCATTCATTCATTCATATTTGAAACCCTGTTCATGACCCAAGACTACGTTTTTATTTGTTGTTGGAAAGATTTATTTTATATATTTGTGCTGAAATGTGGTGATATTTTATTTGTATGTTAATAAATAAAGTTTACCTAGAGATCAGAAGATCAGAGGACATAGCCAACCATAAACAAAAGTCAGGCAGTAATAGCACACGCCTTTCATCTGATCACATGGCAAGAAGAGTGTCTGTGTTCAAGGACACACTAGGGAACACCCAAGCATAGTGACACATGCCTTTAATCCTAATACCAACCATAGAGACCTGGAGGTCTGTACAGACAGGCAGTGACAAGGAAGTGAGGTAGCTGGGCTAAGAGCCAATGAGAAGGCAGAACAGCAAGGCAATAAAGGCAAAGGTTAGACAGGAAGAAGCTCTTGCCTGGGAAGCTAGGGCGGTGTGATGAGCTAACGTTAGCTGGTAGCTCTATTTCTCTGATCGCTACAGCTTTCACCCCTGTATTTGGCTCTGTGTTTCATATTGAATAACACTGTTTAGAAATTCATATATATATATATATATATATATATATATATATGTGTGTGTGTGTGTGGGTGGGTGTGTGTGTGTGTGTGTGTGTGGGTGTGTGTGTGTGTGTGTGTGTGTATGAGGTTTGGGCTTCCTACAGGAGTTAGAATTACAAGTATTTTTGATCCATTCCATGTAAGTGTTGAGAACTGAGCTTTGGGCTGAAAGATGAGTTGCTGCTCTTAACTGTTAAGCCATTCCTCCAGCCCTGTTATTTTCTTTTGAAATCAATAACTATATTAAATCACAATCCATAGTGATATCAGTGTTGATACATTGCTGTGTCATTTTATTTTAATACAATGCAGTGTGTGTGTGTGTGTGTGTGTGTGTGTGTGTGTGTGTGTGTGTGAAATGAGTACCTCCTCTATACTCAGATATTTTAGAACTTGGGCTAGAAGTAAATGTGAGAGTATATTCTGAGACTAAATGTCAAGGAACACAATGAATTGTAAAGAATACTATAAAGCATAGGGCAATATGACTAGTTTCCTAGATGGAATTTGTTACAATGTATATGACATCCATTACTTATGGTCAGATTCCTTGCTCAACCTTGATGCAGGGGGTAGGGGCTTGGTCCTGACTCAGCTGACTATACCAGGCTTTGCTGACTCCCTTTGGGAAGACTTAACCTTTAGGAGGAGGGGATGGAAGGTAGGTCAGGAGGGGGAGGCTAGGGGAAAGTGGGAGGAAGGATTGGGGGGGGGGATCTGTGGTTAGTATGTAAAGTGAATAAAAAATTCCTTAAATTAAAAAAAAAAACACATTTTGGTTTTTGTCATTGTTTTCATAAAATGGGTCCTTAACCATTCATCACAGAGAAGGAGACATTAGGCCCATTAATTACTGTTCAATAGATTTCCCTTGATGTTTCTCTTTCTAGAATCCTCTTAACATCCCTTCCAGAAACATCTGGCTGTCTTCATGCTTTAGGTTTTGTATCTTTAATTCCTTCCAGAGCAGCCATGCCTCCATTTATATGGTTCAAGGTTGCCACAGACACATTTGTCTTTCCACCTTGAAAATGTTGTTCCTATCTTATGCAGCAACTGCTTTTATGTCCCTATGAGACTTCTGCTTTAAATAGTTTTGAACCTATGCTCCTAGTACTTGAAGAAAGAGAAGGGGAAGTTTCTCTGTTCACTTTAAATAAATACTAATCCAGGGCCAATGAGATGGCACAGTAGGTGGAGGACCTTGCTGCCTAGCCAAAGGAGAGAACAAACCCTGGGAGAGAGAGAGAGAGAGAGAGAGAGAGAGAGAGAGAGAGAGAGAGAGAGAGAGAGAGAGAGAGAGAGAGAGAGAACAAGAGAAACAGAAAGAGATGGTGACACAGAAGGATACAATTTTAAATCTTAACAAAAATTCTATTATTAGTCTATAAAAGTGAATGAATAAATATGATATGAACAATGCTATCATCAATTACTTGTCACTTTATTTGAACATGTTTTCTTTTTCTTGGCATTCATTTATCTAAGAATAATTAAAGGGCCGGGCGGTGGTGGTGCACGCCTTTAATCCCAGCACTCCAGAGACAGAGCCAGGCAGATCTTTGCGAGTTCAAGGTCAGCCTGGTCTACAGAGCGAGATCCAGGAAAGGTGTAAAGCTACACAGAGAAACCCTGTCTCAAAAAACCAAAAAAAAAAAAAAAAAGCATAATTAAATTTGTGTGTTTTCCCATAGTATTTCCATTCTTGTTAATACTTAAATGTTTTGCAAATTTTTTTCTTTTTATTTTAATTCTATTGAATACTACTCATAATTACATGGATGAGATTTTAGTGTTTTAAACAAATTCACTGCATTGAGCATTTGAATAGTCCATATTCCTGCTAATTTTATTATATTCTTAGAGGGAAATATTTGTCAGTTTTCCTGAACAGCCAGGCCATTTGAGAATCATTTGTCATGGAAATTATTCTGTCTTTGTATCATTTGTTTCCCAAACAACTACAATGCAACATATGCAAGTATACCATTCAATTTTAAAGTATTCATAAACATTGCCCACAGTATTACTAATTAAGGCTTAGCATAATTCTGTGAAATTTGTGTAGATGGCTTATTTCCACATCCAACATTTTTCAAGAAAATTGTAACTGAAGATGACTGTCTTTTGTGCAGCTCCCAAAAAGATAAAAACTTCTTATGCAAGGTGTCTTATTAAATGTCAAAGGGGCACATTCTCCATCACTTTGTGTGTGTGTGTGTGTGTGTGTGTGTGTGTGTGTGTATGTATTTACACGCCTGTTCATACATAAATGGTTACAGGGATATGAATGCATCACTACCCAGAGAAGAGTGATGGCTGCAGTTCTTCAGACAGAATACACCTTGAATTTTACTATCTAAGTAACAATTTTAATATCATATATATGAACTCTACTTACACCACTTCCTTTCCTCATCTCCTTTCATGTTCTCCAATGTCAATCTCTACTTCCACTCAAATTTTGTCTTCTTTTTCTTTAGGTATGGTTGCATATATATGTATTAGTATTAGTGTGTGTATGTGTGCATGTGTGTATGTGTATGAATAAATATGTTAATACAACATCTTGAGTCCATTTATTGTTGCTTGCTATTAGATAATCAGTAATGGGGCTCAGTGTTGATTTAAATTTCTCCCATCCACCTTGCTATGTCAATTGATGCTGTCGTTGTTCATGTCTTGTTTAGACAGCTGTATTGATGAGATTTCATAGGTATAGCTTCACTGGCATATTCAAAAGACATTATCTCAGAGAAGACTTCTGGTCTGGATCTTACAGTCGCTAAGCCCTCTTTCTCAACGATCCATGTCTTTAACGTATAGTTATGTTGTAAATCTTTGAACTGGGATTAAGAACTCCACAGTTAGCTGTTCTCTGCATTTTGATCAGCGGTGGCTTTCTATCATTGGCTGCCCCTCTGATTCGATGGGAGATAAGTGCTACACTGTTTATATATGGACAGTGCTTTGGATGCAGTTAGGAATTTTGCTCATTTAGGAAAGTGAAAATAGTAGTTTCTCTAAGGTCCATGACCTCACTAGCAAAAAGTAATTGGCTGTGTTTGCAGTACCAGACATGATTCTCCTCCTTTGAGCGAGACTTGTTCTTAATAAAATGCTGCATCTTCTTAAGAGACACATTATTGTAGCTTTTTTAAAGCAGCCTTGCATCCTGTCAGTATCATGGACTCTATTTCTTTAATTAACAAAAGAAATAGAATCTTTAATTAACAGAAAAGAAATTAATGAAATGAAAACAAAACACAAGGTCAAAGAACTGATTCTTTTAAAGATAAACAAGATTTATAGATACTTGGCCCAACTAACCAGAATAAACAGAAGAGGTGATTCAATTTAACAGAACCAAAACTGAACAGGGAAACATAGTAGACACGAAACAAAGTCAGAATATGATAAGGAAATACTTTTAAAAGTTGTAATCTATTGAGTTGAAAATCTAAAAGTGATGGATCACTTTCTGGATGAATCCAAACCACCAATGCTAAACCCAGAAAGGATTGTCAGTCTAAACAGACTTATGATGCATGAGGGGATTGAAACAGTAAGACAAAGCTTTGTGAATAAAGAGACCAGGACCAGATGGAGTCACAGCATAAGTCTAGAAGACTTCAGAGAAGACCTACAGTCCACTGCCCTTAAATTAGCATGAAAGGCACAAGAAATAAATGTACAAAGTTATGTTCTTCTGAAATCTGACACAGATGTTAAAAACATTTTTTATCTTGTGTCATGGGGATCCTGTAGCTTTGGATCTACAGATCCAGCCCCTTCACATACTACAACATTCACAGATGAGGTAGATGTGGGGTGGGCTAAATTACAGCCCTGATTGTGGGCCTCTGTGATAGCTGGGTTAGTCAGCCTGCCAGCTTTCCCTCATCTTCACCATCAGGGCAAGCTCTCCAGCACTACCCCAGCTAACTCACCCAATGCTGCAGGCAGAACGGAGCAGGGCCAGTTCTGCTCTCATGATTTCTGGTCAGGCTCTTCTGCACTCACATCATCAGGGCCAGCTCTATTGTTTAGCCCAGCCAAATATATGGCCCACTATCCCAGTTGCTGCAGTTGGGGAGGGACAGGGACAGCTCTTCTCATGCCTCCAAGTCTGCTCTCTAGCCTGCCACAGTTGATAAGGGGTGAGGGGCTGAGGGCTATTTCCCACCCATTCCACCACTTGGAGTCCCAGGGAGGGCATAGTATTGATTGGGTAGCAGAAGCCAGAGGACTTGAGATAGATTAATGATGCATTGCAAAGAAAACTTACAAGTAAAGATGTATGGACTGTGGGGTATACTGGGTTATTCACTGGGCCACACTACAGTATCCATGCCTACTTTTTTTGGCTACACTTTTAACTAATTTTTGTGCTGGGGAATGTCACAAGGGCAGAGGGTGAAGGTGAGGGACCAGGAAGATGAGTGAGATCAGCACGAAATATGTGAAATCAACAGAGAATCATTAAAAAATTAAAAATAAACATATTTTACAGAAAGAAAAAAGACATCTTCATCAACAATTGGTGCAGAAAGCATACTATATTCACATAAAAAAAAAAAAAGACTGATTTTAGGGTCATAGGTAAACTGCACCAAATATCTTAATTTATAATTTGAAACTTTGAAAAGAGAAAAATAAAGTTGTTTCCATTATTGTCCTTCTTGGCAAACTACTGAATACAGAGCCCTCTGAGCTAAAGATACAAATGAGGAGTTGACACACAAAAGATAAGATACATCTAAAGAGCTGGAGACACATTGCCCATCAGTCATCTGACTTTGATTAAAACCTACAATATATAAAGACCTCAAAACTTAATTGGCAAAATGTCAATTGAACCAGTCAACAAATGGTCAATAAATAAACAGTTTTTAAGGGCAGATGCAGAAATGGCCAGCATATCCTTGAAAAAAGTCATTGTTCAATGTCTTTATTGAAGATGGCAAAGAAAATAAAATCTACGTGGAGATTCCATTTCACAAAATCAGAATGCTACCAAGATGGAAAAATGCAGCAGGAAATACTGGCGAGAGTGTGAGAGAAAAGGAATTCCTCCACTCTACTCTTGAGGCATGAACTAGGCCAGTTATCACTGATAGTGGTACAGACGTCCATCTAAAAACTAAAGGAATAGTTGCTGTATGATCCTGTTAATTTATTCCTGAGTGTACACACAAAGATTCCAGTTGCACTCAAATGATTATTTCATGAGTTGTTCATAAAAGCCACATGATGGGATATAATGAAGAACTCATCAATGGATGAATGGCAAAAGAAAATTTAGTATATCTACTACATCAAAGAGTATGTATTATAGCCTTGAAAAATAATTATATCTATGCAGTAACATGTATGGATCTGAAAATTAAGTAAAGAAAATAAGACATACACATAAAGAGAATTATTACATTTTCTGTCATGAATAGTCTATAGATTAAAAAATATGAAAATAGACACAGGGACATATTAGAAAAGGAAGGAGACAACAATAGAAAGAGGAAGTGGAAATTCAATGAGATAATGTAATGAGGGGATGTATGTGATCAAAGTAGTGTATTCATTTATACTAAAGTAACGTCATTAATACTTCATTTGAATTGTTTATATCTACTTTATGTGTACTGCACACATGTTTGGCAGCCATGTAGGCTAGAGGAAGGTATTCAATCCTTTGAAAATGGATCAAAGTTAGATTAGAGCTACTGTGTATATACTGCAAGCCACACCCAGATCGTCTGCATTAGAAGCAAGTGCTCAAATTCTCTGAGCTCTCTCTCAAGCACCATGAATTCACCATTTTATATAAATAGTATTAAAAATCCATAAATTATAATATGTAAATCCTATAAATTATGGAAACAGTTGAAAATTGTTCCATTTAATTGATTAAAATCCACAGGTTAGGTTACAGTCTTTGTTAATTCTTTAACAAGTATACTGAAAAATATATAATTTAATGATGATATAAAGTGATGTCATTTTTCTGCAACATTGATTTTTGAGTGAAATAAAATCACTACAACAGTATTTTCTACCTAAAATAATCATTGTCTGATTAGGAACACATGTGTACACACTTGCCCTTTCAAATAACAAATGTGCGCCTCAAAACATGGGTGTCATCTCTTTTCATTTCCTTTTGATGTTGTATTGGAAAACAGCCAGAATAATTTTAAAACTACTAAAATCAGCACCAATGTAAACTTATATCTGTTTTCATATAATCTATTACACATCAGAAAACAGAAGCAAAAAGATAGTCTTTGGGCTAGTAAATGACTTGTGTAGAGTTTATAAACTCAGCCTTCTTTATTGCAGTCAGTAAACAGCTTGTAAAACAATTCAAGAAAAAGTTCTATTTTAGTAACAATAATGATAACATTTGTAGGAATAATACTACCTAAAGGCAAATGACATCTAAACTGAAAATCATGAAAGAAACTAAACACAGAAACAAAGAAAGACTGCCAATGATTATATGTGGAATAATTAATAATGATTAATTGTGTAACTTATCCAAAATGATCTACAGGCTTGAATGGGTATATATTTAAAATTATATATATACATATATATATATGTATATATATATATATATATATAATGCATAAACATAATATTTGTGTATGTACGTATGTGTTTGTGTGTGTAAATGTTCATATGTAATCACAAGAGACAGTATACAGCCAAAGTTTTTTTGAGCAAGATGAACAAAACTGGAGATGTTCCACTTCTGTATTCAAAATATACTGCAGATCTACTATGTTGAACACATTATAAATCTGGAAAAACAAATAGAAACAAACTAAATAGAGAAGAGAAAGCAGAGAGATAAGTCAATGCATATGATGGCTTGGACACTTACCCAGTGTAGTCAGGAGAAAATATGTGGGAAAGATAATCTCTTTAATGAAAACTGATTATTCACATGCAGAAGAATGAACCCGGAAATTTATTGTGTAACAAGTGAAGAATAAACTAAATATATGTGAAGTACTTAAATGGAAGATTTGGAGTGTTAAAACATATAACTAAAGAAAACATAATGAATAAGTATTTAGTACACTTCTGTGGAAAAAAAAATTTTGGATGACATCAAAACCAGAAGGAGTTAAGAAGAAAAAAAAAAAATATATATATATATATATATATATATATATATATATATATATATATATATATCACTTTAAATTATCTGCTTCTTTGGCAAAGCACATAATCAAGAAAGGGAAGAAATAATCTGTTTACTGTCAGAGAACATTTGCAAAGTATATGTGATAAAGCTTAATAACCCAAATATACATGAAGAACTCATACACTCTATAGTTGACAAACCACAATTTAAAATGGAAAAAGTCTCAAAGAAATTTCCATAAAGATATAACACACATATCTCTGAAACAACCGTACATTATTAATTTTCAAGAAAATGCAAATTAAAACATCAGTAGAAGATTGCCTTATACCTTTTACAGTCACTAATATAAAAACAAGTGGTTTTATGTTTTGTTGAGGATGAAGTGAAAAAAGAACCCTCTATACACCCGATGAGAAAATCAATTGGCATGGACAATATAACAGGCAGTACAGACCAGGTTCTCCAAATTGTGATGAAAGTGTCATGTTATCCCTCGGTTGCACCTCTGGGTGTAATCTAAAGGAAATGGAGTCAGCATCTCAGAGAAATACCGGTGTCCCAGTTTGGTACAGAATTATTTTCAGTAGCCACAGTGTAGAAAGTATCTAAGTAGCACAGCAGTGTAAATGGCGAAAGTGGTAGATCTATTAACAGAATCTTGTTCAGGCTCATAAAAGGATGAAATTCTCTGGTACGGAACAGCAAGTATGAACACGGAGAACACGACGCTGAATGAACTAAGTAACACACAGAAAGGCAAACCCTGACTGACAGATCTCGCACGTGGACTATAAAGCCGCCAGTCTCAGAAATGAGCAGTAGCAGAAGCAGAAGCAAGAGAACTTAAAAATTTTGGGTAAGGGATGCTCGGCTTTCACTGTAAAAGACAAATAAATCTACAACTCCAAAGTATAACAATGTGACTGTAGTGGAAAATATTGTACTACATGTTTGCTATTGGAAGGTACTCCCATAGTACCATAAAAAGAACAGTAGTGGGAATTATAATGATGTGGGGTGACTATGTCTATTTTCTTGATTGTAGTGATTATTTCACAGTACACAGTCATATAAAAAATACACATTGTACACTCTGAATATTCCCTTCTTATTTTCTAATTCTAACCTCATAAAGTTATAAGAATACAAAAAAATAACTATTACTATAATGCAACAGGAGAAAAAAATCTGTAGATTACAGTATGTGTCTCCTGATCTCAATTGGTCCTAAAACCAGATGGTATGCTCAGTAATAGAGAGCTTGATTAATGTATACATTTAAACTACTAGTTCCAAGGGAGTCTAAATGCTGATGTTTTGCTCAAGTGTTCTTAGTAAAATGATGCCTCAGTCCTGTTATTTTAATGGACTTCTTTTCTCATATATATATATATATATATATATATATATATATAGTAGGCAGAGTAGATTTTTTTGGTAATCATTCAAAAGTATTCATCATGGGTCATGACCCATGTGGTTGCACAATGGGGCAATTAACTTAAAACTTAATGGGAAAAATTATCTTCTCAAAAATTTACTACAAATTCATTCTTAACTTTGAATGTTGCCTAGGAAACGTTAATTTGTAAACTACTTATACTTATTATTTACCATCACTCATAAATTGAAACAGAGCATACTACCCACGGTGATAACTTAATGCTAATAAGCAGTTCTATAGTAAAGGACATCCCTAGGATAAACTAGTCCCTGTGCTTATCCTCAGTGGCACAGAACCAGAAAACAAAAGCAAATGAGCAAGAAATTCACTTGGTAATAAAGGGCTCTGTGTTCCCAGAGTGTGTAGTGTTGCTTTTTTATAAATGAATATCACAAATTATAATGTCTTCCACAAAACTATCAGCAGAAAATTTTCTGGCCATATGTTAGCTCTCTTTCTCATTGATTAAAAATAAGCAAGGTAAGACAAATGTGTATGTTTATTTTCATCCATGTGGAGATTATATAACATTTTTTTTACCTTGAAGAAAATGCAGTATTTACTTAAAATGTTATGAAGTTACAGAATAATACAGAAAATCCCCAGTCTACTACTAAGTTACCAGTTTTTAACATCTTACTATAATTTGCCCAATAAATTGGTTCAGTTATTACATGTTTTTACGTTGAAAATAAATGATTATATACAAAAATTCAATGATATATTTCAGAGTTTATACTATACGGTATAAATTAGTAGTCACTGGATTAATGTTACAATTTATTTTTCTAACATAATATTTTTATTGACTATTGAAGAGTTTCACATAATGCACCCTGACCACACTAACTTCCCGGTCCTCTCAGGTTCACTCCCTCACACTTGTGAGCCTCCCCTCCAAAAAAAGATGTGAAAATGAAAACAAAAAAAGAAAAGAAAAAGTAAAAGAAAACACAAGTCCAATTTATGTTGCTCGTATACTCATTGGAACATGGAAAAACTCCAGCCCCTTAAAGAAAACTGACTCCTTCCCTACCCACACCCCTGCCAGAAGCCATAAATTGTGGAGAGCTGTACCTCAGTAATCTTATAACAATTTTAAAGAGTTATCTTACATGGCTTCCTATCCAGGCTGTTACTTTTTGGGAGGTGGTGGGGGTAGGGATTGTCACAGAAGCCTTCCACGGCTCTTTCTCAACTGTGACCCTGCAGTTATCAGTGCCATGGCAAAGTAGCTTCCTTGCCCTTTACAGTCAAGAGGACCATGGATCTTGGCCTTCCACGTGGTTTCTGGTGACAGGACAGACCAGAAACATCACTATGGCCTCCATTGGCTGCACAGGCCATGGACACCAACATGGCCCCTAGTGGCAGCATGACCCATGGACATTAGCACCACATCAGGCTCTGGCAGAGATCACGGATATCTGCATGGCCTTCAACAGTAACATGGGCCGTTGACACAGCCAGGGATCCTGGCTGTGGTATGACTGTGGACCCCAACATGGCCCTCAGTCACCGAATGGATCATTATGCACATCCACAGGCATCAACATGGCCTCAGGTGGAAGAACAGGCAACTCCAAACCTCATGGCCACTGGAAACATAGGCTTACAGTGGCAGCCCAGTCCACAAACGTCCACATGAACTTTGGGTATACCAATATGGCCTCCTAGAGCAAATGTTACAATTTAAAGCACATGTAATCTATATGACCATGCATGACCACACAAATATACACACAAACACAAAAGAAAGCATAAGTCTGAGTAAGTTCTCAGTATGTACTGTAAATAAATCAGTTCCTAGTACACATGTATATTGTATACATAGAAAACCTCAGGTCAGAAAACTTGGAATCATCAAAGAGATACATTTGTTTGGAACATATTTTAAATTAAAGATTATTATTATGTCCTAATATCCTGATGGCATTATGTTAAATTTAGAGAGAGATTAGTATTTTCACTTCTATTTAACAGTTTACATATCATCTTTATGTGTCCAATTATGAAATTACAATCAAACCAAGAAAATGGGTATGAATACAATGAGGGTGAATTATTTTTCTTCAGATAAAATGTAAGGCCTTCCCCTTTACAGATGCTGCAATTCTCAAACTTGTTTTTTTGTCTTACAGTTTAAGTGGAGTGTACTGATCACTCTTTTTTTTTTTTGTCAAAATTGTGTGAAATGATACCAAGTGTTCAAGAAATTTCTTCAACCTGCTTCTTCTATGATTTGGGTGATTTATGCAAGGTTTAAGAAGACTCACCTTCACCCAGAGCGTGTTGACAAATAAGTTCAGCCTTTGTCCTGTAAGATGGCAACATCTCTAGAGCTCAATGGGGGATATTAAATGTCTTCTGCCCAAAAGGGAAATAATACATATATATTTTCTCCATGGATCTTATTTAAAAAAAAAAAACAGAATAAATGGAAGGGGCAGGAGTGGGGGCTAGGGAACACTGTCACAAAACATGAAGGGATGCCATGGGGAATTGTTCTCAACAGATTCAAGCAATAGAGTGCAGCGCATCCTGCTAAAGTTCACAGACTATAAAGTCTAAACCAAGATTGTAATCTGTATCTCATGAAGGAAAGGCAGCTGTTCGTCACAATGGAAAACTATGCCCTGACCTTGAGTATGAACGTGTTCTTTTTATTTTCCTTTCTTTTTTTCTAAATAGGAAGAATTGTGAAATAAATGATCACATGATCTAACTGATTTTAAGGTATATTATAAAAACTAAGTATTATTTCACAGGTAGGTGTTTTCTATATCATAATAAATATAAAGATTTTAGAGCTAAGAATAGCTCCATAAAAATAAAAGATAAAGTTGGTGGGAGATTAATTGTTGCTGGACAAATGACTTAATTAATCATTATCCTTTTGTAACCTACAAGAGATGTATGTCTCCTTAACTGAGTGTGTTTAAAGTTGCAGGTTTATGGAGCAGATGATGTTCTTCAAAACTAATTAAAGCTAATCATTCCCTGGTGTTGAGATTCAAAATTAAGTTCCCTTTATATGCTTTATTTGTCTTATTTCAAGGTTTGATATAATAGTCTGATTTATTCAAGATTTTTAATTATAAAACAGTTCCTTAGACAACCCTGAAATCTTCATTATGACAACAGATAGTTTTCCTTCAAGTAGATTCTTAAACTATGTTTAAATAAAGTTTGTGGAACAAAAGCTTCTCCCCCCTAAAATGCCAGGAAATATTATCTAGTAAAATTTGTTTTATGCATGAAAAATATTGCTTTTTGACATATAGGAAGCATATAATCATAAAACTGTTAAAATAACCTGCCCAAGTATAAGAGTAACTACCATTTCAGCATCTGATTTTAAACTATTTTTAAAACTTCCTGAAGTCACAGGAGAAATGTCCACATTATTAATGGTACTATCATAATCTGTTTTCTTATTGTGTATGCAAATTGTTTCCACTTGAAAAGAACTTGGGGCTTTCCAATTCTGTGCAGAGAGAGTTTGCTTTGAAGAAGCAAGTTAGTTAGCATACATTGTTATCTTACTGCACATTGAGCACAATTTTGTTCATTGCTAATTCAATTTAATTATAATACTTACAAGTTCAACAACATTTCTAGATTTAACAACAAAGAAATAAATAACTGTGAACTCAAAATACATTTATCAAAATTTCCATAATAAATTTCACATAGTTGTCTCATTGCATAGAGTTATCTGTCTCAGAGAATTCCAAGCACCAGTTCAAAGTCAATGTATAATCCAACCCATGTTAGAGTGAGACATACATTCACAAGATTTTTTTCTTTTAATAAAAGTATATTCTTTCATCACAGAAAATATCCCGATTATAGTTTCTCCTCCCTCTACTTCTTCTAAGTCTTCCCCACCTCCCCTCCCCACTGGATATACCCTCTTTCTTTCTCTCAGTGGAAAAGAACAAGCTTCAAAGAGATAACAACCAAACGTGACAAGATATAACACAATAATAAGAAGCAAAAACTTTCATAATGAAATTGAACATGGCAGCCTAACAGAAGGAAAAATGTCCCAAGAGAGGCATAAGAATCAGAGACACACTCATTCCCGCAGTCAGAAGTCCCATAAAAATATTAAATTCATAGCTATAATATTTATGCAGAGGACCTGGCACAGATTCGTGTAGGTAGTCCCCTTGCCTGCTGTTCCTGTCTGTCAGCTCATCCGGACCTTGTTTAGTTGATTCAGAGGGCCTTGTTCTCCTGGTGTCCTCCAAACACTCTGCCACTAGCAGTCTCTCCGCCCCCTCTTCCACAGGATTCCCTGAGCTCTGAGGTGAAGAATGTAATGGTGACCTCCAGTTTAGATTTTGTCTACACATAATATTTGTCTGTGAGTCTCTGCATCTTTTCCCATCTGCTGCCAGGGGAAGCTTCTCTGATGGTGGCTGGATAAAGGACTGATCTATGAGTACAGCACAATATCACTAGGAATCATCTTATTTATTTTTTTGAGCAGTCGTGTTTGGTTTTACCCTAGATTTTTGGGATATCAATTCTCTGGTTTTTGGTTATCCAAGCAGTGATGAGTACGAGTTCCTTATTTATTTATTTTATAAATTTGATTTAATTTATGAAGTAAAATAAATTTGATTTAATTTTACATATCAGCCACAGATTCCCCTGTCCTCCCTCCTCCCACTCCCCACCCCTCTGGCCCTCTCCCCAGCCCACCCTCCATTCCCATCTCCACCAGGGCAAGGACTCCCCTGGGGAATCAGCTCAACCTGGTACATTCAGTCCAGGCAGGTCCAGTGCCCTCCTTCCAGGCTGAGCAAAGTGTTCTTGCATAGGCCCCAGGTTCCAAAGAGCCAGCTCATGCACTAAGGACAGGTCTTGATCCCACTGCCTGGGTGCCTCTCAAATAGTTTAAGCTAATCAACTATTTCACTTATCCAGATGGCCTGATCCAGTTCGGGACTCCTCAGCTATTGGTTCATAGTTCACATGTTTCCACTAGTTTGGCTATTTGTCCCTGTGCTTTTCCAATCTTTGTCTCAACAATTCTCATTCATACAATCCCTCCTCTTTTTTGACGATTGTACTCCTGGAGCTCCACCTGGGGCCTGTCCATAGATCTCTGCATCTGCTCCTATCAGTCATTGGATGAGAGTTCTACCACGACAGTTAGGGTATTTGGCCATCCAGTCACAAGAGTAGGTCAGTTTGGGCTTTCTCTTGACCATTGCCAGTAGTCTATTGTGGAATTACATTGGTGGATTTCTGGGGACCTCTCTAGCACTTTGCTTCTTCCTGTTCCCATGTGGTCTTCATTTATTATGGTCTCTTTTTCTTTGTTCTCCCTCTCTGTTCTTGATCCAGCTGGGATCTCCCGCTCCCCTAATCTCTTTTTCCCTCGACCCTTGCCCTTCATTACCCCCCACCTCAAGTCCAGTTTGCTCATGTAGATCTCATCCATTTCTCTGTCATTGGGTGATCCCCGTGTCTTTCTTGGGGACCTGTTTTCCAGGTAGCTTCCCTGGTGATGTGAGTAGCAGTCCAGTCATCCTTGTTCCACATCTAGTATTGAAAGACCCCCAGCCTCCCCGCCTAACATAGCTTAGCTCGGCTGTTTTTGAATAAAGCCTGAGAGGTACTGAGGAGCTCAGTTAGCCACCTGGCCCCAGAGCGAGGAACTAAAAGGTCAGAAAAAGGTCGGGAAAACACCCTGTACCCTAGACAGAAGCTAGGCGTGGGCGAGCTCGGGGAGAAACCACGAGCTGACCTGGGTTTGAACCTGGCCTGATTCGAATCATCCAATCAGAACTGGCCTCATTTGCATCATCCAATCAAAACCCTGTAACCAGGCTTCTTGCTTCTGTACCCGTGCCCGACCCTATAAAAACCCTCTGCTCCAGCCCGTGGGCGCGCCAGTCCCTTGAGCTTCTTGAGAGACTGTGTCGCCCCGGGTACCCGTGTTCCGGAATAAAGCCTCTTGCTGTTTGCATCTGATTCGTGGTTTCGGTGTGTTCCTTGGGCAAGGGTCTCTCCTGAGGGAAGACTGCCATCAGGGGGTCTTTCATTTGGTGCGTTGCCCGGGAATAGAGACCCCCTGCCTCGGGACCACCGACCCACTGTCAGGAGGTAAGTTGGCTGGCCACTGTCTGTCTTGTCCCAGTCTGTCTACTTGTTTTCTGTTTTCGTCGGGCACCCTAATTCAGGTTCAGGTAATTCAGGTCAGGTCAGGTACAGGTCAGCTGAGTCGGTGAGGGCTGAAGGAGCTGACGAGCTCGGATCTCGCCCACCGAAACCCTGGAAGACGTTCCACGGGTCACGGGAAGTCCCCTGGAAGACGTTCCAGGGGTCACGGTTTTTCGGGGCCACTCCCGTATCAGAAGGATACGTGGTGCTGGTAAGAGAACGGAGATCGAGGTTTCTCCGTTTCCCCGTCTACGGAGATCGAGGTTCCTCCGTGTAATTCAGGTTCAGGTAACTTCTGCTTTCGGTTTTACGCCGAAGCCTCGCAGCGTGAATTTCTGTCGTCGGTCTTGTCTTTTTGTTTATTGTTACTTGTCTAACACTCCTTTATCTAGAGATCACCATGGGGCAGACTGTCACCACCCCATTGAGCCTAACCACGGACCACTGGTCCGATGTTAAGGCCCGAGGAAACAATGAAGGTGTCATTGTTAAAAAGAAAAAATGGATCACCCTCTGCGAGGCCGAATGGGTCATGATGAATGTTGGCTGGCCGCGGGAAGGATCCTTTAATCTCTCTCTTATTTTACAGGTGGAGGGCAAGGTTTTTGGCCCCTAATCCTTATGGACACCCCGACCAGGTCCCATACATCGCCATCTGGAGATCTCTGGTCAGAAATCCATTTCCATGGGTCAAGCCTTTCCTTCCACAGCTCCCTCCAGTCTCTGGGCCCCCTGTCCTCCCCCCGGACCCTAACTCCCCTCTCATAGATCTCCTGGTAGGGGAGCCCCCTCCCCATCAGGCTGGACCCGCTCAGCGTCCAGCCGCCGCGGGGGCAGCGTCCAGCTGCCGCGGGGGCGGCTTCCGCCACCGTGGAGGAGGCGGCGGCGGCGGCGGCCGCATTAGCGGCCGCGATTCGGCCGTTGGCAGATGCTGAGGTTTACGACTGTCAGCAGCTCCTGCAGACCCTCTTAACAGTAGAGGAAAAGGAGAGAGTTTTCCTGGAGGCCCGGAAGCAGGTTCCGGGCGACGACAGGAGGCCATCCCAACTCCTGAATGTCATCGATGCGGCTTCTCCCTTGAGTCGCCCTAACTGGGACTTCAATACGCCTGAAGGTAGGGAGCATCTACGTCTCTATCGCCAGTTGCTCTTAGCGGGTCTCCGAGCGGCCGCTAGAAGGCCTATGAATGTGATAGAAGGGAAGAGGATATGATAGAAGGGAAGAGAATATGATAGAAGGGAAGAGGATATGATAGAAAGGAAGGGAATAAAGGAAGAGACACCCGCTGCATTTAAATTGCAGCAGTTGGAGGGTTTACAGATGTTAGGGTTGCCAGACCTAATGAAGGAAGCAGAGAAAATATTTGATAAGAGAGAAACTCCTGAAGAGCGTGAGGAAAAGAGATGGCAGAAACAAGAGGAAAGGGATAGGAAGCAGCATAGGGAGATAAAGAAAGTTCTGGCCGCCGTTGTATCTCAGAGGCAGCGGAGAGAGGGAGACAGGTCGGGAGAACGAAGGAGGCCACCCCTAGATAAAGATCAATGTGCTTACTGCAAGGAGAAGGGACACTGGGCCCGAGAATGCCCCAAGAAGCCACAAGGACCCCGCCGGCCCAAGCCCAAGACCGTGGACCTCCTTAGTCTGAAGGACTAGGGGGGGTCGAGGCCAGGAGCCCCCCCTGAGCCTAGGACATTCAGTCCTAACTCATGCCGGAGTGCCTCTTAGCCGGCATTCTGCACTGGTGCAGGGGGCAACTGGAAACAAGAGATATTATTGGACTATCGAGAGAAAAGTTCAACTGGCTTCAGGGCAAGTAACTCATTCCTTTCTGCACATACCTGAATGCCCCATCCGCTGTTAGGACGGGACCTACCAACCAAATTAAAGGTGCAAATCTATTTTGATGAGAAGGGACCGAGGGTCACGGGCCCCAGAGGGGGCCCTCTGCAAATCCTGGCCTTCAATTTAGAGGAAGAGTACCGCTTTTTTGAATCAGAATCCCCGGAAAAGTCACTTAAGGAGTTACAGGACTGGCTGAGAGAGTTTCCCCGAGCCTGGGCAGAGACGGGGGCCTGGAGTTGGCACGCGAATACCCCTCTCTTGCCCGTTAAGAAACCGGGGACAGGGGACTACAGGCCGGTCCAGGATCTAAGAGCCAGGAGTCGGACTGAGTGCCTAGAAGGCACTCGGGCCTTACTGGCCAGGCTTGGACAGAAGGGCTACAGAGCCTCGGCCAAAAAGGCACAAATTTGCCGAGACAAGGTTACTTACCTAGGCTACACCCTGACTGGGGGGCAGAGATGGTTGACGGAGGCAAGAAAAGAGACAATATTCTCCATTCCCCCTCCTCGTAGCCCCCGCCAAGTTCGGGAATTCCTGGGTACGGCTGGGTACTGCCGCTTATGGATCCCCGGGCTCGCTGAATTGGCCGCCCCCCCTATATCCCCTCAATAGACCAGGGGTAATGTTCCAATGGGGAGAGGAACAGCAGGAGGCATTCCAACGGATCAAACAGGCCTTACTTGAGGCCCCGGCTCTGGGTCTGCCAGATATTACCAAGCCCTTTGAACTGTTTGTAGATGAGAACTCGGGTTATGCTAAAGGGGTACTGGTGCAAAAACTGGGACCTTGGAAGAGACCTGTAGCATACTTGTCTAAGAAATTAGACCCCGTGGCCACAGGATGGCCTCCCTGCCTCCGCATGGTGGCAGCCATTGCAGTTCTACTTAAGGATGCCGGGAAACTGACCCTAGGCCAGCCCCTGACTGTACTGGCCTCCCATGCCGTGGAGGCCTAGGTCCGACAACCACCAGACAGATGGCTTTCCAACGCCAGGATGACTTATTATCAGGCCTTACTCCTGGACTCAGACCGGGTTACGTTCGGACCCATAGTTTCCCTTAACCCTGCCACCTTGCTGCCACTGCCTAGCCCCTCTATGGAGCGTGATTGCCTCCAGATTTTAGCCGAGGCACATGGCACCCGCCCTGACCTGACGGATCAGCGGCTTAAGAACTCTCAGACGTCGGCTGGTACACAGATGGGAGCAGCCAGTTAATGGCTATACAGGACACTCTGGAGCCTCCTCCGCCCAGGAGAGAGCCCATGCCATACAGCCCCGAAGACCATGAGCTAGCAAAGAAAATGGGGGCGGGCTGGGAACAACGGAGGCAAGCCTATATATTAGGGGATCGGGTGGTCATGCCAACCTCCCATACCCAATATATGCTGAGGTTCCTTCATGCGCTGACCCATTTGAGCAAGAATAAAATGAAGACCCTACTGGACAATGAAAATACTGGGACTGTGCTATTAAACCAGGACCGGGTGCTTCAGCAGGTATCTTCCACCTGCCCAGCCTGTGCTCAGGTCAATGCAGGAAAGATTCATTTAAACAAAGGGGCTCGTCAACGAGGGCATCGCCCAGGTGTACATTGGGAAATAGACTTCACAGAGATTAAGCCCGGACTCTGTGGGTGCCGGTGCCTCCTGGTCTTCGTGGACACCTTTTCAGGATGGATTGGGGCGTTTCCAACCAAGAATGAGGCGGCTAATATGGTAACAAAGAAACTGTTGGAAGAGATCTTCCCCAGGTATGGGATGCCTCATATATTGGGGTCGGACAACGGGCCTGCCTTCGTCTCTCTGGTAAGTCAGAAAGTGGCCAAATTATTGGGGGTTAATTGGAAATTATACTGCCCCCAGAGTTCAGGACAGGTAGAGCGAGCTAATAGGACAATTAAGGAGACTTTAACCAAATTAACGCTTGCAACTGGCACTAGAGATTGGGTGCTCCTACTTCCCTTGGCTCTTTATCGAGCCCAGAATACTCCTGGGCCGCACAGCCTAACCCCTTTTGAAATTCTATATGGGGCCCCACCTCCAGTCGTGAAATTTCTCCATCCTGATATCTCATCTTTTGCCACCAGCCCCACTTTAGAGGCACATCTACAGGCCCTCCAGCTGGTGCAGAAGGAGATCTGGAAACCCTTGGCTAAAGCCTACCGAGAGCAGCTGGACAAGCCGGTGGTCCCCCACCCTTTCCAGATTGGGGACTCCGTTTGGGTCCGGCGCCACCAGACTAAGAATCTAGAGTCACGGTGGAAGGGGCCCTACACTGTCTTGCTGACCACCCCCACTGCACTCAAGGTCGATTGCTGCATGGATCCACGCCTCTCATATGAAGGCTGCCGGGGAGACCGACCCAGCAGGAACATAAGGTCATCTCACAAACTGGGGAAACGGTTTGGCAGATGCCTCAAACTCCTCCACCCACCCGGGGGGGGGGTGCATTGGCCGGATTCGGGATGCCGTCACCCTTGAGCAAGATATGGATTCGCCCAGTCGGACTTTTATGTCTGTCCGGGGGGATGGGAGGGGCTGGGCCCTCGCCAAGAAATGCGGGGGGGGGGGGAGGAGATTTCTTCTGCGCCCAATGGGGCTGCGAGACCACTGGCGCAGCATATTGGAGTCCTAGCTCCAGCCCAATAGAGGTTTCAGGAAGGCTACAGGCGGGGGGGGGGGGGGGTCTTGCTCAGCTGGGTCCACCGAGATCAGCCGATTCGAGCCCGGGCTCTGACTCCCCCTAAACATAACTTTCACTGGCCCGGGGAAGGCTGATAGAAGCTGGCAGCGGGGGCGCACTTGGGGGCTCAGGTTATATGAAACCGGATATGATCGGGGCGTAGGATTCACTGTCGAGCTTGAGATTGAGGAGGCCTCCGCCCCTATAGGCCCCAATCAGGTTCTCTCTGACCAGAAGCGCCCCTCCTTACCTGTTCCAGCACCCCCGAAGATTGCCCCTCGACCCGGTTCGATTGCCAGCCCAGGTATAACTCTGGCCACTGCCAGGCCGCCCTGGCCGGGAGCCGGAGACCGGTTCTTGGGTCTGCTAGCAGGGGCTTACCAGGCCTTAAATGTATACTAACACTCACAGTCCCCCTCCGAGCCAATGTCTAGGGACAGCCCAACATAAGCTCACAATCTCAGAGGTGTCAGGACAAGGACTATGTCTAGGGAGCGTCCCCCGCACCCACCAACACCTGTGTAACCGCACCCTATCCATAAGTGCTGTCTCTGGTTATGTCACCGGCCCTAATGGTACCTATTGGGCATGTAATACTGGGCTCACCCCCTGCGCTTCAGCCTCAGCCCTCAATGCTACCTCCGATTTTTATATGCTCATCGAGTTGTATACCATACACCAGAGGAGATTTACCCACATTTTGAGATGAGACCCTATTGGTATAAGAGAGAGCCGGCGTCTCTCACTCTGGCCCTATTATTGGGGGGGCTGACTATGGGAGGAGTAGCAGCTGGGGTAGGGACAGGCACCACCGCCCTAATGGAAACCCAACAATTCAGACAGCTCCAAGCGGCCATGAATCAGGACATTCGGGACCTAGAGGAATCAGTAAGCGCCTTAGAAAAATCCCTGATCTCCCTCTCTGAAGTAGTGCTCCAGAACAGAAGGGGGCTCGACATTCTATTCTTACAGGAGGGAGGGTTATATGCCGCCCTTAAAGAGGAATGTTGCTTCTATGCGGATCATACTGGGGTGGTAAGAGATAGCATGGCTAAGTTGAGAAAACGATTAGAACAGAGACAAAAATTCTTTGAAGAGCAACAGGGATGGTTTGAAGGATGGTTCAGAAGGTCCCCCTGGCTCACCACCCTCATTTCCACCCTTCTGGGACCCCTTCTGATTCTATTACTCCTCCTGACGTTTGGGCCCTGTATCCTAAATAGACTTGTCCAATTTATCAGGGAACGCGTCTCTAGTGTTCAGACTTTGGTATTAACCCAGCAATACCAGAGGCTCAACCAGATGGAACTCGAGTCACGTCACCAATCTTCTCCATGAATGGAGGATTCCATTCCCGAGATAAGAAAATGGGGGAATGAAAGACCCCCAGCCTCCCCGCCTAACATAGCTTAGCTCGGCTGTTTTTGAATAAAGCCTGAGAGGTACTGAGGAGCTCAGTTAGCCACCTGGCCCCAGAGCGAGGAACTAAAAGGTCAGAAAAAGGTCGGGAAAACACCCTGTACCCTAGACAGAAGCTAGGCGTGGGCGAGCTCGGGGAGAAACCACGAGCTGACCTGGGTTTGAACCTGGCCTGATTCGAATCATCCAATCAGAACTGGCCTCATTTGCATCATCCAATCAAAACCCTGTAACCAGGCTTCTTGCTTCTGTACCCGTGCCCGACCCTATAAAAACCCTCTGCTCCAGCCCGTGGGCGCGTCAGTCCTTTGAGCTTCTTGAGAGACTGTGTCGCCCCGGGTACCCGTGTTCCGGAATAAAGCCTCTTGCTGTTTGCATCTGATTCGTGGTTTCGGTGTGTTCCTTGGGCAAGGGTCTCTCCTGAGGGAAGACTGCCATCAGCGGGTCTTTCAGTATCCTCCTATGAGTGAGTACATACCATGTTTGTCTTTCTGAGTCTGGTTTACCTCACTCAGGATGATTTTTTTCTAGATCTATCCATTTGTCTGCAAACCTCATGATGTCATTGTTTTCCCTCTGCTGAGTAGTATTCCATTGTGTATATGTACCACATTTTATTTATCCATTCTTCAGTTGAAGGGCATCTAGGTTGTTTCCAGGTTCTGGCTATTACAAACAATGCTGCTGTGAATGGCTCAGCTGCTATGAAAGGCTAGGCTCACAACCAAAAATATGAGTTCCTTCTTATGGGAATGGTCCTTAGCTCAAATTAGGCATTGGTTGTCTATTCCTGGGAGTTCTGTGCCATGACTTCCCTAGCATATTTTGGTAAGCAGGACAGGTTGTAAATCAAAGGTTTTGTGGCTGGGTTAATATCCACATTTCTGTTTGGGTAGCCTACAAAGTACCTTCCTGTACCAAAAAGAGACTATACTTTAGGCATGAGGGCTCCATGTAGGCACCTGCTGGATTTCTTCATGTTCAATGAACTGTTTTGGTAGTATTGCCAGCAATGTGGCCCCATAGTTAGTGGGCAAAGAGTAATCTTTTGTTTTAGCAAATAGCCTGGATTATTTGAGAATCTCCATGGGATCCCCTTGGCCTTCAATTCAATTGAATGCCCAAGAGATGGCCAGTTCTCATTCCATTTCCTCCATTTCTAGGAGTCTTCATTAAGATCACCTTCATAGGTTCAAGGCAGTTTCTACTGACCTACATTTCCAACCACCAAATGCTCCCCGCCCCCCCAATTCCAGCCATCTTTCTGCCCAATCTCTTCTCTACCACATCCCACCCACCTAATTCCCCTGTTCTGGTCCCCTGCTGAGCACAGTTCACTCATAAAATGTATTGTATCCCCCCTCTCAAAGAGATCCCCGTATCCTCCCTTCACCCTTCCTCTTTACCTAACCTCTCTGGTTCTGCAGATGGTAGCTTTATTATCATTTACTCAATGGCTAAAGTTACCTTATAAGTCAATATATACCACAATGTCTTCTTGGGTCTGGGTAACCTTACTCAGGATGCTCTTTTCTAGTTCCATCCATTTGCTTGCAAATTTCATGATGTCATTTTTTTTTCCCCCGAGACAAGATTTCTCTGTGTAGTTTTGGTGCCTGTCCTAAATCTCACTCTGTAAACCAGGCTGGCCTCGAACTCACAGAGGTCCCCCGGCTCTACCTCCTGAGTGTTGAGATGAGCCACAGATGTCCAGCTCATGATGTCATTTTTTAAACAGCTGTGTAAATGTACCACATTTTCTTTATCCATTCTTCTGTTGAGGGATATCTAGGTTGTTTCCAGCTTATAGATATTATGAATTAAGACACAATGAACATTGTTGAACAAGTGTCCTTGTGATAGGATAGAGCACCCTTTTGGTATATGTGCAAGGATGGTTTACTTGGGTTTTGAGGCAGATCAATCCCCAACTTGCTGAGGCATTGCCATATTGATTTCCATAGTGGCTGACTGTACAAGTTTGCACTCCTACCAGCAATGGAGGAATCTTCACCTTATTTCACATCCTTGTCATTTTTGCTATTGATCTTAGCCCCTCTAACAGGTGTAAGATGGAATCACAAATGAGTTTTGATTTGCATTTCCCTGATGGCAAGAGAGTGGTGAAATTTTCTTTAAGTGTTTCTCAGTCATTTGAGATTTGTCCATTAAAAATTCTTGGTTCAGATCTGATTCTTACTTTTAATTAGATTATTTTGTTTTTTGATATCTAGTTTGTTGATTTCTTAATATATTTTGAATAGTCCTCTATTATATGTGAAGTTTATAACAAACTTTTCCCATTCTATAGGCTGCTGCTCTGTTTGATTTTTGATGTCCTTTGCCTAACAGAAGCTTTTAAGCTTCATGAGGCCATATTTCTTAATTGTTGATCTTAGTGCCTGTGCTATTAGTGTTCAGTACCATGGAGGCTATTCCCCAAATTTTCTCTTAAATTAGGCTCTTGATCCACTTGGACTTGAGTTTGGTGCAGAGTGA
The DNA here is from genome assembly GCF_949786415.1 of Peromyscus eremicus. Taxonomy (NCBI): domain Eukaryota; kingdom Metazoa; phylum Chordata; class Mammalia; order Rodentia; family Cricetidae; genus Peromyscus; species Peromyscus eremicus. Next base: position 45,907,478 of record NC_081431.1, read on the forward strand.
AAATTTTACATCAGTTTGGATTCTGCTTCATGCAGACATCCAGTTAGATCAGCACTATTTGTTGAAGATGCAATCCCTTGTCCAGTGTGTATTTCTGGTTTGTTTATCAATAATCAAGTATCCATATGTGCTTGGATATATTTCTGGGTTTTGAAATAATTTCCACTGATTAAGGTGTCTATTTTTATGCCAATACTATTCTCTCTCTCTCTCTCTCTCTCTCTCTCTCTCTCTCTCTCTCTCTCTCTCTCTAACTATGGCTTTGTAGTACAGCTCGGAATCAGGGATGGTGATACCTCCAGAAGTTCTTTTCTTGTATAGGATTGTTTTAGTTATCCTGAGATTTTTTTTGTTTTTCCAGCTAGAGTTGAGTATTTTTCTTTCAAGTTCTTTAAAGAACTTGTGATGGAAATTTGATCGGGATTTCTTTGAAACTGGAAATTGCTGTTGGTTAGATGGACATTTTTATTATGCTAATCTTTCTATCCATTAGTATTATAGATCTTTCCACCTGCTGATACCGTCTTCAATTTCCTTCTTCCTAGGTTTGAAGTTTTTTTTTTTTATTTTTTCAAAATTGTTTTAATCACTTTGTCAAAGGACTTTTCTCCATTGTGTGTGTGTGTGTGTGTGTGTGTGTGTGTGTGTGTGTGTGTGTGTGTATGTGTGTGTATGTGTGTGTGTGTATGTGTGTGTGTGGGGGGGACATACATAGCCTACAAAGAGGGTGCTGAGAGAAATTTAGATAAATAGAGCTTAAGCTTTATGCTGTTTGTGCAGAGAGTGGATACAAATTGTACCAGAGGAAGTTAGTTTAAGCTGTTTATGCAGAGAATAGATACAAAGGATGGCTAAAAGAAAGTTAGCCTGGGTTGTTTGTATGGAGATTAAAGACAAATAGTGAAAAAGGAAGTTAGCTCAAGTTATTTATGCTAAGATAAGATACTAAAAAACAGGAGATGATGTCAGGACATAAACAACTTGCAAATAGGGTGACCTTTAAAATGATTGGTTGGTTCCTTCAGCCCCTCTTAGGGTTCTGAGGTTTTCTGGTATAAAAGAGGCTTACTGCCTATCAATAAAGGAGTTCTTGCTAGACTTGACTCCCTGCTGCTGCATCTGATTGTCTCTGGGTAAGAGGGAGGCTGAAAGGGGCGAGCTGCACTCACTTGCCTTTCCTAGGTTCCAGGCCACCTCTTCACAGGTGACCTAAGTTCCTGGTGGGGCAGGTCCCCACATATATATGTGTGTGTGTGTGTGTGTGTGTGTGTGTGTGTGTGTGTGTGTGTGCGTGTGTGTGTTTCTTTCAGTTTGTTTATATGCTGGATTATATTTACTGATTTTTATATATTGAACCATCCTTGCATCTCTGGGATGAAGCCTACTTGATCATGTTGGACTATCTTTGTGATGAGTTCTTAGATTCTCTTTGCAAATGCTTAATTGAGTATTTTTACATCTATGTCAGGGGAATGATGCAAATTGTTCTGTTATTATCTTTCTTTGTTCATTCTTTATGTTGTTTGAGTATAAGGGTAACTGTGGTCTCATAAAATGAATTTCAATGTTTCTTCTCTTTCTATATTTTGAAATAATATGAGGAGTATTGGCATTAAATCATCTTTCAAACTCTGGTATTATTCTTCCATGAGATTATCTTTTTTTTGGTTGCTGTACTCATAGATCAGTGCCTTATCCAGATCAGATAAACAACATATCCTTAACCAATGAGTAGATTAAAAAAAAATACATCACTTGCTTTCAACAAAATTCAGTAGTATGCTATATTTTTAAGTAAGGCATTTGTTCAGTAATACAAAATATTACTGAGCCCACACTTAGACACACTTTCAAGTTTTCTTTTATATAGGACAAAAATTATAGCAAATATAAAGACAACATATCTTCCATTCAGCAGTAGTATTTGAAGTACAGCCTTTCCTTTACCTTAATATTCTTTTTTCATTCAGTCCTCCATTCTTTTACTTTATTCAATGTGATCTGGCAGAGCTGCTCATAAGGAAATCTTTTTTAAAAATATTTTTATTTTACAAGTAATTTAACTTTACATATCAGCCAAGGATTCCCATGTCCTCCCTCCTTCCTCCCCCCAGCCTTCCTTCCCAACCCACCCCCCCATTCCCACGTTCTCCAAGGCAAGGTCTCCCCTGGGGAGTCAGTTGAGGCAGGTCCAGTCCTCTCCTCCCTGCACCAAGGCTGAGCAAAGTGTCTCATCATAGGCCCTAGGTTCCAAAAAGCCAGCCCATGCACCAAGGACAGGTCCCGGTTCCACTGCCTGGGGGCCTCCTAAACAGTTCAAGCTCATCAACTGTCTCATTTACCCAGAGGCCCTGGTCCAGTTCCATGGGGGCTCCTCAGCTATTGGTTCACAATTCATGTGTTTCCACTACTTTGGCACAGGGACAAATAGTCATAAGCAAATCTTAAAACAATATTATACAGACTGAGCAAGTTGTGTTTATGCATTTAGCAATATATATGTATATAAACATATGTATGTATATAACAATTAACAAACAAAAACAATGAATTTGAAAGAAAGCAAGGAGTGGGGTGGATAGCAGGAAAAAGGGCAAGGCATAAATGATTTACTTATATTGTAATATCAAAAAAAGAGAAGTAATTAAAAAGAATGTCAAGATTTCCTGATAGTAAATTATAAGAATCAGTAACATAATTATGAAAAAGCTATTAGTATTTCTTATATATAAAGAGCTGATATAGCCTTTGATTTTTCAACAAGCCCTTAATATAAATTCTGTTGCTTCATTTTTGTGGGTGAAGAAATTATAATTTAGCAAGTATTAATTTTAATATTAATAACATTATTGATATTAAATTACTTTGTGAAAATATGATGATTCTTAATCTATATGATGATTCTTAATCTCAAGCAACAATAAATGTAATAACTACATTGTAACTACATATACCTGTGTGTGTATGTGTGTGTGAGAGAGAGAATGAGAAACAGTATATATGTAACAACAATTAAAAAAAGTTATGAAATTGAGTAGGAGTGAAGGGGACATCTAATGTAGTGGAGGGTGGAAAGAAAAGACAGGTTGATGTAACTGAACTTTCATTAAAGTTTTAAAAGTTAAGTAAAGTCTAGAATTATATGAGAGCAGACTACATACTTGATTCCAACCATTCTATTTATTATTAAATATGCATATTCATCTTTGAGGAAAATAGAAAACAGTGAGCAGCTGTCTATAATATTCCCACTTCTTTATATGCATTCACTTGCCTGGCAGTGAGAAATTCAACATAAATACATGCTTATTGAAAAATATTATCATCAAGCATACCTTAATATTACCATTTCAGATAGTGTCAATCTGCCTGCCTACTCTATAGAGCTATCCTCAACATTGACTTTAATTTAAGAAGAGTGTCATGGTTATTTTGTACAGGGGTGTAATCATCAAAGTTCACCAGTTTATATATGATTATGTAGGTCATACTTAAAGAAAGCTGGATTTTTTAACCTTTTTATTAAGAAATTTTTCATTCATTTTACATACCAACCACAGATTCCCTGCTCTCCCCAAGCCTTCCTTGCCTTGAGCCCAAACCCCATCTCCTCCTCCTAAAAGGTAAGGCCTCCTGTGGGGAGTCAACAGAACCTGGTACATTCGGTTGAGGCAGGTCCAAGTTCCTCCCCACACATTAAGGCTGTACAAGTGCCCACCACAGGTAGTGGCTCCAAAAAGCCAGTTCATGCACCAGGGATAGATTCTATTCCCATTGCCAGGGACTCCTTAAACAGACCAAGCTACAGAACTGTCTTGCTTTTGCAGAGGGCCTAGTCCAGGCCCATGTGGGTTCCACAGCTGTTGGTCTAAAGTTCACGGGTTCCCCCTATTTGGTTCATTTGAATCTGAAACGTTCCCCATCATAATCATGATGTCCCTTGCTCATAAAATCCCTCATCTTTTTCTTCAACTGGACTTCTGGAGCTCAGCCAGGTGCTTGGTTGTAGATCTCTGCATCTGTTTCCACCAGGTACTGGAGGAAGGCTCTATGATGACAGATTTTTTTAAGGTGCCGATACATGATAGTTTCATAGCAGGTTAGTAAACAGGTTTTAGGTAAATCTTCTCCAGAAAAAGAAAAATGAGATATTCTGCATTTCAGAGCCTTTTTCTTCATTTCCAAATTTGCCATTCATTGTCAAATGGGAGAAAATGACCAACATGCTTCTGCAGAAGGCAAATAATGACTAACAAAAGGGTATAACAGAACAACATTTAATAACTGCATGATGTCATGTGGTCTACAAGTATCACAAATGGATGGTCTTTATATGCTTCATTTTTAATCCTCCTCATAACTATTTAGTGAAGGGATTATTACTCATGCTTTAAAGAAGAATAAAGAAGGTATAGAGAGCCCAAGTAATTTTTCTCAAGATCTGAAGAGCTGGTAATTCATATGTTTGGAATCAACTAGCCAAGACATTTATTTATTTCTAACATCAACAATCCAGAGAAAGTACACAACAGAGGGAAATGATAAAGAAGGGACACTGGTATTTTTCAGGGGAAATAATTTAGTCATCATTTTGCCTATCACTTCGCATTAAAAATGTCTGCTCACCTTACAATGAAGAAATGAAAGATGTTTAGCTAAAAAAAAGTCTCAGTCTTCAACTTCTGTAGCATTCAGTGAGTGAGAGTCTATATTTATATTTTGTACTTTTGTGTACTATATAATGTACTTCTACATAGTCTGCTAATCTTTCTATTGAGAGCAACATTCATTTCTTTGTCATAAGTATTCTGCATGGTCATAGCATAGCTAAACCACTTCCAGATTGAACTTAGTTCCTCAGTTCTAGTTCATGAGTCCATTTAAAATAAAATGTATAGCTATGAATGAAATATCTCAGAGTCTAAATGGGATCAATTTATACTTGTCCTTGGTAGCCCAGTGAAATGGAATCTAACATCCCAAATTCAAAGGTCTCAAAATCATCTATCTTTACAAAATACATAAAACTATTTTATCTCTGTTGTTCCATGTGAGTGTACAATAAAAAGTTGGCAGTCCACTGTCACCTTCTCTTCCTTCTGCTGCTGGGGCTACTCCTAATTTACTAAGCATTTGTCATTTATTATATAGTTTGCTTAAATAGTATTTCTTGCATTTTTGTCTGATATTCTGTATCAACTCTGGTACAGAATGCCTACATTGAACATTTTCAATGAAATATAATCATGTCATATTTTAATCATCCTAATATCCACTCACTGTCACCTTGCACTTGCAGATATGTGGCACTGTGCCCAGTTCACATGGCCAATTACGTTCTATGTGATGGTTTTATTTCTTATCATGCTGTCTCTTTTAAAAGACAGTTGTAGACAGAGTAATGAACTGAACGATTCCTGTATGTCTATTCCTATGTTTCATTATGTCTCCTAAAGTGGAAGATAGAATTTTGTGACTGTGATTTGGAGGTATCATACAGATGAATATACCTTCATGGACTGTCCACTGAGTCAATTGTATGACATAGGATTTTAACCACAAAGAAGGAAGTTAGATAGCAATGGCAACAGGAAAGTATGGGTGAAGGATAATGAGCCCAGAAGTATAGAAACCTTTAGAACCTGCAGGAAGAAAAGTAAAAGATTGTGCTATAAAAGTGTTTTAAAGATAGATATCCCATAGAGACCTAGATTTGAGTTCAGTGTGACTCATGGTGTAATTCTAACCTGTAGAAGTATAAGATGATAAATCTCTGTTGTTACAAGAAACTACATTTGTAGAAATATATTACAGAATCCACAGGAAAGTAAAACACCTAAGATGTGAAAAAATATATTGCTTTTTTTTTAAATCAATAGTCAGGAGGGTGATCACCTTCAATCCCTCACCAACCCCTTGCATAGTTCCATGCTGATGTTTATTAAAACTTTTATATGCTTACAATTTATTCATTTCTTCTATACTTACAAAGTTATAGGCATAAGGCTATAAAAACATTCTGTTCAAAATGTAAAATTTTATATTAATAAAATTGGACATTTACAGCTACATTATTAAAATCATGTTATTTTAGCAGTTGTCATATTTTTTCTTGTGACATTCTGAGAGAAGAGGGAGAGTTCAAGTTGAGATTTTGTTCCAAATACAGAATGTCCACAAATCACTGAAAAGCAGAACTCTCCAATGAGGCTAAGATATAAAATTTAAGTCTTTGTTCATTTACATGCAATATTTGATTACATTTTCTACACATAATTTTAGTTGGAAAATTCAAAAGTAGTTTTGATTTTTGTAGTGATAAGAGAAGTCAATGTAATGTCGAGTAAGAGCAACACATAAAAGCACAAACATAAGGAACATGCTGTGAAAATATCTGCTGCACTGTACTGGAAAATTCTAACAGTCAGGTTTAATTTAGAATTAAAATAGTTTTAACCCCAAATTTTACTTCCACAAAAATCCTCTGATATTTTAGAAAACTATGTATATTTTTTCTATAATGAATAACTTATTGTGATTATTCTCACAATTTGATATCTCTTGTTAAGCTGCAAATTCATGAGATATAACATTTGTAGGAACATAATTTTCAATGAACAATAGAGACAAAACAAAGTCTTTATATTTGTTTTAGGAAATCAATCTCTGGTAATTTTTTTCATTACCCTTTCTTTTATGGTGCATATTTTACATTATAACTATGGACATGTATTTTATAATGTTAAAAATTAAATAATCATGAAATTACATAAATTATTATGGCTTCATATAATCTATTATATAGTACAATGAAGGAATAAAATGAATGAAAGGCAGTAAATTTTAATAGCCTTGTTATTTTAAAATAGCATGTCTAGATGAGGTCATTTAAATTTTATTAATTACAAGTCATTTTAATCATATCTAAATGCTAAATAGTTAAATAAGTATATAGTAGTTGTTCACATAACACTGAAGAGAATAAGAGAATTAAAACATATTTATATTAAAAACTTTAATTAATAAATAACAGACATTCATTTGGATAATTTTTAAAAATTTGTACAATATGACACAAAATTGACAGATATATGGAATATAACCTATTTGTTGATTTTGAACATAAAATTCATAGAATGTTACCTCAAATATTAATATATACAATAATATGATTGAATCTTAATCTGAGCCTATTTCCATATAAAAATATTGTAGAAATAGTAAGTAGTATATAATATTTTAATTAGGTAGCTAAACTACTGTAAGTATTTTGATCATAATTTACTTCGGCCCAATCCCAGATATTTTTCCTTTTCTCTGTTCACGCATCAGCTCCAGCTTGTGCTTCCCGTATACACTTGAGTCTGTTTCCTCCACTGGAGCATGGTATATATACCAGATGCTACACTGCTAAAGGAAACTGATTGCCCTCTTGACCATCTATCATTATGCAATAGCACCTGGGTTAGAGGTGGGTCTTTGTGTCAACATTCCCTCTCCTTGCTATTCTTTCATTAATGGTCTGTATTTACACAGGTCTTATGAATGATGTCATAACTATTGTGCACTCATATGTACAACATTAAGTGTCTTGGAAATACTCTTCCTTTTTAGTCATTCACCTCTGGCTATTACAATATCTCTATTCCCTCTTTTAAAATAATCCCTGAACCCTGGGGAAAAGGTATGTGATATAGATAGTCTATATAACACAGGGTCTGGTATTCTATAACTCTTTGCTTTTTGACTAATCACAGAACTCTGTTTAATTACCATATGTTGCATAAAGACTCTTCTTGGTGAGGAGATACACCAACTGTGGTTGTAGTAATAAATTCTAAGGAATAAGTTTTAAAATGTTAATTAATAGAAAAATAGACTTCTCTCACAGATGCGATGGTTCTGAGGGCAAAGTAGAGAAAAGAATACGGGGGAGAGATAACTAACAATATAGATCTTTTAATAAAACAATAAGGAAATCTACAACTAGAGAAGTTTACAACACACACAGACACACACACACACATTAATTTCAGAACACATCATTGTTTAATTTAAAGCCAGTGATTTCCAAGGTATAACTCACCATCTATTTATAGATTTATGAATTTTGGGGGGATGGGGTTTCGAGATAGGGTTTCTCTGTGTAGATTTGGTGTCTGTCCTGGATCTCACTCTGTAGACCAGGCTGGCCGCGAACTCATAGAGATCTGCCTAGCTCTGCCTCCCAAGTGCTGGGATTAAAGATGTGCACCACCACCACCCAGCTTTAGTTTTCTAATTTTTAAAGGGCTTAGTATGATTGCCTTTGTTAACCACACATTCTGAAATCTACTCTTTATGCTTTTTAATAATAGGTTATGACTATGTGATGCTTGATCTTATCAGATTGGCCAGATTTATACTCATCAGGAACACACATTTCTTTTTATGTGTACAGTATATTCCCCCCAGGGAGGTTCAGTAAGAGTCAGGCACTATCCTGATTATAGATGGCACCATCCCGTAGGCTGGAGTCTCAGTTTGAGAGCAAAGGGAAACCAAGGTGGGCAGCAGCATCCATTTCTTTCTGTTTCCTGGGGGTGAACACAGGGCAACCAGCTGTCTGGAATTCTTGTCACCATGTCTTTACAAACATGACCATAATATCTTCTTTAATGCTATTGCACAATAAACTCACTCTTCATAATTTGTTTCTTCTTGAGCTATTTGGTCACAACAATGAGACAAATAGCTAGTACAAAATTCTGTCCAATGTCATCCATATCTAAGGAATTTATGATGCACAGGAGTGTACTTAAAATTATCTTGAGGAATAACACAGAGCACACTTTTAGAGCTAACAGGGAAATCCAGCAAAGCTTGTTCCGCTTTTTATTCAAGATTGTAAAATGATGCTTTACATGAAGTAGAACATGAGATATATGATTTTGCAACATGATCTAGTCAGTTCTTTACATGGAAATATTTGTTCATTCTCAAAGTTTAGTTCCACCTACTTTTGTCCTCATATTTTCATGGTTAACCTGTGAGTGTTATTTCTGAAACAGACTTTTAGATTAGTCACAGTATGTGGTTTTCATTAACCCTTCTTATTTATGCTTCATGTTTTATTTATTCTTCTAATTAGAAATCCTGCCAGGTTTAAATGCTGAATTCAGCAGGTAGGCTGAAGGGACCTGCATTTTGTCTTTTGGAGTCTAAGGTGAACATAATCAATGCCCCTTGTAGAAATTCGCAACATGAGCTAATTTTTACAAAACTGGAACAAGCCTCTCATATAATTTTTATAACACCATAAAACCTAATGTTATGTTAAATTATTTTTTTATATTCAACAAGGACATTGGGAGGAGACACAGAACTGAAGGTATTGGTTCTCTAGCATTCTTTCATTTTACTCTACAATGGCTATACAAAGTTTATTACCAGAAAATTATAAACATTTCAATTACTTCAACAAAAAAGGTCTTTAATATTTTAACACATGTCGTTTATAATGTTTTTAAGTTATTCCAAGCAACAACCTAAACTCCTGCATTCTTGGACCAGTAAAAATCATTCTATATTCATCTCTCTTTCCAGATTTCAAGTATAGCCTATAATTTATAACAATGGTATACTTTCCTAAGGAAACCATAATTCCCTCAGTTTTCCTTCAAAGCTTAAGTGTATTTTCAGTTATTATAAGTATAATAGCAGCTTCCAAAACTAAGTGTGGAATTCACAGAGATTTTTATAAACTTTTTTCTACATTAAACAGAATAGATTGTAGTTCAAATTTCTTGTGGCTGGATTGGTGTCCACAATTCCCATTTCTCTTTCAGTAGCCTTCAGGGTACTTTTGTGACTTAAGAACCTCTTCGTGAGAAGGAACCCATACTTGACAGTATTTGAATAAATGTGAACCAGAGATTACATAGCACAAAGAACAAGAGTAAAACAGGTCAAAAAAGGAAAGACACACACACACACACACACACACACACACACACACACACACACACACTAAAATTATTTCTAATGATATTCTGCTATCCTTATAGACCAGTGCCATATAAAGTTCCATCAAAGAGGCTTACTCTGGAAGCAGATGAGACCAGATGCAGAGATACATAGCCAGACATTATACATGGAGAGTCTAAATTGGATGTATCCATCAAATCCCTCCCTTAGAGCTCAGAGATTCCTGCAGAAGAGGAGGCAGAAAGATTATAAGAACTAGAGGGCTTGGGGACACTAGGAGAACATGGACCTCTGAAACAACTAAGCAAGATACATATGGGCCCACAGAGACTAAAGCAGGAAGCACAGGGCCTACATGGTTCCAGACCAGACTACACTGTATATGTTATAGCTATTAGCTTAGTAATTTTATCAGGCACCTGACTAAAACAAGTGGGTCTCAGAATCTTTGCCTGTTCTTGGGCTATTTTCTTTCGGTTGGGTTGCTGTGTCCAACTTTGATAGGAAAGTTTTTCCTTCATTTTATTATATTTTATTTTGTCATATTTGGTTGTTACCTTTAAGAAGCCTGTTCTTTTCTATGACAGTCACAAAGGGAGTGGATCATGAGGGGAGGTGAAGTAAGAAGGAACTCACAGGAGTGGGGGGAAGGGAAACTATAGTCATGACACATTGTATGAGGAAACTATTTAACAAAAAACTGAGAATAGAAATTAAAAGTTCTTAATGAAGATAATGTTCCTATCTTAGAATTTTGAATATGACTGTATCTAGAAGGTCTTACTGTACACAAGAAACCCAATATGTCTCTCAGTCATCAGATGCTCAATACGTTGACGACTTTGCCACACTTTACTAAAGCATATTCTGTTGAATTCCAAGATGCCTGTTGTGGTGGTATTGTGTTCCCCAATATATTGCACATTCTAATAAACTTATCTGGGGTCAGAGAACAGAACAGCTACTAAATATACACGCCAGAAAATGGGGGGTGGGGAGCACATACCTTTAATCTTAGCATTCCAAAGGCAGAGATCCATCTGGATCTCTGTGAGTTCAAGGTCACACTGGAAACAGCCAGGCATGGTGACTCATGCCTTTAATCCCAGGAAGTGATGGCAGAAAGCAGAAAGATATATAAGGCGTGAGGACCAGGATCTAAAGCTGGTTAAGCTTTTATGCTTTTGAGCAGCACAATTCAACTGAGATTCATTCTGGATGAGGACTCAGAGGCTTCCAGGCTGAGGAAACAGGATCGGCTGAGGAATTGGCATGAGGTGAGGTAGCTGTGGCTTGTTCTGCTTCTCTGACCTTCCATCATTCACCCCAATACCTGGCTCTGGGTTTGTTTTTATTAATAAGACCCTTTGTCTCAATTTTCATATTTTTATTACTTAGAATTTTGAAAAACTCACTAGTTACTCATATGACATGTATTTAACCTCCTTTTTATTGTGTGTGCTCATGTGTGTATATGTGTGAATGTGTGTACATGTGCATGCCTGTGGGGTGTGTGTGTGTGTGTGTGTGTGTGTGTGTGTGTGTGTGCACATTAAGGTCAAAGAACCTCACATTTTGCTCTTTGCCTTCATCCTCATTTGAAATATGATCTCTTTTTCTTAGACAATAGATACACCAGGGTAGCCCAAAGGATTCCAGGTCATACTTTACTTAGTATGTCACACTTTACTTAGATACTTGCTTAGCTGTGTTCACATTTACAAGAACTGAGAATGAAAATGTGAATTTCCTCCAAGTCATGAATGGGCAATGAAATATATATGTACACATTGGGAGTCTATTCATATGTAAAGAAAAGTGAAATCATAAAATTTTCAGGTAAATGGATGAAAGTGGAACATATTATACTGAGTGACATACATGGCCAAACCCAGAAAGACAAATGCTGCATACGATCTCATAGTTGTGGACATGCCTCTCACTATTTAAATGTGAGTATAAAACCCGGAGTAACACAGAAACCAGGGAAATAAAAATGGACCATAGATGGAGCGATAGGAGGACGTTAGAACAGAACCTACTACTGTCAAGTCCTAAATCAGTATAATATCTAACTCCTTTTTAAAATTTGTCCTTATGTACAAACACATGCACACATATACATGCACACAGCAAAACAAAGAAAGCCTGGAAATTCAAAGTACCAACATAAGCATGTCCATAAACTGTTACATGTCCAATCTAAAATACTTAGGTTAAAATAATGTACCTAGCAAGTAACGTTTAATCAAACAACTAAAGTATCTTCATGAGTTAATTAGACTAACAAGGGGGAAGAGCAGGAGCTGCTGTAGGAAAAAGTAAACAATGTAGCTGAAAGTCAGAGGGAGTGTGCAAGAGCAACAGAGGAATCCAGAATTCAGAGAGGACAGCAATTTTTGAAGTGTGTTCCTGAAATGTGTGTTTAAGGGCAATAAAATATCACAGCTAAAAATAAAGAAAATTGAACAGCACTAAAAAAACTGCTATATTTTTCAATATTGCAGTTTTGAAAATAAATAAATAAATAAATTTAGAGACAGAAAGTGTGTTTATCTAAAACTTTTACCAATCAGATGATTTGAGATAACCTGTGGTAAGAATCTGCCACCCTATGTTTGCAGCAGGAAGAAAAAGGAATGTAGATGAGATTTTATAAAATAAATGGTGGAAGAAAGAATTCAACTTGGGAAATAATTCATTCAACAAATGCACCTCACTCAACAGAAATCTATGGAGAATATAAAAGATAACTGAATAGCTTGGAAGTATCCATACCTGAGATTCTTTACGTTTCATTGAGATGTGAGCCAGTTGTAGCCAGAACAGCTACCATCAGTCATGGTCTACGAGGCTACATGCATGGTACAAGCCAGTGACACAGGGTGAGCAGCAAAGATTTGCAAGGAGTAGATTTTCATCATAAGGCAAAATTAGTGTTTTCAACCATACAAATTGGGATATTTAAAATTTTCTTTCAGAATTAAGAACTGATTAGATAACATAAAAGAGAATTATTTGTACATGTGACAAAATAAAAACATACAAAATGTGATAATCATTTTAGCTTAAGGGTACTATGGAAGGTAGATGAAGACAATTTGGCATGATATCCGAACTTTGGAAGACAGTCTCTATTCCAGCAGCAGATGAATTGCTTGCTCTTGTTCTCTGGCCTCTCAGTTATATTAGAAATGGATTTCATTTATTTATTACAAGAGTGATGTGATTTATACATGTATATATATATATATATGATCACAAAAACATTATACTCATAAATTTGTCATAAACAATTATTTTTTTGGTGAGCTTAATTAGTTTTGGTCATGGATGAAACATTCAGAATTCAATGGGTGCATAATATTGTTAAAATGCCTGTCTATGAACTAAGATAATGCATAATTGTAGAGTGATTTTTACCCATTAGGCATAGATAACAATATATAATTTTAGTCTCTGAATTATTTTGCCCACAGCAAGAGGTTGGTTTTACCTTCGTATCTTTCTGAGTTGGTTCTTTATTCAGTTTTGAAGAGGCTATTTATTATCTCTCTTAAGTAAAGATTTCAATTTTTTTATGGTTCTCACAGATAGCAATAGCAATGTATTATATTGCTTTTGAAATGTTAAATAAGACACATCTTATCCCTAAGACACCATCTTATCCCTGGTTTCTTGTTAAAACTCTCTTTACTTAAATAGATTTAAAGTGTAATGCAATAAGAAGAAGCAAAGATTACAAAAATGAGCTGTGTGAATAAAAAAGAGACATGAACTTTTTTCACACTGATGTCATATGAATGACATCTACAACATAAAGAAAGGAATTGAAAAAAGAAGATAATATTATTAAAGTTTTTGATTATCATTTCCAAGGTCTTGTATTTTCCTAGTACTAGAAAGAAAGGAGAATGTTTAATATATAAATGATGCCACTACTGCTTTAACTACCCATTGTAGTAAACTAAATTTTAGAAGAAGTTTTTTTAACCAACATTTGCTAAATACACTCAAATAATGGAATTAAAAATAATGTAGTAATAGTTTGAAGTTTTCCGATACATTGGTTAAATGAAGTATATCATGAGATTATTAATTAAAGGCTTTATAAGATTAAACTTTTTCTAACTAAATGTTAGCCTATGTTCTTTACTAATTTGTGGTCTCTGAATACCATGGATATTTTTTAGTTTACTTTTCATTTTTTTATCTTATATTTTTAAGTCTTTGAGCATTTCATACATTATATTGATCATAGTTAGCCCTGTCCCTAATCTTCTTCAAATCTGCCCTGTCATTTAATATACTCACTAAATACTTAATTTTATTTTTAAAACAATGAGTACAAGTAGAGCTGTCTATATACTCTTGGGTGTATGGCCAATCACTGGAGTATGTTAGACTTACCAGGGCCAATACCTTAAAGCAAAATGTGTCTTCCTCTCCCAGAAGCCATTTATTACCAGTATCTCCTCAGGTAGTGATATGATTTCATGTTCACCTTTTCCCTCCTTTCTGGAACTTTTTTTCTAGTTTGTTTGTTCGGGGCTCTTGCATATGGTCACAGCTGCTATGACTTAATATGTGCAACTATTCTATTCAGAAAACACAGTTTCTTTATAGCCTTTTGTCTTTGACTTTCACAGTCTTTCCTTCTCTTTTCCACAGTGATTCCTGAGCCGTGTAAGGAAGAAGGAGGGAGGTATATAATAGACAGCTCATTTAGTAGCGACCTCCCTACAGTCACCAGCAATTAATCAGATATAGGACTTGCTGTGTTAGTTGCTATCTCTATGTAAAAAGCTTATCTGGGCCAGGCGGTGGTGGCACATGTCTTTAATTCCAGCACTCAGGAAGCCAGAGCAAGGTGGATCTCTGTGAGTTTGACACCAGTCTGGTATACAGAGTGAGATCCAGGACAGGTACTAAAACTACACAGAGAAACCCTGTCTCAAAAAACCTAAAAAAAAAAAAAAAGTGGATGTTCTTATGAGAGGCCCAAGACCTGACAGTCACAGGTGCTTGACCTTAACAGCTGTGCCATCTTATGGAGCGGCCCTTCAATCCAATCATAGAGCGGTTGGTTACTCCTAGGACATCTGTGCCAATATTGCAATATTGGACATACTTTTTCAGGGAAGTTGTTATTGTTCTTTGAAGAGTTTAATAGCTAGATGTAATGAGTGATTACTCCATGAAAACAAATGATTATGCTGTTAAGATAGTTTGAGACTTATTGTAACTAAATGCTAACTCATTTATTTCTATTAATAATTTAATAATTAACTTTCATTATCCAGCAACTAATTATAGTTGTTGATTCTTACTTTAAAATGCACTCATTTCAGCATAGTATTAGGGGAGGGGCACATGTCTGTCCATGAATATGTGCATGTGTGTGGGGTGGTGTTGAACATGTTTACATGTACCTGTTCAGGTGAGATTCAAAACTCTAGTGTCAATGCTCATGAGCCATAGTTTATTTTATTTTACTTTATTTATTTTATTCATTTTTGACTGTCTATCACTGGCCTGAAGCTCACTAAGTATATAAGGCTGGCCTGGACTGTGATCTTGCTAGATCCATCTCTCCATCCCCAGTGTTGGAAAATGCAAATGCTGCGAACCATTATTCCAAGATTTTGTGGTTTTATAGAGATGAAATTCACATCCTCATCATTCACAGATGTTTGAAATATGAACCACTTATTTATTTATTTAAATAATGAAATTTATTTAAAATTCTTATAGCAAGTATGAATAAAAGGTTTGAAAACATGTGTAAAGTAACGTATTTTGTGTACAAATATTTTGAAATCTTTTCCCTGATGTGAATTTGTTAAGGTGATAATTAATGCTTGTTTATATGAGTATATATATATATATTTTTCATATATATACATATTCTCATATTTCAAAGTGAAATTTCTTAAATGAAAATTTTATTAATGGTATAGGAAGTAATTATGGCACAGAAATATTAAATTTCTTCAGCAAGAAGTAATATATATATATATATATATATATAATCATATATATTGCACATGCATGTAAACACATTTTAATTGTTATGTTCAGTGAAAATTTAATACTCTACATGAACATTTTCTCATTTATTGCTATAAAACTGGCTCGTACATGGTTTTGTTCTGTAATTAACATTGTAATGCTTGGGACTTTAATGCAATACTGATTTTGACATCAGACTTAAAAAATAAGAATGAAAAATTAATTTTTACTTTTTCACAGTCAACTTGAAAGAAAATTGTGTTTTTCTCTTTGGAATAACTATTAAATGTGCCATAGGGTGGCTACTGGCAGTTCTCACCTCATTATCAGCAGAATGTAACAGAAAAAAAAGATAGTAAAAGAAATAGTTTAAAATTGGATTTAAAAGTTATATTAAAATCTGTTTTATGTTTCTATGATCAGACCCTATGTATCTTTTGAAATTTTATTAAAGTGATTCATACATATCCAATAAAATTATTTTCTATTAATATATCCACTATCATCTTGAACTAATACTTATATGTCACCCAATAAGTTTAGTATTTAAACTCAAGTAATTTATTGTAATACAGTTAATATATTGACTGGCCTTGAACTGTTCTAAAGCTACTTCCTATATGTAACTTATTCAGACAAGCCTTTCTTGTGATTAGATATGAAAATATTTTTTGGATTAATTTGTTTTTATAATTCATTTTTATGAATTTGCCCTATTCTTAAATTTAATGATTATATAGAATTATAAAGTAAAAGCGATATTGAAATATGTATATATAAAAGTGATTAAATTAAGCTAATTAATATGCAATGCCTTGAATAATTAGCTTCTATTTCATGAATATTTAAAATATATTTTCCTCACAACTTCCAAGAATACAACCCATTGTTTTAATCATGGACATTATTCTGTATGCTATCTCCTGGAATTTTTCTCCTATTTAACTGATTTATTTTTACTTGAAGCAAAGTTAATTGTTTAATAATTTAATATCAATTTAACAAATCTATAACATGTAGGTATCTTAGTTTGAGGCACATACATACATGATTTGACTTATGGCAAACTCCACAAGATGGAACACTTGATAATATTTGGGTAACCAAGACCCTGAGACCTGTGGACCTGGGGTAAAACAAATAATACTAGTCTCAAAAAAGAAAAAAAAAATGTAGTGAAAAAAATAATTCCTAATGATGTTCTTCTATACTCATAGATCAGTATCAAAAGAGCTTCCTTATGCAGCAAATGGGAACAAATATTCACAGCCAGATATTACATAGAGAGTAGCAACCTTAGAACACTTGGCCCTAAATGGTGTGTCTCCATCAAATCCCTCTCCTCAGTGTCCAGGGTACTCTGGAGAAGAGAAGGTTGAAAGAATGTAAGAGTTAGAGGGGCTGAGGACAACAAGAAAGCAAGGCCCTCTAAATCAACATGAGCAAAGCACATATGAACTCACAGAAAATGAAGCAGCATGCATAGGGCCATCAAGGGTCTGCATCCCGTCTTCTGAACTTATATTATGGCTTCTATTTTAGTGTTTAGTGTTTTATGGGATTTCTGAGTTCTCATAAAAATGAATATCTGTTTCTTGGGCCATTTTCCTTCTGTTTGTTCGGTCCTCAATATGATAGTTTTTTTTATTGTATCTTATTATGTTCTATTTTGTTAATATTTAAAAAATGAATGAATGAATGTATGAATGTATGAATAAATGAATGACTATCTACTATGGTGAAAGTTAACAACTGAGTTCCCATTTATACCTGCTGAGAGAGGGAAAGTCAGCTTTCTCCAGTGGAGTGAAACTGGGTATGTCAAACACTCCAGGGCAGGCCTCATGTTAAAGAGTAGTTGAGCAATATATAATAGACTCAACAGTTTTTTGTTTGTTTGTCTATTTGTTTGTGTGTATTTCTATTTGGTTGTGGTTTAGGTTTATTTTGGGGGGAGTTGTGTTTTTATTTTGTTTTCATGGTTTTGTGGGAATTTGTTGTATTGGTTTTATATTTGATTTTTGAGAAAGAAAAAAATTGGGTGATTAGAAATACACATAATATGTTATCTGTACTGAAATTTATACATATATAGTCTATTATATACTATTATTAATTATTTTAGCTATTTAAATTAAAGCATATGTTTTGTATGACAACTTCAACTATGATAATGCATTCCATCCTCCAGGTAGTTCTTTTAGTCTTAACGATGCTCTAAATGGGTGTTGCTTAAGATTCAAGAAACAAACCATTAAGAAGCTTCAAGAAATCACTGAGACCAAATAGTTTCACTGACACTCTCCTTCCTCAAACTTATATAAGCAATAAACAATGAGGACAGTCTAGACAAGGTTCCTAGAGAGGCTGGTCTTACTGGAAGAGAACTGAAATATTTATACTTCCTGAAGTAGTCTCTCTCCCGCCAATCTGCCTGAAACTTGTTCTGTGAGTTATAGATTTCCTACTTTCATGTACTCTAAATTACATACGGGGGTGACGTTTTCTTAATGTAGATTTCTTTGAGTAATTTCTACTCCAGCAAGTAGCCTTAATGAAACTCATTGTTTCAGCAACTAGGACTTTGATAACTTACATTGTTCTGCCCTTGTTTTCTATTTCAGGTGAGTAGACATATGCTCAGCTCTCCCTTGGAATAATCCGACAAAACAATATGCATTGTTAAAAACTAGGACTCAGTTTTGTTAGACTAGGGATATACCACCTGGGCATTTTCTAGTCTATCTTTTATGCATTTCTTTTCCTTTGTCTTCTGTTTCTTTTTTTCTTGAAATGATGAAGATGCAATTCACATAAATTTCTTGAGTTATCTGTCAAATATTATTTTGAGCATATCTGTTCATAGTCTGTTTATTGTCCCCTTTTGCTATACATAGTTTTAAATGCAGTGTCTGAAAAAGTTGACACCATTGTAATACTTACATTATTGAAAGAAGTATAAAACACACAATAGCCCTTTTTGTATTGAAGAAATTTTAATAAAGTTATAGTACTTCTTTAATATTATTGAAAGAATAATGATTGAAAATTCTGATAATTCACCAATCTGCTTATCTGTGTTAGGATTTAAATTTTCTTTCTTTGGTATTTTGTAGTCTTTATACTTTCTCAAGCAATATTCTCTGGATTAGAAATGGTAGTCTGTAATTCTTACACTTGTTCCCAAAGGTACTATTTTATACTAAGCATATTAAGAACCATTAGATATATTAAGAAGTCCTATTTTATGATACACAAGAGAAAAGAAAAGAGTCTCTTGAAAGAAGCAGAATATTATTACTTAAGCTTTCCAGCCCTGGGAGAGCCATTGAATGCAGCATAATTTATGATTATTATTTTTATTTTCTGTTGTTTAGTAATACTACATTGAGGTATTCACATGAAATAGAAACAAATATTTCAGCTTGAAATCTAATTTTATACATGATATCATAATTACTGTAGCAATGCCTACATAACAAAGTAATAAATCATACATCTGAGGCATATATGTTAAAAAACCTTCTGAGTATTAGGACACTAGCAGCTGTTAGCATATCACCGCAAAGCAGTGGTTCTCAACCTTCTTAATGCTCTGACTCTTTAATACAATTTCTCATGTTATGGTCACCCACAAGCATGAAATTATTTCATTGCTATTTCATAACTGCAATTTTGATACTGTAATACATCATATTGTAAATATCTGATATGCAGGATTGGGTGACTCACAAGTTGACAACCAATGCCCTAAAATAACACAAGAGGTGTTTCAGTCTATATGACTTAAGATCTGCTACATGAAAAGAAATCATTTTTTTAAAAATTAGGAAATGTTTTGTTCGTTTTACATACCAATCACAGATCCCCCTTTCCTCCCCTCCCGCCCCTCCAGTCTTCCCCCCAAACCAACCCACTCCCCATTCCCTCCTACAAGAAGGCAAGGCCTCCCATGGGGAGTCAGCAGAGCCCGGTACATTCAGTAGAGGCAGGTCCAAGCCCCTCCCCCTGCCTCAAGGCTGTGCGATGTATCCCACCATAGGTAATGGCCTCCAAAAAGCCAGCTCAGGCACCAGGGATGGATCTGGATCCTACTGCCAGGGGACCCCTTAAGCAGATCAAGCTACATATTTGTCTCACTTATGCAGAGGGCCTAGTCCAGTCCCATGTATTAAATTCTTAATACTTTAGTCATTAGTTTATATTTGTGATTGTTTATTTAACCATGAAATATAATCCATGAACTCAAAAGGCAAATAAACAAACAAGAAAATAGAAAAGACAGGATTGACAAGATGTTTAAGTAGATGGTATGGAAGTTTGCTTTTAAACCTGATAATCTGAGATTCATCCCCGAAGTTCTTGTGTGAGGGAAAGAAAATTCCCTCAAGTTGTTTGTTCATTTATGCACATATATTTAAAATAAATATATAAAGGTTTTAAAAAGAAAAAAAAACAGAAGAATTTCAATGGAAATTATTACAGGAATTTTGCCTTCTTTTTTAAAACTGTTACTGTATTTTGTGTTGTGTGTAGTTTGTTGCATAGAATCACCACACTGATAAGTTTTATATGAGTTGGGTTAGTTTTCCTACATTATTCCGAGAACAAATTTTAAAAATTTAACAAAAAATCATGGTCAAGTTGAATTATTTGAGGAAGTCAAATGTATATCTCATTATTAATCCAATACATTTGGCTCTTTCCTAAATTTCGTCTAAGCTCTTAACATGTATTAAAGGTAAGGACCTCTGAAGTTGTACTAAGACAAAAAGGACACATAATTAACTTCACACATTTAAGATGTGAAAACTATTAAATGTTATCTTATACACACACTTGTGAAGCTCTCCTTGTACAATGATGTTCATGCTCACCTTCAGCTTTATACCTCTTTCGTGTCTCCATGTTCCCCTTTCTTCTCACCCCAGGAAACAACTGAACTGATGTCCATCAGTAGCTGCATTTGTTAGAATTGTTCTGTAAAATAAACCAAGCACTAATGACTGTTTTATTTAATGTTTGCCCATTTGTTGCTGCTGATGTTATTGTTAGTAATTAATTAATTAATTTTAATCTGTTTTTCTTTACACAGAATTGGAAACATATTACTTCCGAGTCTTCCTAGTGCTTGTGTGTGCCATTGAAGGGGCCCATATTTTCAAGTTCGTTGGATGCCACTGTTGGGCTAATAACCATGTCTGATCATTGGTTAAAGCTAGTTTGCATATGACGACGTTTTCCACATGGGCTCCTGACAACCTCACGTGTTCCTTTTTTTGAAGTGTGTCGGGAACTAGATGTGTTGCCTCTCATAGGCAGCTCTAACACTTAGAGATTCTTTCTGCTAAGTGAGAATTGTGTTCCTGATTTGGAGTTGTGTAGGGACTTTCTGCTGTTCGTCTGAGCAAAACTTCCTTTCTTTCCCTGGATACCTATGCACATTGTGGGACTAATGAAAACTGTGGCTACATTGGCATTCCTAGACAACCAGTGCCATCTTCTCAGTAAATACTCATTTTCTCGGTGGAAGCCTGAAAAGTTATGTTGGGAAAGGAGGTGGGTTTATGATCTTTTTGTGGCTTTTCTCTTGGAGAACAGAATGAATCATTTTCTGATATCAAAATTTTGAAACTTTTTCTTGATTTGTTGTTTCTAGGTTTTATAACTGCTTGAGACTGTATGAATCCAATTTTAATTCAACTTCAATAGGGTAAAAATTCACTGTTAAATCTTATTTTAAAGGAATGTGCTTATTAAATTACAAATATGGTTTTGAGTAAAAATATATATATATGCTTCATATTTTGTATCTCAAGTATCATTAAATTATAAAACATGTTTAAAATTGAATTAGATCAATGTAATCTAATGTGTACTCATATAATATTCAGCATATTTGTTTTAAATGAAAAACATGTATTTGGACAAAGAAAGGCAAAAAAAATATTTTGCAGAGGTCTCTTATTTCTGAGTTTCTTAAAAGTGAATGAAAGCTATCTAACCAACTCTTCATAATTTTCACAAATTTTAGGTTAATAAAAATGATTCTGACATTTCATTAAAATGTGCAAAGTGGCTGAGAATGTATTTCAATAGTAGAGTGCTTGTGTGTGGTTATAAATTCAATTGCCAGTATAATTACAGAAATTATTAAATAAATAAAAAGACCACAAGACCAATTAGGTATCCAGCCTTTCTCATAGTCTGCTCTCATCATTTGATATCATTATTATGTAGAAAAGCAACAGAGAGATAGAAACAGTGTTTGATACTGCAAGTACAGTACATGTGACTTTCTAGTGTGTATTTTAAGATGGTTTCCTTCAACTAGCACCTTTTATCATTAACTGATTCTTACTTTTATTCTTCTCAAGTCTCTATGTTCTGAAATTGCTTTTGTTTAGTTAATTACACCAGGAGTTATTTCATTAGTATTATTCTGTGATTCCATCTGTTCTTTTTCCTTTATGATCTTGGAACTAAAATCTGAAGTCACCTTCATTGTGTAATACTCACTTGACATCACTGTGTCATATCCTTTTCTGAATAATGCAATATATAAAAATTTTCTTTGACTGTATTTCCTCCCACTAAAAGTATCTTTCAATTCTAAGATAATTTTGAATAATAAGAATATTCATCATGAATCAATATGATGTACACATTTTGTACTGCCGTGTCCTGAATTAATAATAAAATAATCAGATTCACATGAAAAGAATGAATTTCATCACAGTGTGTGCTGTACAATAGATAATTCAGGATTAGTACAGACTCCTAAGTGTTAGAACTATAAACTCTTTGTGGAGTGTAGAGAGTAACTGTAATAGTTAACTCAAAGGTTGAATGCTGCAACTCTTCCTATGAAAGTCTTACAAAGAAACAACTCAATTTCATCAAGAAAACATTCTATGATAATTAATTGTGTTGTAAATATGAATTTAATACTTTTACAGTCTTTTCTTGCATGGAGCATGTTTGGAGTCCTAAAGTTATATATAACATAAATTTTGTGTACTTGTATTTATGGTAAATGATAAAAAGCATTTATGAGATAATTAGGAATATATAAAATATTATGTGAGTGTTAAAATGTGTTATAAATAATATGAGTGATGGAAATGTCTGGCGAAGGGCCACTACTATGCTGAACCAAATGGAAGAATACCTCCATCACTGACTCTTTCACAAATTTTCCTCACTATCAAATGATAAGATTAATTTTTTTTCCTTTTCTGATTATCAAGATAGATTACATTAGTGGATTATCAGGTAGTGAAATGATTTTCATCCTTCAAATAAGATGAGTGATATATACTTACTTATTACACACTCTTGTTTTCAACTTATAACTATTTGTACACTATTTTTTAAATCACAAGATAGTTATCCATAGCTACTACCACTTATTGGAACTAAGGTAATTATATATGTATATTCTTTTACACATAGACAAGTATATGTCTCATCACTCAGAAAAGTTTCTTTTGGTAGCAGATTGAACTCATAACTGAAAACCATAACTGTTCAAAATGTTCAGGACTTCTGAGAATGGTTGCCCAGCCCCTACAAATATATTTACAAAAAAAAATGGCTAAAACAAGTTTCAGAAATATCATGGAATAGGGATCAAAAAGATCAAAAGAGCAAGAGTACTTGGTAGCCCATTGCTGAAATTTCTCCTAAAAACGTCAAAAAAGCTATATCCAGGAAATCTCAACAATATGGTTGCCTAAAACATAACCTGAATAATGAAACATCAGTGCCAATGCTGATGTGAAAGAGGGCACATCACTGGGCCTAGACTAAGAGCTACAGGGAATTGTAGACAAGTGAGAGAGGGAAAACCAGTCTTCCCCAGGCAAGAGCTCCTTAATGGCTTATCCAATAACAAGAGGCCTCAATGCGTATACATACAATGTTAAATAGACTCTGCAGGTTGTATTTATAAGTGTGGGTGTATGACAATAAAAATAAAATGGGGCAATGAATGTGTAAGAGAGTAAGGGCAGGGAGGTCATGGCAGTGAACAGAAGGAAGAACAGGAGGGGTAATATCAAAAATGTTTATTTTAATTAAAAATAAAATGAAATTTTAGATTAATTGACTTTCATAATATATCTCACCTTGAAATTTACTCTATACTGTGTTTTTGACTCCTTTTTCTGCTCATATGACTCTTTTCCTCCTATTGGGTTGCTTTGTCCATCCTTGATAAGAGTGAGGGATTTTTCATTGTCGTAGTCTATCTTGTTCTATCTTGTTTGGCTGTAGTAACTGGAAGGTCTGCTCTTTTCTGAAAGAAAACAACTGGGAGTGGATCTAGGGGAGAGGGCAGTTATGAAGAGGAGGGTTTGCCTCAGAGGAGTGGAGAGAGAGGAAACTGTGCTCACGATGTATTGTATGAGAGAAGAATCTATTTTTAATAAAAAAGTGGATCATATAAGTGACGGATATTACAATTTCAAAAGTGTTTGTAGAGGATTACACAAAATTTACAACTCATGTTTGATTACCCTGAAATGATTTGAAATCAAATGATAAGATTCTTTCCTCAGGTCATGTATCTTCAAGTTACATGTATCATACATTAAAAAGTAGTAACATTATTTTACAAAATTTTTAGAAATTCATCTGTAAATTCCACTTTGGTTTTAGAAATACCATTTTAGAAAAAGCATTTCATAGTACAGTTCTTGATTTGGAAAGCATAAATGGCTATGAATTTTGTTCTGTGATTTAAAAGCCTACTTATGAATATGACAAATCCAAAGACAGGAATGTTTATGAATGATGACTTAGTAATGCCAGAAGCATAGACATCCAAGTACAGTAAGAGATTGATCTCAGCAAAGAGGCTTTGAGGTCAGATCCTGCTCAGATCTTCTGAGTCCTGTGTTAAGAGTGTGTGATATCTCCCACAATAGGTAAGGACTTACTTTCAACTTCTAGGAGGCCACCAAGGGCAACAGAAAAACCCCTTACATTTTGAAGATTTACTTAGTTCTCCTGACAAACTTGATAGGAAGTTTCCCAGTCTATTACTGGGATTCTTGTTGTTTAGTCCAGAGCTCCTTGGGGAAACATTATCACTCCATGTGTTGCAATCTCAATTAAATTATTTATAAAATACACTTATATTTATTATTGTTTTGACTGTATTTCACTATTGACTTGTAAATGAATTCCTAAATCCATTTTTGGTCACATAAAGCTTCATTACTTTCTTTTTTCCTGTCAGTTAAGAGTGTTTTTAGAGATACCTATAAGGTGAACAAACATTTGATTAACATGTCATTTCATTTTAAAAATTTTACCATGAGCATGTATTCATTTGAACAATATGCACATTGGTCACTCTGAACACAAGATTGCTGATTTTCATATTCTACTACAGACTTTCATTAACAGGAGTTCATACACAAGCTACAGTATTTTCACTACAGGTATCCCTCTTGACTTTGTGCTTACATGAAACAGTTCTTGAATGAATGCTTTTTCAGTAGAAATAATAAAATATCACTAGTAACAACAGAAATTTTAAAGGACTTTGCCTAAGGGTTCACTTTTTCTAATATCTCAATGCCACCTCAGCAGTAATTGGACTAGTAAACTTTGCCTTTAAATAATGATATCCCATCTCAAAAATCACATTTATGTCCTCAATAAATCAGATAAGTACATCAAGTAGTTTCTACATGGGGCATATTAATTTTAGGTTTGTTTTGCTGGGACTCTGAGCTCGCTGTTTGCAGAATTTCTACCATGAGGGGCAGGCACACTGGCAGTCCCTGAACCTGCTATAAGTTCTATATTTAAAAAGGAGACAATGATTATGTTTTCCTGGCCTTATACATCTTGAACTGTCTACTAATGAGTGATCATTTCCAGATTTACAGGTAATTTTTAAAAACCTGCCATACTTTTTTTTAAGAGCCTATGAGTGGCTCTCACACATGGACTCTCTATTTTCATAAAAACGTTGTATCAACAGCCATTAAGTCACACAGTTTCATAGTTCCAGTTGGAATTCTTCTTCATCCAACATTTTCATCACACTCTGTATCAACACATGAGTTTTACAGCCAGAATGCACTAAAATTTCCCTTAATCAGTTGTTTCTTATATTAAGAATGAATTTAAGGATACTAATGCCCAATTATTCCATGTATCACTTAAGGTTTCTCTGCCTCTAAAAGACTGTCCATATCAAATTTACTTCTCCTCAATAATAAAAAAAAACAATGAAATTATCATATCTGACTTGCCCATGTAATTATATATACCTTCTGTAGTATAAAAGTTTTAACTTTACAGCCTTTGGGGTATTTCTTTCTTCTCCAAGAATGGACCTTAATTCAAAGAGACTACTAGAAAGGGGTGGCATCTCCCAGGAATCTACAAAGAGGATTCCAATTAAGACTCCTAGCAACAGAAGATATATAGCTTGAACTGTCTAATTCCTATGATGAGGGGCAGATCCACAGCCAAGCATTAGGCAGAGCTCAAGGAATCCTGCACAAGAAAAGGAGAAAGGATTGAGGAAGCCAGAGAGGTCAAGGATACAATTAAAAAATTCACAGAATCAACTAACCTGGTCTTATAGGGGTTCACAGATACTGACCTGACAACCAGGGAGCTTGCATGGGCCTAAACTAGGTACGCTGAATATATGTTACAGTTGTGTAGTTTTGTCCTCTTGTGAGATTTCTAACAGTGAGAACAGGGCCTGTTTCTGACTCTTGTACTGACTTTTGGGACCCTACCCTCATACTGGATCACCTTGCCCAGCCTTAATACATGAGGAGGTGCTCAGGCTTACTGCACCTTGATATGCAGTGTTCTGTTGATATTCATAGGAGAGCTGCCCTTTTCTAAACAGAAAAAGAGTAGGAGTGGATTGGCCAGGGGTGGGGGTGGGGAGTTGTGGGGGTGGAGGGGGAGACTTGGAGGAGAGGAGGGAGGTGAAAAAATAAAATGGTAAAAACTAATAAAACAAAATAATAAATAAATAAAAAAATAAAGTATATGCCTCAAGTCTGCTATGAGTAACTAGACTATTTCTCCTTCTTCTGAAGTAACATCAGCATCATCACTAGCTGCTCCTCAATATTTGTGGTAGTGTCCTCTTCCTATGATATCAAGATTCTTACTTTCTGTTTATTTTCTATAAATTTGAGATTCAAATTTCCCTGATAGGTATAAACTTTCACATTCATATTCTTTATGTCACACTCTCTCACATTCACCCTATATGTCAGAATCATCAGAAATTTCACAGAGCCCATCAGTATGCTTATACTACAGTGTTGATTTGTCACTGTTTCCATTCATCATTGGAAGAACTCATTAAAAGCCATATTGCCCTTCAGAGGCCCTCATTCATCATGATGGGACAATAGGCAATATTTCAATGCTACAGATGTACAGCTGTGGAATAAATTTAATTCGTTCACTAATTTGGACAATTCTGAATTCTTGTTTCAAGTTCTTCTCCACTCAGCACATACCAGAAATACTGACAAAGTACACTTACATGATATTAGTAATATTGATCTCAGAGGTTGAACAGTGGTGCCTATAAGTCTGATCAAAATTATGCATGGTAGTTAGGAATACACCAAGGAAGAGAGCAAAGCAGACAAACTCAGGAAAACCTTGTCTTTCATATGCAAGGGTCATTCCCAAAGACAAATTCCTGGTGTTACTTCATATGCTCAGCGACATTTTATCTTGTTAACACAGCAGTTACCTTGGTAGATGTAATGCCTTAGCAGTTTATACTTAAAAGTTTGTAAATGTAATGCCTTAGCAGTTTACACTTAAAACTTTGTAGAAACATATTGATATTTTTTAATTTGCAGTGTTTCTGTATGACCAAAAGATATATGAATATTTCGGGATACATGTATAACTATTTCTATCCTAGTTATCTTGGACAATTTACATCATAGTTAGGGGGTTAAGTAGAGATGTGAGAACATTTAACCTTTCCCAGTGTGAAACTACTTTCCTTAGATGAAATTTAAAAAAAATATATGATATTCTTTATTTTTATTTTTGTAATTCAGTTGAACAGTTATTGACGTAAACTTTGTGGATTACAATGTTGTGTCTCAATGCCAAAGGTTAGACATGCCTCTCAAACATCTATTCAGTATCTACAGCTAGACACTAGACACACACACACACACACACACACACACACACACACACACACGCACACACACACGGGGAAAGAGAGACCTCAGAGCACTCAGCTATGAATGGGATAATCTCATCAAATTCCTCCCCTCAGAACTCAGAGAAACTGCCAGAAGAGGAGGCAGAAAGAATGTAAGAGTCAGTGGTGATAGAGGACACCAGGAGAATAAGGCACTCTAAATTAACCAGGTAAAGGTCATATGAAGTCATAGAGATGAGAGCAGAATGGTCAGGGACCGCATGGGTCTGTAACATGTCCTCTGCATTTATATAGCATTTATATATGGATTTCTGTTTAGTGTTATTTTGGGATTCATGAGCATGAGAACAACTGGGTCTCTAATTCTTATGACTTCACTTGGGATAAAAGCCTTTTGTTGATTTGCTTTGTCCAACTTGGATATGATTGTCTTTGTTTTATCTTCTTACATCTTACTTTATTATATTTTTATATCTTAAAAAATAAATGTTTATTCTTCTAACTGACATCTTGCTTCCCATAAGACTATCAGGGTATATGGAAACTGGAACTAAAGATTGATAATGTTGATGTTGACAAACCTTTTGAAATCAAATTACCAACCTTGTATAAAGTATTTTAGAGAAGTATTTGGAGCAATAGAATAATTTAAAATTTTATAAACCAATATGCAAGTTATCCAGTGATCTCCAACCTAGTTAACTTGGAGATTAGTATAATATTTCTATCTATAACTAGAGTTCCAGTTTAGCAATGAAAGAATGTCTTAGAATGTTGTTTTTAGCAAATTTTTCTCTCCTACTTTCATATTCAGTTTATAGTCAGTAGCATTACCTTATGTTGAACATATAAATATAATTTTTATAATAGTTCATATTTTCTACAAATAGTAATAATTATTTTTATGAACAGCAATTTACCTACAAACTTGAGAAAAATTAGCTATTATTTCACATATGGAAAAATGAAACATGACTTATACTTCAATAGGAAAGATTTGTTTTTGTACAATATTTGAATATTAATCTGTCATTGACTTGTGTATATTTGTGGCAGTTTTGAAAATAAGGTTGCAGTGAATACAATGAATGTTGAACATTAGTGGATTAATGTCATATGTCTGAGAAATGGAGACATCAATCATATATTAAAGCAGAAAATATGATTCAGTTACCATTTCTTTCTGTAGAACCATGAAACCTATAGTCATTCACAACTATGGAAATAATAAATCACAGTTGCTAGTGCATTTGGCAGTCTGAGTGTGCATGTATGTGCATATACTCCCTATGCTATTATTAGTAGGTAATAGTATAAGAGTAAATTTAGAAAATCTTTCATAATGTCTAATGTGGTAAACTTATTTCAATACCTAGACTATCAGGATGGTAAGAAGTCTGCTAACATTTTCTTTAGGGACTTCTGTATTATTTTGCAGTTTTGATTGGAATTTTTTTACTCTTTCTATTTCTATCAGCTTACAATTTCTTTGATCTATTATATCACTGTCCAGTTGGTGGTTTCCATGGAGGTAGCATGGCTTTGCATTAGTGATGTTCATAGTCGATATGCCTCAATTTTGCATTTTTTATTCTAAAGGTTGGATATTTATACATTTATGTCTCTTCAACACTAACATGGCATAATATGAGAATAGTGTTGCCAAAAACCTGAGGTAATAAAATCTGGTCTTATTATCTATGAAAAGATAAATACATTTATATATTAATGATAGATGTAATCCATTAATAATATAAATTATAGTAAACATTATCCATTAAAATATGCATATACATGTAATTTCATCATTTTTGGCAAAATTATTAATCTGTTCAATAAACAAAATAGGTATGCTCAAAGGATATTTTAATGAAATTATATGTCATTCTGAAGCTCATAAGAGTGTGGTTTCAGTTAGGAAGTTTCAGTCTCTCCCAATCTTTATAAAATAAGAAACAGTTAGAGGTTTCTTGATAACATCACATATTCCAACAATGCTTTCCCCGACCTGCAGGAGCTACCAAGGTATCTTGGTTAAATTCTAATTTGAATAATTGAATTCTGCCTGCATATCTGACTTCTTCCATTTCCTTTCATTCTAATCTTATTTCCCCTTTTGAATTGATGACTGTTGCAGCCAGAGCCACTAAGGCTGTGTAACAGCACAGGAAATTATTACCTGTGCTGTTGTGACATGTATTCTACCCCAGTCTCCAGCTCCCTTTTCAATTGTAACTTTTGTGAAACTTCCACATTCCTTGATTTCAGTTTGTAAGGGAAAAATAAACTCAAAAAAACTTTTCTCATGCATTTTCTATTAAAATAAGTATTTCCTACTGTAAGCTAAGGTACAATTTTTCTCTAAAAAATATATGAGTTAAACTATACTTTTAAAGTTTTCACGGTATTTTGGGGAAATCAAGGCTTACTAAAATATTATTTATTCACTTTATTTCAAATCTTATCCCCCTTCTCATAATCTCTGAGAACACTAATTTGATGCATTGCACAGAGCACTTCGTATGAGGCACACATAATAAATAAGTAGCTGTGTGCCTAACTCAACCTCAAAACAATAACATGCCTCATCTGTATGGAGGAAACCAATACCTTTCCTATACAAAGTTCAGTTGCTCTGAGATCAGTTTATTTATTTCTATAAAATGATCCTTCAGAGAAAGTCATGTATAGTTCATGTCGATGGCAGCAAATCTTAATTTACCCACATCATTTTCTGTGCTCTCATATGTTGGCTCAAAAAAAAGGAAATCTCATTTCTTGAAAGAGGTTTAGTTACATGAGTCATATGGTGAAATAATTTAAGCTTTGTATTTTCACACAGTTGAGCCATAGATACTTTCCTGCTTTGAGAGGACATGCATTCAACACCAATATTAATAACTGTGGGTTTGGAGAGAAAGAAACTATAACACTCATTTGTATGTCTCCATAAGTTTCAAAAATCAGCTATTTCCAGTTTTTCTAGATTTGTTTTCCTTGTGTTAATTGTTTGAAAATTTTATACATGTGTGCAAGGTGTCTAGGTCATATCAATGCTGACTGTCTCCTCCCAACTTCTCTAATCACACAACACTTCTCTGCCACAGCTTCATGTCTTTTTAAAAATGTTCTGTGTGTTTTTCTCAGTCTTGGTTTCTTAAAGTTTTCATTATAAAGATTTTTCTCTTCCTTGGCTAGGTTTATTTCCAAGTATTTTTTGAGTGGTGCTGGTGGTGGTTTAATAAATAAGACCCCTTGATTTTCACTGCTCTATTTGCAACTCTATTATGTTTATTTCCAATGTCCTTTTAGCTCTTAGGATCATGTTCCTCCTATAAAAAATAATAAATAAATCTGATATTTTATTGGTGAGGAATTTATATTTCATTTTTACAGTGCCGGGACATCCCTGTTTACTGAGGCACTTGTTAAACTTGCTGTTCGAGAGCCTGCCACTTCTGGCCCTTCATTTCATGCACAAGAAACAAAACTAAAAAATGGAGAACAGTTATTTTTTTAAAAAGCATATTATCTTTCAAAGGATTAATGCTGGTTTCTAGGAGTTCTTTCCTGGTCTTGAGAGCTAAAACAAAATTAACATAATTAGAAATCACTTTGTACAAAAGACATCACTGACTCTGAGGCAAAATTAATACAAGTAGCATCAAATAAATGTTTAATAATTTGTAATTAAAACAACAGGAGCACACATAATGATAAATGTATATGTATATATTGCTTATTTGCTTAGTATAGCAGCTAACTCTTCTCGGTTCTGGTAGGAGAGACATTGACCACAGTTACAGAAACTGAGTATACATATAAAACACAAGATCTTATATCAAATAAAATCTACACACACACACACATATAAGAATGAGAAAACATAAAAATTACTGATATCACCTGACATAGAATAAATATCCAAAATAATATATCCTGTGCATAACTATCTTACTCAGTATTTTCTGTATAATTTACCCTGCCCTTATACTATAATATTTCCATGCTTTTCAGTATACTCTCCACCATAACACCACCCACATTTCAAAGAGTTATTATTTTTATGAAATTGTAACCATAAGCTAAATTGTACTTGGATGGATTTACCAATGCTCTTCCACAGAAAATTGTAATTTTGTAAAAATATCAATTTTTAGAAAACAACTTAAAAAATTCATGTTTGTATGAATGCCGACAACTAAATACCAATCTGGAAATGACAGGTAATTAATAGAAAAGATAACTTTTAGATATTTATTTTCTTTTTTTTTTTTTTTAATTTTTATTTTGCAATACAATTCAGTTCTACATATCAGCCACAGATTCCCTTGTTCTCCCCCCCCCGCCCCCCTCACCTTCCCCCCAGCCCGCCCCCCATTCCAATCTCCTCCAGGGCAAAGCCTTCCCCACAGACTGAGATCAACCTGGTGGACTCAGTCCAGGTAGGTCCAGTCCCCTCCTCCCATGCTGAGCCAAGGGACCCTGCATAGGCCCCAGGTTTCAAACAGCCAACTCATGCAATGAGCACAGGACCCGGTCCCACTGCCTGGATGCCTCCCAAACAGATCAGGCCAATCAACTGTCTCACCCACTCAGAGGGCCTGATCCAGTTGGTGACCCCTCAGTCATTGGTTCATATTTCATGTGTTTCCGTTTGTTTGGCTATTTGTCTCTGTGCTTTATCCGACCTTGGTCTCAACAATTCTCTCTCATATAAACCCTCCTCATTCTCGCTAATTGGACTACCAGAGATCCACCTGGGGCCTAGTCATGGATCTCTGCCTCCAGATCCATCAGTAGTTGGATGAGGTTTCTAGCACGACAATTAGGGTGTTTGGCCATCCCATCACCAGAGTAGGTCAGTTCGGATTGTCTCTCGACCATTGCCAGCAGTCTGTTGTGGGGGTATCTTTGTGGATTTCTGTGGGCCTCTCTAGCACTTTGTTTCTTCCTATTCTCATGTGGTCTTCATTTACCATGGTCTCCTATTCCTTGTTCTCCCTCTCTGTTTTTGATCCAGCTGGGATCTCCCACTCACCCAAGCTCTCTTTCCCTCGACCCTCGCCCTTCACTACCCCCACTCCTGTCCAGGCTGTTCATGTAGATCTCATTCCATTTCTCTGTCGTTGGGCGATCCCTGTGTCTTTCTTGGGGTCCTGTTTTCCAGGTAGCCTGCCTGGTGATGTGAGTAGCAGTCCAGTCATCCTTGTTCCACATCTAGTATCCTGTTATGAGTGAGTACATACCATGTTTGTCTTTCTGAGTCTGGGATACCTCACTCAGGATGATTTTTTCTAGATCCATCCATTTGTCTGCAAACCTCATGATGTCATTGTTTTTCTCTGCTGAGTAGTATTCCATTGTGTATATGTACCACATTTTGTTTATCCATTCTTCAGTTGAAGGGCATCTAGGTTGTTTCCATGTTCTGGCTATTACAAACAACGCTGATATGAACATAGCTGAACAAGTGCTCTTGTGGTGTGGTTGAGCATTCCTTGGGTATATGCCCAAGAGTGGTATAGCTGGATCTTGGGGGAGATGGATTCCCAATTTTCTAAGAAATCGCCATATTGATTTCCAAAGTGGTTGTACAAGCTTGCATTCCCACCAGCAGTGGAGGAGAGTTCCCCTAGCTCCACATCCTCTCCAGCATAAGGTGTCTTCAGTGTTTTTGATCTTAGCCATTCTGACAGGCGTAAGGTGGTATCTCAGAGTTGTTTTGATTTGCATTTCCCTGATGATTAGGGATGTTGAGCAATTCCTTAAATGTCTTTCAGCCATTTGAGTTTCCTCTGTTGAGAATTCTCTGTTTAGTTCTATAGCCCATTTCTTAATTGGACTGTTGGGCATTTTGATGTCTAATTTCTTGAGTTCCTTATATATTCTGGATATCAGTCCTCTGTCAGATGTGGGATTGGTGAAGATCTTTTCCCATTCTGTAGGCTGTCGCTTTGCTTTGTTGACCGTATCCTTTGCCCTACAAAAGCTTCTCAGTTTCAAGAGGTCCCATTGATTGATTGTTTCTCTCAGTGTCTGTGCTACTGGTGTTCTATTTAGAAAGTGGTCTCCTATGCCAATGTGTTCAAGACTACTTCCTACTTTCTCTTCTAGCAGGTTCAGAGTAGCTGGATTTATGTTGAGGTCCTTGATCCACTTGGACTTAAGTTTTGTGCACGGTGATAGATATGGATCTATTTGCAGCCTTCTACATGTTGATATCCAGTTTTGCCAGCACCATTTGTTGAAGATGCTTTCTTTTTTCCATTGTGCACTTTTGGCTTCTTTGTCAAAAATTATTTGTTCATAGGTGTGCGGATTAATATCAGGGTCTTCAATTCGATTCCATTGGTCCACATGTCGGTTTTTATGCCAGTACCAAGCTGTTTTTATTACTGTAGCTCTATAGTACAGCTTGAAGTCAGGGATCGTGATGCCTCCAGAGGTTGTTTTATTGTACAGGATTCTTTTGGCTATCCTGGGTTTTTTGTTTTTCCATATGAAGTTGAGTATTATTCTTTCCAGGTCTGTGAAGAATTGTGTTGGTATTTTGATGGGGATTGCATTGAATCTGTAGATTGCTTTTGGTAAGATTGCCATTTTTACTATGTTAGTTCTGCCTATCCATGAGCATGGGAGATCTTTCCATTTTCTGACATCTTCTTCAATTTCTTTTTTCAGGGACTTAAAGTTCTTGTCATATAGGTCCTTCACTTGCTTGGTTAGTATTACCCCAAGGTATTTTATGTCATTTGTGGCTATAGTAAAGGGTGATGTATCTCTGATTTCCTTCTCCGCTTTTTTGTCCATTGTATATAGGAGGGCTACTGATTTTTTGGAGTTGATCTTGTATCCTGCTATGTTGCTGAAGGTGTTTATAAGCTGTATCAGTTCCTTGGTGGAATCTTTGGGGTTGCTCAAGTATACTATCATGTCATCTGCAAATAGGGAAAGCTTGACTTCTTCCTTTCCAATTTGTATCCCCTTAATCTCCTTATGTTGTCTTATTGCTCTGGCTAGAACTTCAAGTACTATATTGAATAAGTATGGGGAGAGCGGACAGCCTTGCCTCGTTCCTGATTTTAGTGGAATTGCTTTGAGTTTCTCTCCATTTAATTTGATGTTGGCTGTTGGCTTGCTGTAAATTGCCTTTATTATGTTTAGGTATGTTCCCTGTATTCCTGATCGCTCCAAGACCTTTATCATGAAGGGGTGTTGGATTTTGTCAAATGCCTTTTCAGCATCTAGTGAGATGATCATGTGGTTTTTTTCTTTGAGTTTGTTTATATGGTGTATCACATTGACAGACTTTCGTATGTTGAACCATCCTTGCATCCCTGGAATGAATCCTACTTGATCATGGTGGATAATTGTTTTGATGTGGTCTTGGAGTCTGTTTGCCAGTATTTTATTGAGTATTTTTGCATCAATGTTCATGAGGGAGATCGGTCTGTAGTTCTCTTTCTTTGTTGTATCCTTGTTTGGTTTGGGAATCAGGGTAATTGTAGCCTCATAGAAGGAGTTTGGTAATGTTCCTTCTGTTTCTATTGTATGGAACAATTTAGAGAGTATTGGTATTAACTCTTCTTTGAAGATCTGGTAGAATTCTGCACTGAAACCATCTGGTCCTGGGCTTTTTTTGGTTGGGAGACTTTTAATGACTGTTTCTATTTCGTTAGGGGTTATTGGACTATTTAAATAGTTTATCTGGTCTTGATTTAATTTAGGTATGTGGTACCTATCCAGAAAATTATCCATTTCTTTTAGGTTTTCCAGTTTTGTGGAATAGAGGTTTTTGAAGTATGACCTGATGATTCTCTGGATTTCCTCAATGTCTGTTGTTATGTCCCCCTTTTCATTTCTGATTTTGTTGATTTGGATGCTCTCTCTCTGTCTTTTGGTTAGTTTGGATAAGGGCTTGTCTATCTTGTTGATTTTCTCAAAGAACCAACTCTTTGTTTCATTAATTTTTTGTATTGTTCTCTTTGTTTCTATTTTATTGATTTCAGCTCTCACTTTGATAATTTCCTGGCATCTATTTTTCCTGGGAGACTTTGCTTCTTCCTGTTCTAGAACTTTCAGGTGTGCTGTTAAGTCACTAGTGTGAGATTTCTCCAGCTTATTTATGTGGGCGTTTAGTGCTATGAATTTCCCTCTTAGTACTGCTTTCATAGTGTCCCATAGGTTTGGATATGTGGTGTCTTCATTTTCGTTGATCTCTAGGAAGTCTTTAATTTCTTTCTTTATTTCTTCCTTAACCCATTGGTGATTCAGGTGGGTATTGTTCAGTTTCCATGAGATTGTAGGTTTTCTGTAGTTTTTGTTGTTGTTGAAATCCAACTTTAGACCATGGTGGTCTGATAGAACACAGGAGGTTATTCTAATTGTTTTGTATCTGTTTAGATTTGCTTTGTGACCAAGTATGTGGTCGATTTTAGAGAAGGTTCCATGGGGTGCTGAGAAGAAGGTATATTCTTTTTTGTTAGGATGGAATGTTCTGTAGATGTCGATTAAGTCCATTTGAGTCATGACATCAATTAAGTCCTTTATTTCTCTGTTAAGTTTCGATTTGGGGGATCTGTCCAGTGGTGAAAGTGGGGTGTTGAGGTCTCCCACTATTAATGTGTGGGGTTTTATATGTGATTTAAGCTTTAGTAATGTTTCTTTTACATATGTGGGTGCCCTTGTGTTTGGGGCATAAATGTTCAGAATTGAGACTTCATCTTGGTGGATCTTTCCTGTGATGAGTATGTAATGCCCTTCTTGATCTCTTTTGATTGATTTTAGTTTGAAGTCTATTTTGCTGGATATCAGGATGGCTACACCCGCTTGTTTCTTAAGACCGTTTGATTGGAAAGTCTTTTCCCAGCCTTTTATTTTTAGGTAGTGTCTATCTTTGAATTTGAGATGTGTTTCTTGTATGCAGCAGAAAGATGGGTCCTGCTTTCGTATCCATTCTGTAAGCCTATGTCTTTTTATAGGTGAATTAAGTCCATTGATATTGAGGGATATTAATGTCCAGTGATTGTTCATTCCTGTTATTTTTTGGTGGTGATGTGTGTGTACTTTTCTTCGTTGGGGTCTACTGCTGTGGCTTTATCTATTGCCTGTGTTTTCGAGGTTGTATCTGACTTCCTTAGGTTGGAATTTTCCTTCTAGTGCTTTCTGTAGGGCTGGGTTTGTGGATAAATATTGTTTAAATCTGGCTTTGTCATGGAATGTCTTGTTCACTCCATCTATGACGATTGAAAGTTTTGCTGGGTATATTAGTCTAGGCTGACATCCATGGTCTCTTAATGTCTGCATTACATCTGTCCAGGACCTTCTGGCTTTCAAAGTCTCCATTGAGAAATCGGGTGTTATTCTGATAGGTTTGCCTTTATATGTCACTTGGCCTTTTTCCTTTGCTGCTCTTAATATTCTTTCTTTATTCTGTACGTTTAATTGTTTAATTATTATGTGGCGAGGGGACTTTTTTTGGGGGTCTAGCCTGTTTGGTGTTCTATAGGCTTCCTGTATCTTCATAGGCATTTCCTTCTTTAAGTTGGGAAAGTTTTCTTCTATGATCTTGTTGAATATATTTTCTGTGCCCTTGAGTTGGTATTCTTCTCCTTCTTCTACCCCTATTATTCGTAGGTTTGGTCTTTTCATGGTGTCCCAAATTTCTTGGACATTTTGGTTCATGACTTTGTTGACTTTAGTGTTTTCTTTGACTGATGAATCCATTTCTTCTATTGTATCTTCAACGCTAGAGATCCTCTCTTCCATCTCTTGCATTCTGTTGATTATACTTGCATCTGAAGTTCCCATTCGTTTTCTCAGATTTTCTATTTCCAGCATTCCCTCTGTTTGTGTCTTCTTCATTTTTTCTATTTCCCTTTTCAGGTCTTGGACTGTTTCCTTCATTTGTTTCATTGATTTTTCTTGATTTTCTTTCAGTATTTTATTGTTCTCTTCCAGGACTTTATTGATTTCTTCTAATTTGTTTGCCCTTTCCTCTAGTTGTTTACAGCGTTCTTCACATTTTTTTGTCTTTTCCTCTACACGAGCCTCTAGCTTCTTCATGATGACATTCATAAGGCTATTTTCTTCTGCTTCTTCCAATTTCTGATGTTCAGGTCTAGGTGTTGGAGGAGGGCTAGGGCCTGGTGATGGTGTATTACTATTCATTTTGTTGTATGTGTTTCTGCCTTGACGTCTGCCCATCTCCTTGTGGTTCGTTCCTGGCCTTATTCGCACACTTGGTTCAGAGCTGACAGATTCAGGAAGTCTCTCTCTCTTGTCCAGATGGGAGCTCTCTTGTCCAAATTGGA
Organism: Peromyscus eremicus; assembly: GCF_949786415.1. NCBI lineage: Eukaryota > Metazoa > Chordata > Mammalia > Rodentia > Cricetidae > Peromyscus > Peromyscus eremicus. The sequence continues at coordinate 45,945,959 of NC_081431.1, forward strand.
AGTCCGGGACAGGATGGAAGCTCTTGTTCAGAAGGGAAGTCCGGGGGAGGATGGGTGCTCTCCTCTCTCTCTCTCTCTCTCTCTCTCTCTCTCTCTCTCTCTCTCCTCCAGATGGGAAATCCACGGCAAGATGGGAGCTGGGGGCCAGCCTCTAAGTCTCAAGAAGAGGCTTGGGGCTCAGGCGGATGGGCGTGGGGGCAGGGCGTGGAGACTGCAGGGTCTGCCAGGGGTCTTGGAGAAGGAGATCCTTCCCGGTGGGGCTAGAAGGGCACCTGCCCAGGGACCAGAACCTGGGGCCAAGTTGGGCAGGTCTTCCCTGGAGTTGCTGGTGCCCAGGGATGGGGTCCGGGGCAAGCTAGGGCACTCACCTGTGCTTCAGAAGGGAAGTCCTGGGCAAGATGGGAGCTGGGGGGCCTGGCCTCTAAGTCTCAGGAAGAGGCTTGGGGCTCAGGCGGATGGGCGTGGGGGCAGGGCGTGGAGACTGCAGGGTCTGCCAGGGGTCTTGGAGAAGGGGATCCTCACCAGTGGGGCTAGAAGGGCACCTGCCTGGGGACCAGAACCTGGGGCCAAGTTGGGCAGGTCTTCCCCGGAGTGGCTGGTGCCCAGGGATGGGGTCGGGGGCAAGCTAGGGCACTCACCTGTGCTTCAGAAGGGAAGTCCGGGGGAAGATGGGAGCTGGGGGCCGGCCTCTAAGTCTCAGGAAGAGGCTTGGGGCTCAGGCAGATGGGCGTAGGGGCAGGGCGTGGAGACTGCAGGGTCTGCCAGGGGTCTTGGAGAAGGGGATCTTTCCCGGTTGGGGTAGAAGGGCACCTTCCCGGGGACCAGAACCTGGGCCCAAGTTGGGCAGGTCTTCCCCGGAGTGGCTGGTGCCCAGGGATGGGGTCTGGGGCAAGCTAGGGCACTCACCTGTGCTTCAGAAGGGAAGTCCTGGGCAAGATGGGAGCTGGGGGGCCTGGCCTCTAAGTCTCAGGAAGAGGCTTGGGGCTCAGGCGGATGGGCGTGGGGGCAGGGCGTGGAGACTGCAGGGTCTGCCAGGGGTCTTGGAGAAGGGGATCCTTCCCGGTTGTGGTAGAAGGGCACCTGCCCGGGGACCAGAACCTGGGCCCAAGTTGGGCAGGTCTTCCCCGGAGTGGCTGGTGCCCAGGGATGGGGTCGGGGGCAAGCTAGGGCACTCACCTGTGCTTCAGAAGGGAAGTCCTGGGCAAGATGGGCGATATTTATTTTCTTATAAGTACAATAATTAGGAAATGTTTATACAGTTAAAATTAACACCGAGTTATATTTTTATTATTGTCTGTAATGATTTTGCCATTCAAATACTGAATTAAAAATATTTCTTCCTACTTATTTGCAGATTCAAAAAATACATTTTCCAAAATATCTATTAAATAAATAAAGATGAGATATACCTCTCACCACATTAAAGAAATAAAGGAAAATATTATAGTTATTATTAAGAAAATATATTTACAGTGAATAATTATTATAATAGCATTGTATTAGAAATGAATATATGTTAATGCATATCACATATGAGTGTATGTACAATTTCCTTTCCTATAGCTGTACCTAATAATTGCTTACTATATAGATTGATATATTTTGCCCAAAGTTCAAATGAGACATGACAATAAATTTTGAAAGCCACCGACGACATGCGTCACATTCTATGTCACCAAGCAGAGCTATCTAATTAAATAAAAATTCTTATAATAAATAGATGTCATATAATAAATAGATGTCACACGCATATATATATTTCAAAACAAGTTCTCTGTGTAACAGCCCTGGCTAAAACTTCTTATCAAAAATTAAAAAATATGGGCTGGAAAAATGACTAAGTCTTTAAAGGCTAGGTTCACAATCAAAATTAAGAACTACAAGCTAATGACTCAACATATTAAATGGAACCTGAGGCTCTTCTAATAGCAGGATCCTCAATCACTGCTCCAGGGCACACACCCAGGAAGGTGATGCTGAGATGAAAGTAACACAAGCTTTGAGATCATCCTCTCCTGTGGAGTGGGAAGGCCACTGGTTTCTGGTGCGGTATCATTTGCTGTCAGATAGTTCTAAAATCATTTAGCTATCTAGTTTATACAAAATATTGGCAATGCTTAAAGTATTGGGTAATCCTGTCCTGTTCTGGCTTTATGCTGTAATTACTGATTTTATGATTATTATCATACTCTGTCTTCACTACATATTATTTATTTGTTCATATTTATATAGATATTACAGGTGAGAGGAAGGTGAAGTTAGTTTTATCAAAAAAAAAATTTCAGGGAGTTTCTGTTGGGAAACAATCTTGGATTTATCCAATATTAAGACTTTCACATTGTCTATTATACATGCTGAATAAGTCTGTGGCCATTTTCATTGTCATTGGTACAAGAGAACTTGTTCTTTTCCTTGACTCTTTCCAAACATGGTTATGGGATATAAAAATATCAATATGGAAAAAACGCCACATTTGATTTTAATGCTGTGATATCATAAACATTTTTTACTTAAATGATTGGGACTAAAATGATATCAATCAATATTCATATGTGTTGTGTAGGTTTGGCAAGTAGATATAGTTATTTAAGTAGGCAAAACTGCCTTGGCATATTATCTGAAATAATATCTAAAATCAAAAGATGACAGACTTATATTCTGAACAAGCCAAGTTGGTTAGATACACTTTATTTCTTTTTATATTCTATGTTTATAATTTTATTTAAAAGAAAATCATTACTACTAGAAGCTATACATGTTTTATAATTATTCCTATTACTACCTGTCAAGGAACATGAGTTTTTACTGTGGATTTCTAAAATGAGAGTGAAATTCTAAGATAGTATTTCAAAAGGAAGAGGGGAGCCGAGACGGTGTCTGTGCTAAACTTTGCTAAAAAAAAAAAAAAAAAAAAAAATGTAAGAACAAACCATCTTCTCATTTCTTCAAAATAATGTGAGCTTAATTCATGTGATGCAGACTGAACAGCATATCAATCTGAATCCCATTAACTCCTGTGTATATAATAAAAATAAAATTAATCACCTAAAGTAAGAAAAGTTTATTTGAAAAATGGACATAATAGCCTTATTTTGTAGACATTTTATGAAGACTACAGCATAAACTATTTAAGGTTATTCTGGAATTCTTGAGACATGTTTATAATTAAACATATGGTCCATTAAAATAGTTCTCTCATGGCCGTACACCAATTTGAATTTTCCCAGTACAAGAAAATTATTCAAATTTTAATCTACAAAGGTGGAACATCAGATATTTTCTTATTAGAAAGTACATTATCATTCTGTGTGGAAATCTTGTCTCTCTAATTTTAAACAAGAAATCCTAACTTTAATTTATTCCTCATAATAGTTTTTAAAATATAATGGATTGCCTTATAAATGCTCTTGTACATGTATATGTATATGCATTCCTAAATATAACTTGCTCAGTATGTATAATGTTACCTATATGTATGATTTCAAGGCTGACAATTTGGTATTGTAAAACCAGTTCCTGTATACTCCCACTATAAGACTATGTCAGACTCTTAATATCCTTATTATTAAATCCAAATTATTATATAAATGTGTTTATATACAGATACATATGCATGTTTAGAAATTTAAAATATACTATAAAATCTTTCATGATGAAGTAAAAAGATATAACATTCACCAGGTGCTATATTTTGAGCATTAAATGTCACTTAATTGTCCAGATATTAATGTTTTAATACCCAGTGTGGCATCATTAGAAGGAGGTAGAAAGGTTAGGAGACTGGATCTTCTAAGAGATTTATTGTCACTGAGAGAATGTCCTCGATGAAGATATTTTGTGGAATAGAATACTTGTTAGTTATGTGAAGTTGTGTTGCATTTGTTTATACTGCATTTGTTTAACTATGTAGAGATATGTTGCTGTTTAACCTTGCCTGCCTAAGGCATCTGATTGATGTAATAAAAAGCTGAATGGCCAATAGCTAGGCAGAGGTGGGATAGATAGGGCTGGCAGACAGAGAGAAAAGGGGGCCCAACCAGTCAGAAATATAGAAAATAAGAAAGCAGGATGGAGAGAACATAGATGACATAAAGATGACTTGGAACAGCATATAGATTAACAGAAATGGGTTAATTCAAGTTACAATAAAACCTAGCTAGAAACAAGGCTAAGCTAAGGCCGAGCGTTCATAATTAACAATAAGCCTCCATTTCATGATTTGGGGGCTGGTGGTCCATAAAGCCTGCTACAGGGATATGGAGATCCCATTCCCTCTTTTTCTTCCATGGACGCAGCAAAATGTTAGGCCATGTACCTAAGCACATACTCTCACTGTCAAACGGCTTCATTTTTAGAAGTCTAAAAGAATAGTGTCCACATAATCTTGAACCAAAACCTACAAATGTATAAGACAAAGTGAACTTTTACTATTGGTATGAAAAGTACCTCCGGTATTTTTGTTTACAGTGCCAAAAATATTGAGAAACACAAGGGAAACTAAATCTTTTCATAATAAGCTGGCTTTTTTGAATTTAGCTTCTATATAAGCACAAAAAATATTGCTTTTCTTGAATTTAAATCTTGTTCTCAACAGCAGTTCATGCTGTCCACATATTTTGAAGACATTTGATTCTGATTCATAGACCACCTTTTCCATTTGATTTCTGTCCAAAAAGTGCACGAGCTGTCATCCACAGTTCCACCCTGCAGACCTTTCTCTTCTCTGTATTCCTATTCAGAACTCTGCTACCCATCATTTGACAAGATACAAAATGTAATGGTCATAAAAAAATTGTCTGCTAACTTTCACTTCTGACAATTTTTCAAAAGGCACATTAAAAAATAATTGGAGAGAAACTGCACAGATTTTTAAAATATATTGAGTCATTTTTCTTCAATGCTTGACTGGTCAGCTTGCAAGATACCATTCTCTCCATTATTAACAAGCCAGCACTCGCTTTACCAGAAGAAATAGTGCTGTGCTGAACTCAACTTTCTCTTAGGGTTTGTTGCAATAGGCCGCTGATTTATGTGTTAAGTCAGCAAGTAAAATAATCTTTTAGCACACGACTAGTTTATGTTTCCAATTTTATCCTTTATTTATAAATACTTCCCTTCCTTAGCCTAAAACTACCACAATAAATACCAACCGAAGTTTAAGTAATGAGTATTGTAAGATTTGCTTCCGTATTTTCTAATCAACATTCTAATGATTTAATAACATACTTGAGGATTGAAATGTTGCGTAGTCCTATTCTCAATCAATCATAGACCTTTTAATCATACTAGGTCTCAAAGGACATATTTAACAATCACCTAAATCTCATAGGAGATTGTAAGAAAGTTTAAATACACCATATTTACTTAGTGCTATGATTTGGTAAATTTACAAAACTGCTCTCTCTATATGTACTATATATCAAACACACACACACACACACACACACACACACACACACACACACACATATATGATTGTGATAAAAATTTAATCCAGGGCCTTGTGCATGTTAAGCAAGTGGTCTACACTGAACAGCACCTCCATCCAAAGACAGAAGTTTAATAAACTAAATTTAGAGTTTCCACAATGAAAAACAAAACTTTTACCTAAATTGGAGATCCACGAATTAAAGACAAATACCAAAAATTCATAAGGAATTTTATTAATGTTTTAAATGCATAATCAGAACATGATTTTATTAGAGGCTATAGATATGAAGATTATTTTGTGCTATATGTGCAAATTATATCTGATTATATCAATAAATAAAATCATTTTTAATAATTTAAAGAATTGCTACTATTCTAGAAAATTTTTATATTTGTGAAGTAGAGTAACAGAATTATTACAATCATAAAGACTAAATTATATCCATAAGTTTAAAACATACATATCAGTATGTATGTCATCTTTAAATGTAGTAAACTATATTTTGTCATAATAAATAGTATAAAATGTTTTGCAAGATACAAAAAGTTATCTTCTAACTCAAACATACAAATGAAACTGAAAAATTCTGTTAGGAATTTTTTTTTAAGTTTCCACATATATTTTGAGAGAAACTCCCAAGAAATTGAATAACTCAAATGAAGGATTGAGTGAAGAATATTAACCAATTCCCATGATGAAATAACAGTCACTGAAGTGTGATGCAATGGCCTTTTACCTGTTGCCTCATGCCTCTTCCACTTCTAATTCACTAAGTAGGTTAAGGCCATGCTTTCCAAAAATGTCTTAGCAGAGCCAGTCTGTCTTTAAGAACATTTCTGGAAAACAATTTATCCTTTCTTGAAATGAATATTAGGTGAATTGACATCTTGGGCTAAGTGATCCTTGGGAAAATATTCAGCAGATTCTTCTTTTCTGGGTTGTCTTCAAATAAATCAGGCATCTACTTTTGTAAAGTGATAGTGGAATCAGATTCAAAGCTCCTAAAGGCAGACACCATCAGAAGGTTTTCAGCAAAATCAGTTTCCAATGTACTAAAAAACATCATGTAATATAAACACATATGAAAGTTTTTTATAGTGCTATGAAATTGCATATATATTTAATCGTATCTAGTAACGTAATTCTGGAACCTTTAGGATCTTATGGAAATATATGAGAAGGAAGATGCTATCAAATCATAGTAACTTTGTTTCATTAAGTGTGAAGAAGAACTACAGCACTGACTGAAAATCTTGGTTCTTTGTTGGTGAATTTCTTATCAGCTTGACACACAAGGAGATCATCTGGGTCAAGGATATCTGGGTTGAGAAGGAGCCGCTATCAGATTGGTCTGTATGTAAGTCTGTAGGGGCATCGTTTTGATTAATGGTTAATGTGTAAATGACAAGTCCTCTGTGCTGTGAAACCCCTAGAAAGGTGGTCCTGTGCTGTATGAGGAGGCGCGCTGAGCAAGCCATTGAAGGCAGCAGTGGGAGCAGCATCCCTTTTCCCAGTTTCCATTTTGTCTCCCTTCATCAGTTACTTCTGAAAACCAGTTTCATTCTGATTATTACTTGTGTAAACACACAGAGTTTAATTAAACCCGTACCAAGAAACTGAAAAACAAATTTCAGTGTTTACACAAAAAATGGCCTACAAAATGTGATAACTGCAAACATTATTTTTCTCATTTATTACATTGTTACTTTTTATATATCTAAGACTTTAGAAAGTAATATAGCCAAATATGCACATTAAATTCAGGTTAGGTGCATTTGTTTGGGATATATAAATACTCATTACCCCCTATACATATTAGAGAGAAGTGATACTTGAAGAATTGTCAGCTTATACCAATATTACAGCAGTAGAAATTTCTGGAAAAAACAAATTAATTGTAATGACAGCAATGAATCTGTGTTAACAGTAAAAAAAAAAAGTAGGCTAAAGTAAAGGTTGCAGCTAGTCATTATAGTATCTAGAGAAATGTGATGATAAAACTGAAGAACACAACATGGTAACTTTTGCAGAAGATTATCAAAGCTATTTATTAAAAACATAATTTGGATTCACTATGGTTTGGAAATAATATGATGTGAAAGACATACTTTTGCTTTATACATCACAGTAAGATTTGTGAATTGGAGTTGTTAACAGCAATAGTGATATAAGCTAAGATATACACACAATTAAAATAATGATTCTCAGAAATATAATATCAGGAAGAAAAATACTGGGGAAATCATAGTAATTCAAGACAGGGAAAATAATAGGTTGAAATAGATGGTATCAGTTAGACTTGAAATGGTTGCTATCTGGAATTGCCAGATTTCAGAAGACAATGAAATATTAGCATAGAGCTGCCAGCAATAATCCTGCAGGTTTCTGGTGCCATTACCAAATATAAGAACACTAGGAAGAAAGGAGAGTAAGCAATAAACTCATATATAAAGATTCCAAATAGATTTAACTAAGATGTTTATACTAATAAAGCTAATCAATGTAGGGAGGACTAGCACACTATGAATAGCACCATACCCTAGGTAATGGGTTTGAAACTATTTAATAGCAGAGAAATATAGCTGAACAAAAGCAAACAAGTGAAAATTTAAGCATTCATTTCTCTCTGCCCTCGATTGTGGATGTGAGGGACCAGCTGCCTCAAATTCATGCTTCCGAATTTGAATGTGAGTTCCCCAAATTGATGAATTTCAAACCAGGATTGTAAGCTAAAATAACCCTTTGACAGTGAGGGTGGGGAGACAGGACGAGAGGAGAGGGAGAGGGAGAGAGAGAGATTTAACAGATCATATAGATTATTTGACAATGATATGATTAGAGAAGGGGGTCTAAAAGGTGTTTTTTAATCTTAAAAAATGATGCTTTTGGCAAAGCAAGTGTTAAGAAATGAGACAAAAGAAGTCACAAAATAGGACTTGCTAATGAGCCAATGGGACCACACATCATTGCACTAAAACGGGGCAGTAATTTTAAGTCTTGTCTGAAGGATGTGGAGATACATTATAAAAGGAGACTTACTGAAATGTCTGCAGTTATTAAATATGTCCACATGTAGCTAGAGTTTTCCTGCCTGGCCCACAGTCAAGACAAATCTCTCTCTCACCCACCAGTCCCACAGCCACTCAGACCCAAACAAGTAAACACAGAGACTTATATTGCTTACAAACTGTATGGCCGTGACAGGCTTCTTGCTAACTGTTCTTATAGCTTAAATTAATCCATTTCCACAAATCTATACCCTGCCACGCGGCTCGTGGCTTACTGGCATCTTCACATGCTGCTTGTCTTCGTGGCGGCTGGCAGTGTCTCTGACTCAGCCTTCCACTTCCCAGCTTTATTCTCCTCCTTGTCTCGCCCATACTTCCTCCTGCCTGACTACTGGCCAATAGTGTTTTATTTACCAACCAATCAGAGCAACACATTTGCCATACAGAACATCCCACAGCATCCACAAGTTATTTCATCCAACAATATTTTGTAGTTTGTAAAATTTTTCCCTGTACAGCAGGTGGGTATTAAAAATACTTTACTTTGGAAAAGTAATTTCTACTTTTTTCCGTTAACTGTACATTAAATAGAAATATGAGGAGATTAAGAAATGCTGTGGGAAATGAATCTAAGCCTTTGTTCATTGTCAAGATGTAGTGGCCAAGAATTACAATGGACTTGTACATACACACACACACACACACACACACACACACACACACACACACACAGCAAACAAAACACCATGAAATTGTTCTATCCTGACAGAAGAATTTGAAATATTTTGTCAAAATGATGATAAACAGAATTTTCATTCAGAAAAAAGAACACATTCGAATTACTTGTTTATTGGGTTTGGAGAAAATGTGTTTCCAAGCTGGGTAGATTAGCTTCAAGCTCGCAATCACCTGCCTTAGACCTTTGCAAGCTGGAATTTCATCATATACTGTGATAATGGTTTTAGTGTAAACCATTTAACACTTTGTACTCATAATTTACATAGTACTGAAAATAGTATGAGTAGACTAGACGAGTAAACTAGAAAAGCCTTGTTTTAAAATACTGTTTTTGTTGCTGGAAGGATGGCTCTGCAGGTAAATGAACTTGTAGAGACCTGGAAGGCCCACATTGGATCCCTGACATCCAAAAGTTGACCCCTGACCTATATAGTTCACAGTAGCATTCATATATAGACACATACACTAAATAAATAAATGAATAATAAAAAAGTAAGTTTTAAGATTGTTTTAAATGTTTCTAGTAAGACTATAAAATTTTTGAAAAATTACTAATTATAGATTAAACCTTATTTGTAACTGCAGTCCAAAAATTCCATCAGTGAACCAAGTGTGTACATTTGTACATATGTCATGTGAACAAATAGGTATAGTTTGAAATATTCAGCACATTGAAAATCCAGTGTAAACAACAAAACAATGAATCTGGCAGAAACTTCAGTAAATGTTGCAATATTCAATTTAGTTTGTAATTGAACTACAATATAGCAGGGATGACTTCCTTTCTTTAGATTATTTTACTATGTACACACACACACACACACACACACATACACACACACACACACACACACACACACAGAGACATGTATATGTAGAGTACAAGGATCTCCTGGAGCCCTGCATCCTATCCTTTTCTTTTGTTTCTACATAAGAATTCAATTTTGAACACTCTTGGCTACAGAAACTGTTAATCTACCTGAAAACTAGCTTTACAGATTTTTCAACAATTCTTTCATTTAGTTAACATGTTTTTAAAATAGTTAACTAGTAAAAATTGGACTAGTGAATTTTTTTTTATTTTCTATCTTTTAACACTAAAGTGTATTTTTGTTCCACTGCAAACTGTAGGCATAATAAATAGTATGTTAGATTAGACACAATTTTAACTTTTGTTTGAGTGGAGGTATTAAAGGCCATATAAGATATATAATACCTATGATACAGTTATCTTTTGACATGTTATTTATTTTTTGTTTTTTATTTTTATTTTCAGGTAATTTCATTTGTCTGGTGCATTTGTATTATCTGAGTTACTGGGCTATGTTCACCAAAGCACTGTACAGACCAAATCAATATTCAATATATTTCCTCTATATTTTAAACTGATAGTTTTATTGATTTACTTGCTAAATTTAGAGTACACTAAACTCTGAATAAGATTTATACATTTGATAAGGGTCTAATGTCATTCTGCTACATTGAGATATTAAAAATTTCCAGAAAATTTTATTGACTAAGATGTCACTTTTTATTGTAGATTCTTGGCACTTTTGTTAAAATGAATTTATTGTAAATGTTTAAGTTCAGGTTTGATACAATTTTTACTCATAGGTGTGCATATGTGTGTTCATGTTTATAATGATAGGTACATGTGTGCCACAGACACAAGAGACTATTGAAACACAACACAAATACGTGGTCTTCATCCTCTACCTTGTTTGAGGCAAAGCATCTGTTTAATTTCTGGAGAGTCTCTTGTCTTCATCTCCCATCTATGACTGCTGGGATTATAGACAGGATCTATTATTACATCTGGCTCTGTATATTTTCTAGTGATTTGTACTAAGCTCCTTATCCTCATGGGATGAGCACTTACCCACTAACCTACCTCCTCAGCCCTTTAAATCTCTGCTATATTTAATTTTTTTTGTCACTGTAAAGATGTGGAGAAAAGGGAACTTGTGTAAACTGTTTAGGGTAATAGTAGCTAATACTATTCTTACTGTGAAAATGTATAGAAACTAAAATATTCAGTTATTTACTACATGGTCCACCAAGTCTACTTATGTATGTATATAAATGATTTGAAATCATTACATCAGAAATGTCTCAATTTCCACTTCTATTGCAGGTTCTGCCATGATAGCTTCAGTAGGAAATTAACCTAAGACCCAGTGATAGGAGAATAAATAAAGGAAACACACAGACACAAAACTCTTTTTTCTTCTTTTTAAGTTTTGTTTATTGATCTATTTATTTTTCATCCTGTCTGCAGCCTCTGCCCCATCATCCCCCCCAGTACTTCTCTCCCATTCCCCCACTCCAAATCTCCAATCCCCTCCTCTTCTGTCTTCATCCAGGAAAGGGCAGGTCCCCTATGAGTATCAATAAAACATAGCACATCGAGTTGCGGTAAGACTAAGCACCTCCCCATGTATTAAGGCTCTGCAAGACAACACAGTATGAGAAGTAGTGCCCCAAAGGCCAGTAAACATTCAAAGACAGCCCCTGTTCCCGCTGTTAGGATTCCCACAAGAGGACCAAGCTATACAACTGTAACATATATACAGAGTGCCTAGGTCAGTCTCATGCTGGCTCCCTGATTCTTGATTAGGTCTCTGTGAGCCCCCTGTAAACCCAGGTTAGTTGATTTCGTGAGTTTCTTGCAGTGTCCTTTACCACTCTGGCTCCTACATTCCTTTCTCCTTCTCAGCAGGATTGCTGAACTCAGCCTAATGGTTGGTCTCTGCATCTGTCTCCATCAGTTGCCCGATGATGCCTCTGTGAGGGCAACTTGGCTAGGCCTAATCTGGTCACAAGAGATGTCCAGTTCAGGTTACTTATCCACTATTGCTAGGAGTCTAAGCTGGGGTCCTCTCCAGAGACTCCAGGGAGATTCCTCGCACCAGGCTTCTGCTGGATACCAAAATTCCCCACATCAACAGTCCCCCATCAACACTCTTCCCCAGTACTCTTCCCCTCTCTCTCACCCCCAACCCCATATTCCTAACACCAGTTGCCCTCAGTCCACTCATGAAATCTCTTCCATTTGCTCTTCTGAGGGGAATCTCGGTGTCCCTCCGTGAACTCTCCTTGTTAACCTAGACCTTCTGGGTCTGTGGATTGTAGCACAATTATCCTTTACTTTATAGTTAATACATGCATTACTTACCAGTGAGTACATACCATGTTTGAATTCCCATCTGGCTGCAGGCCTTTTAGCTGAATGCTGCTGGAAGCTGCAGGGATTGCGATTGCCAGTTGGGGCAGAAGTTGCTTAAGGTGCAGCTACTGTGTTGAATGCAAAACAACAGAAGTCATAAGTTTTATGATGTGAAATTATATGCCTCCCATATAAATTAACAGAAGTGGGCTGAGTTTAAGTGTAAGAGCTAGTCAGTGGGAAACCTGAGCTAATGGCTAACAAGTTTTAATTAATATCAACCTCTGTGTATTTACTTGAGTCTGAGCGGCTGAGGACTGGGAGGACACAGGAAAACTTTCAGCTACAGGCACTGAAATTCTAAAAACTCTATAATGTAGAAATGTGGTGTTATTTTAAATAAGTTCTTCCTGAATATATTCAAGATAAGATGTGATTAATCATACTGGATACCAAGTTTACCACAACTAACCAAGGACTGGTCTACATTGGAATGTTACATTGGTATGAGAAGGCACATATACCCACGATTAGTGTATTGTGAAACTAGCAACAGACATTTGAATTTATTTGGCCACAAACCAAAAGACCATAGGCAACAAACGTCTCAAAATTGTGTTGTGAAGACAGACGGTTGTAAAAAATACCTATACTGAAGTATTCAGTGGTATATGGATGATGAGTAAAACTCCAAGTGGGATTTATAGAATAAAACTACCCAGTAAATGGTTATCACTCAAAAGATAGCATTGTAAATACAAGGACATGTGAAGACCAGGAAGTGTGAGTTTTCAAAAGTACAAAGGACTAGTTCAGGGAAACGAAATAGACTGATCATATTATAGGAGAAAATCAGGAGAAGGTGGCATCCCTCAAGCTAAAAGAACATCTACTTCCTAATAAGAAAACTGGATCATTAAGATCCCAAATTATTGCAAAGTAAAGCAAAGTGAAGGGGGATTAGAAGTATTTCGAAGTTAATATTACAGGTTTGTAGATTTTCTAATAATAGCTACCAAGTGTTGGCAAAAAGCCTAGACAGCACACATATTGACACAATGGTTGTTTCTTACCAGCTGCTGCAGTTACTCACGAATGAGTAAAAGCTCTTGCACTTGTGAGTTGTCCTGGAAATGGACTGAGGGAATGTATGTGGCATGTAAGAAAGCAACCAGATGAGTTCGTGAAAAGCCCGAGCACTTGATCTGGAATCCATCAGTTATCTTACTGTGAAATTTATTATTTATTAGATACTATTGTTGATGAAATAGAAATAACAGAATATAGGAGTATAATAACATATGAAATAGGATTATGATTGAAAAAACTCTGACAATGAACAGTTTAAAAACAAAAAAATAGATATAAGAAATAGAAAGACATACTTATGATTATAATATTTATTAAATCTTGTATATGTCTTTTTGTTCTAGAGCTTTTAGGTGTGCTGTTAAGTTCCTAGGATGATATCTCTCCAGGTTTTTTATGTAGGCAATTAGTAATCTGAACCTGCTTCTTAGAACTGCATTCATTGTGCCTCATAAGTTTGGGTATGTTGTATATTCACTGTTTAAATTCTAGAAAGTATTTTATTGCTTTCTTCATTTCTATTTGACCCATTTGTCATTCAGGAGGGCGTTGTTCAGTTTCCTGGAGGTTGTAAGCCTTCTGTTGTCTCTGATGTTGCTGATATCCGGTTCTAATCAGTGGTAGTTTTATAGGACACAGTGTAATATTTCAATTTTCTTTTATTGGTTGAGACTTGTTATGTGCCCAAGTATTTGATGAATTTTGGAGAAAGTTCCATGAGGTGCTGAGAAGAAGGTTTATTTTTTGGGGGGGAGTTGCTCTCTATCAGTTTGTGGATTTTGTCCTACTGTGATGTGTTAGCTTCTGTTTTTTTCTTACTATATTTAACTAATTAATCATCTCTTTGAAGCTGATTTGTTTTCCAATAAGAGACAGGAAGTGGGTAGATCTAGATGGGAGGAGAGGTGTGGAAGAACTGGGTAGAGTAGAGGGAAGGGAACTGTAATCAGGATATAGTATGTGGGAAAAAAATCTATTTTCAACTAAAGGAAAAAATATATTCTGAGTATGTTATAAACAGGTAGGTAAAATCATTCTTCTGTATAAAGCTTCTATACTTTATATAACATTATTAAATAATTTGTTCAGTCAATTAAACCAAACAAACAACCATTGGCTCTTCATCATAATAAACTCATTCAAATTTATCCTCATTTTCCCTTTCCTAAAAGTGACTGAAATCAAGGAATTATTTATACTCTGTCAACATAAAATGTTGAAAGAATTTTAGCTTCATTTACTCACATGCTAACATACGTTACTTAAAATTTTATTAAGTAAAATATAAATAAAATATTTTCTGTATGACCATGAGGCCCTTGGTCTCTCTCCCTTTCACCAAATGCAAACTGTTAAAACCAACCATACAGGGACAGAAACGTTGAATAGCTTGGCTTTTACAGATTCCCCAGGAAGAGGGAGGGAATGATAGAAGGTCCACATTTAGAGCTGGTGACACTACAGTTAGCTCTATTGCTGAGTGTTGTTTCTGGACCATGGTGCTATGCTATTATAAACCACCCAGGAGACCAATTTAGAACACACCAGTCCTGTATTTACCTGTACAGCTCTGTCAGTTATATAAATCTCTTGTACTGAACATCAGAGAAACTAGATATCCTGTCAGACAGTACATCTGGTGGAAATGATGGACAGGTACAAGCCTCTTGTGTCTTTTATTTTTGTCAGTTATTTTGAAGATTTTTTTTTAGCAGTATGTGAGATTTTTCTTTAGTCTATTCATCTTACTAACGCTTTTTGGAAACTAACCTGTTAAAACTACCACTTAGATTGAAAAACAACAATAGATTTGCTGTTAATGCTTGATCATAGGATTTTGTTTTGAACTATGATGTGTTTTATCAACTTTAAATGAAGTGACTTGTAGATTAGCTTTATAACTGATTCATCAGTTATGAACAATTTATTATTTTGGAGATGTTTACATTCCCATAATTTTTGAACCACTATAATCTGTCCGATCTTAAAGGGAAAGAGTGGACTACTTCAAAGCAAATACAGTCCTGGAATACATCAACCTCCTTCCCAATTCCGCCTTTTGCTGGCTCACACCCGAAAGACAGGCCAAGGGATATCAGAGGTGGTGTCACTGCTACAATCCCCTCCATCATATCTGGAGATTGACAGCCAGCAAGTTTTGCTCAAGCACAGAATGTGAAAGGAACATTCTCAATGGTATGATTCTCACCACAGGAAATTTGCTACATTATGTGAGAACTTTTTTTTTTTTTTTGGAACACAATTAAAGGAAAGCTTCCTTGAATGCTAAGATGACAAAGAGAAGAAACTCATTCAAATAATGAAACAAAACAGTTTTTGAGGCTGGGAAGCACAACAAACTGTTCATAAGATATCCAAACTTCCAACTCTGGTGTTATGCGATCCTAATTAGTCTTCACTACAAAAACCTGGAGTCAGACATGGAGGGTGAAAGCTGAAGTATCCAGAGAAACAAAGCAGCAGCCAGAGCCAGCCACCAGAGACTTCTTACCTCTAGAAAATCTCAAACAAATTTTGGAAATCTTGGAAATCCCCAGACTGAATGGGCCAGAGATCCTGTCTCCACCTGCCTTATATTCTTGTTTCCACCTCCCTAGTGCTAGGATTAAAGGTGTGCACTGCTACCTCCTGGCTCTGTTTCTCTTTTAGACTAGTTCAATCTCATGTAACTCAAGGTGGCCTTGAACTCCTGTCAGGCCTTGCGTATCCAGTGGCTATACATGATCACAGAAAGGTGTAATCCAGTACTTTATTGTTTTGAAGTTTTTACTCTGTAATGTTACATCCTGCTATTAAATATTACAATACTATAAATAGTAAAAAAAAAAAAAAATGGGCTATAGAACTAAACAGAGAATTCTCAACTGAGGAAACTCAAATGGCTGAAAGACATTTAAGGAATTGCTCAACATCCCTAATCATCAGGGAAATGCAAATCAAAACAACTCTGAGATACCACCTTACAACTGTCAGAATGGCTAAGATCAAAAACACTGAAGACACCTTATGCTGGAGAGGATGTGGAGCTAGGGGAACTCTCCTCCACTGCTGGTGGGAATGCAAGCTTGTACAACCACTTTGGAAATCAATATGGCGATTTCTTAGAAAATTGGGAATGCATCTCCCCCAAGATCCAGCTATACCACTCTTGGGCATATACCCAAGGAATGCTCAACCACACCACAAGAGCACTTGTACAGCTATGTTCATATCAGCATTGTTTGTAATAGCCAGAACATGGAAACAACCTAGATGCCCTTCAACTGAAGAATGGATAAACAAAATGTGGTACACATACACAATGGAATACTACTCAGCAGAGAAAAACAATGACATCATGAGGTTTGCAGACAAATGGATGGATCTAGAAAAAATCATCCTGAGTGAGGTATCCCAGACTCAGAAAGACAAACATGGTATGTACTCACTCATAACAGGATACTAGATGTGGAACAAGGATGACTGGACTGCTACTCACATCACCAGGCAGGCTACCTGGAAAACAGGACCCCAAGAAAGACACAGGGATCACCCAACGGCAGATAAATGGAATGAGATCTACATGAACAGCCTGGACATGAGTGGGGGTAGTGAAGGGCGAGGGTCGAGGGAAAGAGAGCTTGGGTGAGTGGGAGATCCCAGCTGGATCAACAACAGAGAGGGAGAACAAGAAATAGGAGACCATGGTAAATGAAGACCACACGAGAATAGGAAGAAACAAAGTGCTAGAGAGGCCCACAGAAATCCACAAAGATACCCCCACAACAGACTGCTGGCAATGGTCGAGAGACAGCCTGAACTGACCTACTCTGGTAATGGGATGGCCAAACACCCTAATTGTCGTGCTAGAAACCTCATCCAACTACTGAGGGATCTGGATGCAGAGATCCATGACTAGGCCCCAGGTGGATCTCTGGGAGTCCAATTAGCGAGAATGAGGAGGGTTTATATGAGCGAGAATTGTTGAGACCAAGGTCGGATAAAGCACAGAGACAAATAGCCAAACAAACGGAAACACATGAAATATGAACCAATGGCTGAGGGGTCACCAACTGGATCAGGCCCTCTGAGTGGGTGAGACAGTTGATTGGCCTGATCTGTTTGGGAGGCATCCAGGCAGTGGGACCGGGTCCTGTGCTCATTGCATGAGTTGGCTGTTTGAAACCTGGGGCCTATGCAGGGTCCCTTGGCTCGGCATGGGAGGAGGGGACTGGACCTACCTGGACTGTGTCCACCAGGTTGATCTCAGTCTGTGGGGAAGGCTTTGCCCTGGAGGAGATTGGAATGGGGGGCGGGCTGGGGGGAAGGTGAGGGGGGCGGGAGGGGGGAGAACAAGGGAATCTGTGGCTGATATGTAGAACTGAATTGTATTGCAAAATAAAAATTAAAAAAAAAAAAAACACTGAAGACATCTTATGCTGGAGAGCATGTGGAGCTAGGGAAACTCTCTTCCACTGATGGTAGGAATGCAAGCTTGTACAACCACTTTGGAAATCAATATAGCGCTTTCTCAGAAAATTAGTAATCAACCTCCCCCAAGATCCAGCTATACCATTCTTTAGGTTATACCCAAGGAATGCTCAATCATACCACTAGAGCACTTGTTCAGCTATGTTCATATCAGCATTGTTTGTAATAGCCAGAACATGGAAACAACCTAGATGCCCTTCAACTGAAGAATGGATAAACAAAATGTGGTCCATATACACAATGGAATACTACTCAGCAGAGAAAAACAATGACATCATGAGGTTTGCAGGCAAATGGATGGATCTAGAAAAAATCATCCTGAGTGAGGTAACCCAGACTCAGAAAGACAAACATGGTATGTACTCACTCATAACAGGATACTAGATGTGGAACAAGGATGACTGGACTGCTACTCACATCACCAGGGAGGCTACCTGGAAAACAGGACCCCAAGAAAGACACTGGGCTCACCCAATGACAGAGAAATGGAAGAGATCTACATGAACAGCCTGGACATGAGTGGGGGTAATGAAGAGCATGCGTCGAGGGAAAGAGAGATTGGGGGAGTGGGAGATCCCAGCTGGATCAAAAATAAAGAGGAAAAACAAGGAATAGGATACCATGGTAAATGAAGACCACATGAGAATAGGAAGAAGCAAGGTGCTAGAGAGGCCCACAGAAATCCACAAAGATACTCCCACAACAGACTGCTGGCAATGGTCGAGAGACAGCCTGAACTGACCTACTCTGGTAATGGGATGGCCAAACACCCTAATTGTCGTGCTAGAAACCTCATCCAACTACTGAGGGATCTGGATGCAGAGATCCATGGCTAGGCCCTGGGTGGAGCTCTGGGAGTCCAATTAGAGAGAAAGAGGAGGGTTTATATGAGCGAGAATTGTTGAGACCAAGGTTCGATAAAGCACAGGGACAAATAGCCAAATGAATGGAAACACATGAACTATGAACCAATGGCTGAGGGTTCCCCAAGTAGATCAGGCCCTCTGAATGGATGAGACAGTTGATTGGCTTGATCTGTTTGGGAGGCATCCAGGCAGTGGGACTGGGTCCTGTGCTCATTGCATGAGTTGGCTGTTTGAACCTGGGGCCTGTGCAGGGTAGCTTGGCTTGGCCTGGGAGGAGGGGACTGGACCTGCCTGGATTGAGTCTACCAGGTTGATCTCAGTCCTAGGGGGAGACTTTGCCCTGGAGAAGGTGGGAATAGGGGGTGGGCTGGGGGAAAGTGTGGGGGGAGGGAGGGGTAAGAACAAGGGGATCTGTGGCTGATATGTAGAACTGAATTGTATTGTAAAATAAAAAAAAAATTAAAAAAAGAATAAAAAAAAATCCTTACCCAGAGGGGAGAAAAAAAGATTTAAGGTGGATTCTCAAACCTCAAAACTTCTGAGTTTAGGTGGGGCTTCCCACTTCAAATGATTCAATCAAGAAAATTCCCTCACAAGGAAAATCTGACTCTTGGGTTTTAGTTAATCAAATATATATATTTTTTCAGAGACCTGGTTTCTCTGTGTATCTTTGAAGCATAGCTTTGAATTCACATTGTAGACCAGGCTAGTCACTAAGTCACAGAGATGTGCCTGCCTCTGCCTCCAGAATGCTAGGATTGAAGGTATGTGCCACCTCTGCCTGGCTTCCCTGTTTATTTATTAAAAAAAGAAAAGAAGAGACAGTTGAGAGTGAAAATGATAAAAATGTGTTGAACAAAATTCTAAAGAATTTTTAGAAATTTTTAATGTTTATTTTTGCTAAAATCACAGATTGATATCATTAACCATGAAATTACCAAAGGAAAAGTGAAAATAGAAGCACACCATAAATTATTTAGAAACAGTGAAATATTGTAGAAAAATTTCTCTTTATTGATTGATTCATTTTTTAGACAAGTTCTCACTGTCTATTCTAGGCAGGCCTTGAGCTACAACTCCTCCTGCTTCAGCAGCTCATTCCCTAGGAATCCATGGATTAAAGGTGTGAGCTACCACACCCATGTAAGCAGGAACTCAGAAAACCTTGTTGTGGAGATTTGCTTGTGGATACTGGCCAAAGAGTTAATTCAATCTTCCATCCATTTAGAATATTGCTATTTACAGGAGCTCACCTACAGCAAGCATTAGTAAAAGCAACATGGGAGGAAGTAGGCGTGGTCCTTAGAGAGTATATAAAGACACTCCAGGGGCCAGCCAGATTCATTCTTCTCTAGACTAGAGAGAGTGTGTTTCCATACCTCCTGGCTCCTAGACTGCCACATCTATCCCCTCCACACATTGAAGATCATTCTCCAGAGCTGAGCTAATATTGTTGTGTCTCCACAACACTGCTGAGGCGAGAGACTAGAGAGACTATTTCTTGGAGAAATGGAGACAGACATTTCACAAGCCTTCCAGAAAGAACTCACGTGCTTCATCTGCCTGAGCTGCCTGACAGAACCAGTCACCATAAGCTGTGGCCACAGCTTCTGTCGAGCCTGCCTCCACCTTTCCTGGGAAGACATCCAACTTCCTGTCCAATGCCCTATGTGTAGGGAACCATCTCAGAAGGACTTGAGAACCAACATTGTTCTGAAGAAACTGGTGTCCATTAGCAGACAAACCAGCCTCATGAAGGACCTGAGCTCTGAGGAGCATAGGTGTATGACGCACAAAGAGACAAAGAGGATCTTCTGTACTGAGAATAGGATTTTCCTCTGTCAACTCTGTTCTAACTCCCATGAGCACAGAGGACACAGACACTGTCCCATTGAAGCAGCTGCTGAGAGTCAAATGGAAAGACTTGTAAAGCAAATGGCATCTTTATGGGAGAAGATCCAAGAAAATCAAGAGAATTTAGAGGCAGAGAAGAGAATGACAACTCTGTGGATGGACTACCTGACTCTGCAGGAACAAATGATCAGGACAGAGTATACAAAATTACACCCACTCCTCTCTGAAGAAGAAGTGCAACACATCGAGTCTATGAGAAATGAAGGCCAATGTGTTTTAGAGAAACTCAGGACAAGTGAAGCCATCATGATCCAAAAGAGCAAAGAAATAAGAGAAATGTACCAGGAGCTGATGGCAATGTCCCAGGAGTCATATGTGGTCCTGCTGCAAGATTTGGATGACATGTTCAGAAGGAGTGATTCAATGCAGCTGAGCATGCCCCCATCTGTGAAAACAGAACTCACTGCTCTACCTATCACTGGACTGACTGAAAGTTACAAGCAGTTCCACGCTCACATTATCTTTGAAAACGTAACCATACTTCTTTCCAAGATGAACATATTTAATGTCATGAGAAGATTCAGCTTCAGACTTCACCATAAGGATAGACTTGCAGATTCTGCTGGATTTTATTTTGCTTCCTGGGGATCACAGAGCTTCATCTCAGGGAAATATTATTGGGAGATTGATTTGAAGGACTCTTGTGAGTGGGCTGTGGGAGTCTGTAAGGATTCACAGTTAAGGAGTAGAAACCAAATGATTGAATCTGAGGGTGCATTTCTTCTTGTGTGTGTGAAGGAGGGTAATCATTACAGTCTCCTCACCACATGCCCTGTATTCCAGCACTTCATAGAGAAGCCATTGGGCCAGGTTGGTGTGCTTCTTGATTGTGAGGATGGTTGTTTAAGCTTCCTGAATGTTACCAAGAGTTCCCTCATATACAGGTATCCTCCTGGCACCTTCAATTGCCCTGTCAGGCCTTGTATATTCAGTGGCTATACATGATCACAGGAAGGTGTAATCCAGTACTTTATTGTTTTGAAGTTTTTACTCTGTAATGTTACATCCTTCACTGCTATTAAATATTACAATACTATTAAAAGGAAAAAATAATGGACTATAGAAATAAACAGAGAATTCTTAACAGAGGAAACTCAAATGGCTGAAAGACATTTAAGGAATTGTTCAACATCCCTAATCATCAGGGAAATGCAAATCAAAACAACTCTGAGATACCACCTTACAACTGTCAGAATGGCTAAGATCAAAAACACTGAAGACACCTTATGCTGGAGAGGATGTGGAGCTAGGGGAACTCTCCTCCACTGCTGGTGGGAATGCAAGCTTGTACAACCACTTTGGAAATCAATATGGCACTTTCTCAGAAAATTAGGAATCAACCTCCCCCAAGATCCAGCTATACCACTCTTTGGGTTATACCCAAGGAATGCTCGATCATACAACAAGAGCACTTGTTCAGCTATGTTCATATCAGCATTGTTTGTAATAGCCAGAACATAGAAACAACCTAGATGCCCTTCAACTGAAGAATGGATAAACAAAATGTGGTACATATACACAATGGAATACTACTCAGCAGAGAAAAACAATGACATCATGAGGTTTGCAGGCAAACGAATGGATCTAGAACAAATCATCCTGAGTGAGGTAACCCAGACTCAGAAAGACAAACATGGTATGTACTCACTCATAGGAGGATACTAGATGTGGAACAAGGATGATTGGACTGCTACTCACATCACCAGGGAGGCTACCTAGAAAACAGGACCCCAAGAAAGACACAGGGATCGCCCAATGATGGAGTGAAAGACCCTAGCCCTTTAGGCTTACACCCACAAGCCTCAGAAAGAGAGAAACTTCAAGCACCAGGAAATGAGAAACTAAAAATCTAGTTCCCAGGGCAACCTGACTCAGCCACTACTCAATCACCCCTGTAACAATATAACAATGTAAAACGATTTCTGTTAAGAGATGTGCTGAACTGTGACTGGGAGTGTTGCAGGTGTTCCAGGAAGGACCTGTGTGTAAGCTCCACTCCCACCCTGATACCCCCTTGAGGTTTACGTAACTGTGCCCCCACTGTGATCGCTCTGTGATCAGACCATGTTCTTGTGAAACAAAATTGTATGAGAATTGTAATCTTATTGGTTCTATGGGTTTTTCCTTTAAAAGCCCTTACGGGGCTACAGTAAGATGCAACTCTTGCTCTTTGGAACAGAGTTTGCCCATCTGTACAGATGTTTCTTTAATAAAATCCTCGTGCTGTTGCATCAACTGGACTGGAGTCTGGGTTCTTGGGGCGCCCACTTGAGACCCTAAACTTTGGGGTCCAACAGGAGAAATGGAAGAGATCTATATGAACAGCCTGGACATGAGTAGGGGTAAAGAAAGGCAAGGGTCGAGGGAAAGAGAGATTGGGGGAACGGGAGATCCCAGATGGATCAACAACAGAGAGGGAGAACAAGGAATAGGAGACCATGGTAAATAAAGACCACATGAGAATAGGAAGAAGCAAGGTGCTAGAGAGGCCCACAGAAATCCACAAAGATACTCCCACAACAGACTGCTGGCAATGGTCGAGAGACAGCCTGAACTGACCTACTCTGGTAATGGGATGGCCAAACACCCTAATTGTCGTGCTAGAAACCCCATCCAACTACTGAGGGATCTGGATGCAGAGATCCATGGCTAGGCCCTGGGTGGAGCTCTGGGGGTCCAATTAGCGAGAAAGAGGAGGCTTTATATGAGCGAGAATTATTGAGACCAAGGTTCGATAAAGCACAGGGACAAATAGCCAAATGAATGGAAATACATGAACTGTGAACCAATGGCTGAGGGTTCCCCAAGTGGATCAGGCTCTCTGAATGGGTGAGACAGTTGATTGGTTTGGTCTGTTTGGGAAGCATCCAGGCAGTGGGACCAGGTCCTCTGCTCATTGCATGAGTTGGCTGTTTGAACCCTGGGGCCTATGCAGGGTTGCTTGGCTTGGCCTGGGAGGAGGGGACTGGACCTGCCTAGACTGAGTCTACCGGCTTGATCTCAGTCCTCAGGGGAGGCTTTGCCCTGGAGGAGGTGGGAATGGAGGCTTGGCTTGGGGGAAGGTGAGGCGGGCAGGAGGGGTGAGAACAAGGGAATCTGTGGCTGATATGTAGAACTGAATTGTATTGCAAAACATAAATAAATAAAATAAAAAATAAAAAAGAGGGCAAATGATACAGTGTAAGAGAGCCTTATGGAAGGATAAATAACACTACAAATATTAGGATAAAGACATATGGAACCCCATTATCTTCCCAGTGTATAGGTGATAGATAGATAGATAGATGATAGATACATAGATAGATAGATACATAGATAGATAGATACATAGATAGATAGATACATAGATAGATAGATAATAGGTATGAAAATTTAAAGTGTATGGAGTTAATCTATAACTGGGCAACAATGATCCTATTGGACACTAGAAGCTATTTAATAAAAAGCATTGTGATATGAAGGGGTGCCTTGTTTTGTGGCTTGTTTGCAAATGAGGTCCTAAATACCACAAGTTTTTGGTTACCCCCTTTAACTTGGTGTTTAGACCCTATCTATACAGATACCATAAATTTGAGTTGTCAAGCATGGT
This sequence comes from Peromyscus eremicus, assembly GCF_949786415.1. Taxonomy (NCBI): domain Eukaryota; kingdom Metazoa; phylum Chordata; class Mammalia; order Rodentia; family Cricetidae; genus Peromyscus; species Peromyscus eremicus. The sequence goes on from NC_081431.1 coordinate 45,970,251, forward strand.
AAAACTATGCTGGTACAAACCTGTAAATTATCACTAAGTGTGTAATTTTCATAGGCAGCACCTTTTTCATGGTGTCATCTTGTTGGGTTGTTCTTTTTTTATGCTATGAAAATTTGTGTACTTCTTTATATTTGAAATAATTTATGTCAAGACATTCCTCAAAATATTTTTCATGAAGTAGGAGAGATGGTTCAACAGTTAAGAGCTTGTAACTCCAGAGATAATAAATACTGTATTCACTATATAATACAGTATTAGCTATAGATAAATATTCATATTTTCCTACAAACAAAACACCCTTAATTCTTCAATTTTATAATAGTAATTCATGTTAGAGTATCATTCAGTAGCTCATGATGACCTTGCAGATAAATTTCTAACACATTTCTGTGACTGACCATTTTGCCTGGAATGATCCTTAACCTCTCTTCACCTGACCAACTCTTACACAGCATATGTGACTCAGTTCCATATGTCTTTAGCTGACAATATTCTTCACTGTAATTCAAAACACTTATTTCACAGTTATACAAATCAAGTTCCATTTGTTTTGGAGCTATTTGAATATCTATTCTTTACAATATTGAACAACAGACTTCCTTATTAGATCCCCCTTTCTATATAATTTCCTCTTTAAATTTAGATCCTTAGCATATTGCATAGAATATGTTAGCCTCTAATAAGTACTTGTTAACTACTCTGTTGAACTAAAGAGCCTATTCTCAGCATTGTATCATGCCTAGATGTACTTAAATTCAAATCAAAGTGAAATAACATTGGCTTGGCACTATGTTGTTTAACTTTGCATTTTATAGCGTGCAAGCAAAGCAAATCTCTATGGAGATCCCCAGCATTAAATATTGACTTCAGTTTCTAGAAGTGCATAGTCATCACCCAAATGTGCTTATCTTTGGCAAAGTACACTTCTAAAAGTCATTTGCTTACTGTTAATTTGAAGTATTTTTTTTTTAAACCAGGCTTTTTATTTCATGATTGATCATTGAATTCTTCAAGAAAAGTGACAGCTGGATGCTGCAACAGCTTCCCTTCCTGGATTTAGTTGTTGCTCCTTTGCTGAATCCTGAATTGATTCTATCATAGAAAAACTGTAGCTGTCTCCTTTACCCTTTCCTGTTTGTGTTTCCTCTCTCAGCCTAGGCACTCCAGGTGTCCTTTCTATTGCTGCCGTGTTTGACGCGTTCTATCTTCTGCAGGTGGCAGGCCCTAGAGTGAGGGCACCACGATGTGTGTATCTCATGGCAACACTTCATTATTTTTTTTTTTTTTTTAAAAAAAAGGTTTCTAATAAAAGTACTTTTACATCTGCTGTCAAGACCAAAAAGCTAATTTGAAGTATCTAGCCCCAGAAAATACAAAGAATAGATTAAAATCCTTTGTGAAAGCTAGTCTTCATGTAGTTCACATCCGTTACAGATCTGGGAGATTCTCAATGAGTACAGTGGTTGCTGAACAAACATGAAGACCTAAGTTCTTTTCCAGGCCTCATTAAAGAGTCGTGTGTGGTGCATACTTGTAGTTCTAACACCTCTGGTTTCATTCTTTCCAGACATCACTGATGCATTTATGTTAATATCAATCATGATTTCTCACCTACAGTTGGGCATTGCTGGCAACTCTACTCTCATGGGGCAAACATAGAGTTGATCATTTAATTTTGTAAATCACAATTTTATATGATAATCAACCATTGTGCAGAATGAAGAATTGAATAGCTCTTTAGAAGGGGCCAGAATGTAAAATAATAATAGGTTTTTTTTATAAACATGAGAATGCAACTTCATTCTACATATTGCAAAAACTAAAATATACTAAATACATTTATCAAAAGTCAAGCAAGCATAAGAAGCATATGCTATAATTTATTAGAGTGCTATGAAGAAACTGCATATCATGAGTGAAAATAATCTTGACCTCTAAGAGAGTATAGTTTGCACTGTGTAGATATCCAAACAGGAAGACTAAATTAGAAAACCATCTCTGGTGCCTTGTCTGTTTTCTTTTCTTTCCTTATGTTAGATTCTGTTTTGTAAAAATTTATTCTTTTTAAACTTGTTTTTCTCTTATAGTGTAGTCATTGATATTTTAGTCTCAGTTGGACTTAATTATAACAAGTGTTTCACCTTTGTTATGCCATCAAAAAAGAAGACGGGAGGCTTATACCCTGCATAAGATTTCTCTTAGCAATACTCTTTCTGATTGCTATTTATTCAGAGAGTGAATGTTTGAACTCTTCCATTGATTGATGTTTTATTTTACTAAAAACACAAGGGAGCAGAATATTGTCCTTCAGGAATAAAGCTCGATATCATACACATGCTGCTCTTATAACCCTACTTTCAGTACAGCCTTCTTTATGTAATTCCAGATGAGAATGCAACATTTCCAAACTCATTGATCAAAAAAGTAAGCTTTTCTTTAAAGGAGTTAGAAGCTAACAAAGCAAGTAAAGCTTTCAGTCTCTATCAAACAAAAACGACTTTGATTTTTTTTCTCATTTAAATAAATACGTAGGAACTATGGAGATGTAATACAAAATAACAACAAACTGCTCTCTCACAAGTAAAACATTTTCTGGCAATGTCAAGTTTTTTACAATGTGACTATTGAATAATGGTTCAAGAAAACCAATATGTAATTTTAATTTTGAGGAGTCATATAAAAAGTAAAAATGTAAATTAAATTTGTTTAATAATAATGTATTTTATTTTTCCTGCTATATCTAAAATATTGTCCCTCAAATAGTCTAGAAACCATCAAGATACTTTATTTTTTTCTCATACAAGGGAGCTAAGATGTTATCTGTGTTTAATATTAACAAGACCTCTCAATTATAAATAGCTACTATAAACCCATTAATAATGACAGATTTCCAAGACACAGTTCTGAAATGTTGATGTCACAGTGTCATTTCATAGAAAAGCAAGACATTCTGAAGAAACATCACCTAGCACTGCAATATTACTCCATAGGGTTAATCAGTGACGCTCTTCTTCCCATTATTCAATTAGTATAGTAATAAAACCTGAATCTGGAGTTGATTGCTGTCCTCAAATTCAGTTATATAGAAAACAAAAGAAGATTATATTGAAAATTTGAATAAATACGTTATAAATTTAAAATCTATCATATCTTAAAGCTGAAATACACAAAACCTCTTCTATTTGTAATAAAAGGATCACATGTAATGATACACAATTGTCTTTGCTGGCACCCTTTCCTTCTTCTTCAGTGTCTAGGTTAGGGAACTACACATATTTTTTTTTATTGAGATTCAGTGAATATAGAATGCCAAGTTGCAAGATAAGTTTTACATGTAACACTGTTTTCTGATAAGCAAGAAAATTTGCCAGGGTTTTAAAAATATTTCTCAAAGTATCTATTTTTAAATATATTATATTAAAGATATTTGTTTCAATTTTTGTATGCAGCATACTTACCAAAAATCTCCAAATATAGAATATTTTTCTACAGAAATGGTTTAAATTAGACTGATTTTTTTAAATACTTGTCTTTTGGCCTACCTGATTTATCTATTAATGCTTAAATTTATGATTGCAAAAGATTGTATAGATTTAGTTTCATTTTATAATTAAAAATTCTTCCATTTCATACTAGTTATTGGTAACATGTCTACTTTACAAGAGTATTTCCTTTTACAAGTTGTATCTGTGAGTGTGAACTTTTCATTTGTTTCCTAATCAGGATTGCATTGTTTCAATCAAACACACAGATAGTTCTCCATCTGAGAAAAATATTCTTCCTTCTCCCCTTCCTTCTATCCTTTCTTCTTTCTCTACTGTTAGGATACGGTTGTACTCTTCTTGACATTATTGACTTTGTATAAACTTTTCAATTGTCCAGGCAGGCTTTGAACATGTTGTCTACATGCCTTAATCTCCCAAAAAGCTAGGCTTGAAAGCCTAGACTACCAGTCCTGATTGGATATTTCTATCTGGATGACCAGTATTTTTTATTATTATTAAAATGACTAGGCCATTCAAGTATTTGTTTTATTCAGACTAGCCATAAATTATTTTATGAGATTTTAGATAAAAAAAGATTTTTTTCATTTTTCTTTATTAAGAAATTTTCTACTCACTCCACATACTATCAACAACCCCCCTTCCTCCCTCCTCCCATCCCCCAGCCCTCTTTCCCAAGCCACCCCGCATCCCCACATCCCCCAAATTGAGGTCTCCCATGGGGAGTCAGCAGAACCCAGCACATGGAGCCTAGGCAGGTACACGCTCCTTCCCACTGCACCAAGGCTGTGCAAGGTAAGTTTTAAATAATATTTAAACAAATTATAGGATATTTTATGACTCATTGGAAATAAAGATTTTGAGATGACAATTATCTCATCTTTAAATCACTAGAATTATTTTCATAAGGATTGACTTTCAAATAAAACTGCTTAAACTTGCTAACAAATTTGTGATATAAAACTTATTACAACATACGATTCTTATTTTTTACATTTAATGTCTTCCTACTTGATGTGACACTCTTGAATGACATAACATATACTTTTTTTTTCTTTGCAATACAGTTCAGTTCTACATATCAGCCACGGATTCCCTTGTTCTCCCCGCTCCCGCCGCCCCCCACACCTTCCCTCCAGCCCACCCCTTATTCCCACCTCCTCCAGGGCAAAGCATCCCCCGAGGACTGAGATCAACCTGGTAGACTCAGTCCAGGCAGGTCCAGTCTCCTCCTCCCAGGCTGAGCCAAGCAACCCTGCATAGGCCCCAAGGTTCAAAAAGCCAACTCATGCAATGAGCAGAGGACCTGGTCCCACTGCCTGGATGCCTCCCAAACAGATCAAGCCAATCGACTGTCTCACCCATTCAGAGGGCCTGATCCAGTTGGGGACCCCTCAGCCATTGGTTCACAGTTCATGTATTTCCATTCATTTGGCTATTTGTCCCTGTGCTTTATCCAACCTTGGTCTCAACAATTCTCACTCATATAATCCCTCCTCTTTCTCGCTAATTGGACTCCCAGAGCTCCACCCAGGGCCTAGCCATGGATCTCTGCATCCAGATCCCTCAGTAGTTGGATGAGGTTTCTAGCACGACAATTAGGGTGTTTGGCTATCCCATCACCAGAGTAGGTCAGTTCAGGCTGTCTCTCGACCATTGCCAGCAGTCTGTTGTGAGGGTATCTTTGTGGATTTCTGTGGGCCTCTCTAGCACTTTGCTTCTTCCTATTCTCATATGATCTTCATTTACCATGGTCTCCTATTCCTTGTTCTCCCTCTCTGTTGTTGATCCATCTGGGATCTCCCGTTCCCCCAAGCTCTCTTTCCCTCGTCCCTCGCCCTTCCTTACCCCACTCACGTCCAGGCTGTTCATGTAGATCTCTTCCATTTCTCCGTCATTGGGTGAGCTCCGTGTCTTTCTTTGGGTCCTGTTTTCCAGGTAGCCTCCCTGGTGATGTGAGTAGCAGTCCAGTCATCCTTGTTCCACATCTAGTATCCTCCTATGAGTGAGTACATACCATGTTTGTCTTTCTGAATCTGGGTTACCTCACTCAGGATGATTTTTTCCATATTCATCCATTTGCCTGCAAACCTCATGATGTCATTGTTTTTCTCTGTTGAGTAGTATTCCATTGTGTATATGGACCATATTTTGTTTATCCATTCTTCAGTTGAAGAGCATCTAGGTAGTTTCCATGTTCTGGCTATTACAAACAATGCTGATCTGAACATAGCTGTATAAGTGCTCTTGTGGTATGATTGAGCATTCCTTGGGTATATGCCCAAGAGTGGTATAGCTGGATCTTGGGGGAGAGTGATTCCCAATTTTCTAAGAAAGTGCCATATTGATTTCCAAAGTGGTTGTACAAGCTTGCATTCCCACCAGCAGTGGAGGAGAGTTCCCCTAGCTCCACATGCTCTCCAGCATAAGCTGTCTTCAGTGTTTTTGATCTTAGCCATTCTGACAGTTGTAAGGTGGTATCTCAGAGTTGTTTTGATTTGCATTTTCCTGATGATTAGGGATGTTGGGAGATCACTTCCTAAATATAACACCAGTAGCACAGACACTGAGAGAAACAATCAATCAATGAATGGGACCTCTTGAAACTGAGAAGCTTTTGTAGAGCAAAGGATATGGTCAACAAGGCAAAGTGACAGCCTACAGAATGGGAAAAGGTCTTCACCAACCCCACATCTGACAGAGGACTGATATCCAGAATATATAAGAAACTCAAGAAATTAGACATCAAAATGCCCCATAGTCCAATTAAGAAATGGGCTATAGAACTAAACAGAGAATTATCAACAGAGGAAGCTCAAATGGCTGAAAGGCATTTAAGGAATTGCTCATAACATATACTTTTAAACTGAATATATTCTACTAGTGAACACATACAAACAATTCCAGGAAAAAGTGGTAAGCTCCTGATGCACAGTTCACATAATATCACTTATGCCCATGATTCCTTTCATCTCCAACACAACTGGAAAATGATAGGGAGGTGGCATAGGTGACATTTGTAAGGAACCTATCTGTGAGAGAAAAGAGAAGACTCAGTGGTCCAACTCCCTACATAAGTCTGCCTTTTACTTTTGTGTTGACTTCTCTGTATCAAAAACATTCTTCAAAGTGGCTGTAATGTACTTTTTAAAATAGAAAACACATTCTAAAACTAGAAAAAAAATACCGTGTGTGTATTTGTACACGGTGTGCATGCTTCAATCTGTGCTCTTTGGCTCTGGTTTGTTAGCAAGGATATCTGAAGCATAGTTGGACTAACTACATTTGCTGAACCCTCTGGACCAGCAGCATGGTGGCTGTATGATGTTGAAAGCTCTATTTCAAGCTTGTGTCTAGTTCCTACAATCTTAATGGTCCCTGCTGGAATGCTGATGATGATTCTGGGGACATTCATGGGAGACCCTTTCTGTAAAATCCCTATCAGCACGATTTTTGTAGATGTCCTGGAAGAAATCATTTAACCAGGGTTGTAGTGTACTGTTGGAGTCTGTTTGACTCTACAGCTACCGAGGCCACTGTGTAGGCTATAGTTACGTACAACAATAAGGTGGGATCTGATAGTAGAGAAAAGTTGTTAGGGTTTTGATACCATGGATTAATTTTTTGTTGAAGATAATTTTCGTGAGGATCAGTCAGGAGTCAGTTATTTAATAGGTTCTGATGCTGGGGACTGAGAAGTCCCAATGGAGTGATAAGTCTCTCCATTGCCCTTATTTCCATCTCTACCACCAGCCACTGATGACTGGTATTCCAGGTCACCAGCAAGCTCAAGTCAAGTACTCTCTCTCTCTCTCTCTCTCTCTCTCTCTCTCTCTCTCTCTCTCTCTCTCGTTCTCTCTCTCTCTCTTTAATAATTAGTGTATTAGCTTCTAAAATAATTTTGTCTCTATTGTTCAATGATAACAAGTGGTTTGATTAACATAACTCCACTTAAATGTTGCATAAATTTTATGTAAGTATTAAATCTTTGCCAGCAGAGGTTCCTCAAATGCTGTGCGATGTTCTGTATGGCAAATGTGTTGCTGATTGGTGAATAAAACACTGGCCATTGGCTAGGAAGGAAGTATAGGCAGGACAAGGAGGAGAATAAAGCTGGGAAGTGGAAGGCTGAGTCAGAGAGACACTGCCAGCCACCATGATGATAAACAGCATGTGAAGATGCCGGTAAGCCACGAGCCATGTGGCAAGGTATAGATTTATGGAAATGGATTAATTTAAGCTGTAAGAACAGTTAGCAAGAAGCCTGCCACGGTCATACAGTTTGTGAGCAATATAAGTCTCTGTGTTTACTTGGTCGGATCTGAGTGGCTGTGGACCTGGCAGGTGAGAGAGATTTGTCCTGACTGTGGGCCAGGCAAGAAAACTCTAGCTACACTCAAATTTTCCCATTTGCAGTTTTCCTTGTATCCCTTCTATTCAGCCTACTCATTCAAGATATTTGACCAATATCCTAGAACTTTTCTGTTTTCCTCCTTACATTCAAGTGAATAGTGTTTAATATCTTCGTATCTAAACTAAATTTTATACTATTAAAATAAGCTTTAACTTTACTTTTTGAAAGTTTTCTTTGGATGAGAGTGATAGGATAATTCTAAATACTCTGAATTCCACTTTTTTATTTTAAATGCAACATTCTACACAAAAAAGTATATATTTTGGTTTTTTTAACCCCAAATACTTGGTCCACATTTTATAATTTTAATAACAACACTTCTTTTAAACCTATTTTTTTGTTTGTTACATGGTGCTAACTACTGCAAGAAAATCTTTAGATAATTGATAATGCACTGATCTGTAGGTATAGCAGCATGTTTTTAGGAATTATTTTATTACTATGTTCTTTATTCAGAATTTTAGTGGTACATTTTTAATTAGGGCACATGACCTATCTAGGCTCAGGATTTTGGCCACTTTAGTGATGTCAAGTACAGATTCCATCTCAAGTAGTAACCCATAATTCAAATAGAAAAAAAAGAAAAACATGGTTTACTATCTCCTAACATCTTTCAGAATATTTTGCTAGCAGGTCATTGTTATAAGTTGCAGTCTTGTAGCTGGGTGTTATTAGAATTATTTTTCTGCTCTGGTGCCATTCAAACTAGTTGCCAGCGCCATGGATGTTAATCAATAGGGCCAAAACTTCTAGCAGGATACCAGCTCACCAGTTGGACTAGGATTAGAGAACTAAGCCATCTTTTCACCCAGGTGTCAAGGAGCTAAACTCATGTCCCCTTGCTTGCATAGCAAAGATTTTAACAAATGAGTCAACCGCACACTTCTTTTACGTTATTTAAAGTAGACCGCATTATATTAGAGATAATGTGTTCTCCTGTCCTATTTATAACCCTTTTCTTTCATTTTCTTGCTTCATTTCTCTGTCAAAGAAGCTAACACTATATTTAATAAGTGGAAAATGTGAACACCCTAGGCTAATTTCTGATTTTAGAAGAATACTTCCAGTGTTTCTCAGTTCAATTTTGACTATATGTCAGTTATTCATCATTTATTAAGTTATGAATTGATACTTTGAGTACTAAGTTTTTCATGAATGTTATTGGAAACAGATGTGTTACTTCTCTGAAATCCCACTATAGCATGAAGCTGAAATGATGAATCTCTCTGTACAACATGCCATGAGCTAGACAGGTTAAAAAGTATCTTCCCAGTAGTAAGAGTATTCTTTTTTTTTTCATATTTCTTTTTTTTTTAATTTTTATTTTGCAATACAATTAAGTTCTACATACAGGCACAGATTCCCTTGTTCTCCCCCCTCCCGCCCCCCTCACCTTCCCCCCAGCCCGCCCCCCATTCCAATCTCCTCCAGGGCAAAGCCTTCCCCACAGACTGAGATCAACCTGGTGGACTCAGTCCAGGTAGGTCCAGTCCCCTCCTTCCAGGCCGAGCCAAGCGACCCTGCATAGGCCCCAGGTTTCAAACAGCCGACTCATGCAATGAGCACAGGACCCAGTGCCAGTGCCTGGATGCCTCCCAAACAGATCAGGCCAATCAACTGTCTCACCCACTCAGAGGGCCTGATCCAGTTGGTGACCCCTCAGCCATTGGTTCATATTTCATGTGTTTCCGTTTGTTTGGCTATTTGTCTCTGTGCTTTATCCGACCTTGGTCTCAACAATTCTCTCTCATATAAACCCTCCTCATTCTCGCTAATTGGACTCCCAGAGATCCACCTAGGGCCTAGTCATGGATCTCTGCATCCAGATCCCTCAGTAGTTGGATGAGGTTTCTAGCACGACAATTAGGGTGTTTGGCCATCCCATCACCAGAGTAGGTCAATTCGGATTGTCTCTCGACCATTGCCAGCAGTCTGTTGTGGGGGTATCTTTGTGGATTTCTGTGGGCCTCTCTAGCACTTTGTTTCTTCCTATTCTCATGTGGTCTTCATTTACCATGGTCTCCTATTCCTTGTTCTCCCTCTCTGTTGTTGATCCAGCTGGGATCTCCCACTCACCCAAGCTCTCTTTCCCTCGACCCTCGCCCTTCACTACCCCCACTCATGTCCAGGCTGTTCATGTAGATCTCATTCCATTTCTCTGTCATTGGGTGATCCCTGTGTCTTTCTTGGGGTCCTGATTTCCAGGTAGCCTCCCTGGTGATGTGAGTAGCAGTCCAGTCATCCTTGTTCCACATCTAGTATCCTGTTATGAGTGAGTACATACCATGTTTGTCTTTCTCAGTCTGGGATACCTCACTCAGGATGATTTTTTCTAGGTCCATCCATTTGTCTGCAAACCTCATGATGTCATTGTTTTTCTCTGCTGAGTAGTATTCCATTGTGTATATGGACCACATTTTGTTTATCCATTCTTCAGTTGAAGGGCATCTAGGTTGTTTCCATGTTCTGGCTATTACAAACAATGCTGATATGAACATAGCTGAACAAGTGCTCATGTGGTGTGGTTGAGCATTCCTTGGGTATATGCCCAAGAGTGGTATAGCTGGATCTTGGGGGAGATGGATTCCCGAAGCTTTTGTAGGGCAAAGGATACGGTCAACAAAGCAAAGCGACAGCCTACAGAATGGAAAAAGATATTCACCAATCCCACATCTGACAGAGGACTGATATCCAGAATATATAAGGAACTCAAGAAATTAGATATCAAAATGCCCAATAGTCCAATTAAGAAATGGGCTATAGAACTAAACAGAGAATTCTCAACAGAGGAAACTCAAATGGCTGAAAGACATTTAAGGAATTGCTCAACATCCCTAATCATCAGGGAAATGCAAATCAAAACAACTCTGAGATACCACCTTACGCCTGTCAGAATGGCTAAGATCAAAAACACTGAAGACACCTTATGCTGGAGAGGATGTGGAGCTAGGGGAACTCTCCTCCACTGCTGGTGGGAATGCAAGCTTGTACAACCACTTTGGAAATCAATATGGCGATTTCTCAGTAAGAGTATTCTTGTTCTCTTCAGCAGTTTGCAGTGCTTACACACCCTTAGGAGGAACTGACCTTTGTTCATATGGTCAGTCTGTGGGGCTTCTTTAGCCTACAGATTTTACTTCCCAAGTATTATGTAGCCTGCTTTTAGAATACCCTGAATATTAAAAATAATTCCCTTCTGAGATATAGTGTTTAAACTGAGAGGAAGATGATTGCTACAAAACTACCTTCTGGATATTCAGGGTATAGCTGCCCTTGCTTTTTTTCTGTATTACCTTTGTATATCTTCATGTGTTTTGGAAACCTTGCCATATGTTTCTTGAATCTCCAATATTAAATATCTCTTTCTCTACTCTGAATAGAGCCTCTCAATTATTTTATCCTGGCTATTCTTGTTCGTAATGTTGCAAGAAAAAAAATGGATAGTCAATGTTTTAACACAAGATCCCCTTGAGAAATACAGTTTATAACTGATCATTTCAATATATAAATCTTCCCGGGGTCCATTATGCTGTTCAATTATCATTTGGCAGCTGGCTGACTTTGTCACCAATGTTCTTCCTTTTGTATTACAATTTCAATAAATACTATGAAAAAATACTGTGTTTCTTAAAACACACAATAGTTTGTTTTATACAAGATAAGTTGATAAAAATGTAAGTTTGCAAAAATTGTCTCTAATCTTGCGTTAATTACTTTCCTTAACTCTGTGACAAAATATTTTACAGAAGAAATTGAAGGGAGAAGAAAGATTTATTTTGGAACAGGGTTCATGAGATAGAGTCTAACATGGCATGGTCAAGGGAATATCTGCTGTCCACGGTGGTATGCGTGTGGTGGGACTGGTCACAAAATGGTAACAGAAGGGATACTGGGTTATAACCCTCAATTACCATGGCCTACTGGCTCACTTTCTCCAGCTAGGTCCATTATCCCCATACATATGTAACTCTCGAAAAGAGCACCACAAATGGGAGCCATATGTTCAAATACATGAGTCTGTGGGTAACACTTTACTTCCAAATTATAACAGGTTTATTTTGTGGAATGAAGAGTCATGTTTAAATTAATATTTCAAAGAGTAACTTTTTAGCAAAATCATGTGCCACAAATTTATGCTAAGACTCTCAATTTTGCAGCAATATTTTCTAAATTGAGCACACATTAAGACTTAGAGAGTAAAAGAATTCACGAGTCTCAGAAAGTTCCTAAAACTGAAGATTCACATTGGCCCCTGTAATATAATCAGTAGCAATTTTTAGGGAGAAGAGATGTTTGAACTAGCTAGCTGCCCTTATGTTGTGTGTGGACCTCCAGATAGTGCTTTTTGAGTATCTGCCAAGACTGTGGTAGATTTTGTGGTGAATCAGATGCTTTTTAGAGGGCGATTCTTTTGTAGTTAACTCTAACCATATTCCTACAAGGAATTCCAATAAGGTCCCCTGGTTTACAAAATTTGACTTTGGTGAAGTCATTAAGTTGGTCTGTTGTTAATCCCCTGAGAAGAACAGAAAATTTGTCAGGATTCCCCAGGAAAATTTTACTTACTGTTTATTCTAACACATTCTTTTAGATTAACTTTGAAACTTCTGAGTCGCTCCTTTTGTGTATCATTTAATTTCAATAATAGGATGGAAGAGTGTGTACCAGTGAAATGAAATTTGCCATGTTATATGTTGCATGGCACTGCCTACTGATGCAATGGTTAAAGCAATTCATAGGTGTTAATTAAAGACCTCCATCTCTCTCTGGTGCAATAATAATGTCATGTTGAAAATGTATTGAAGACAAATACAAGAGGAATTGAGCCATTTTTTCAATATACCTTCCAAAGAAAAATATCACTGATTAAGTCCAGGTTAATTCTATGTGACATTTAGGAAATCCATATACATTATTACATTTATTATTATCTACTTAACAATCATAAAAATGAATGTTCTTCTGAAACTAAAGTTCTGTTAGGGCAGCTGAATAAAATACCATCATTATAATATAATTTTAATCAGATTATGTTTAAATATACATGGATTTTACATTTCTTTTTATGGAAAAATTTTTATAAGATACAATCATACATTTTGTTTCTATATTTGTTTAATTCAGCATCATGAAAAATAACAATGCTTATGGAAGAGTGTATGAATGGAAAAATATAAAGGAAAATGAAATAAATAATGAATACCTGAATAAGGAAAGGGATTTCTTTTAACATTTGGAAGAAAACCTTCTTCCAAAGACATTTCAAAGAACCCCTATGTTAATGATAATAATCAGAATCCTGAATAAGGGAAAGAGTACAGCAAGCATTCTATGCTTTATGGTTAAGAAAACATAGTAGCATCTCAACTGACCATGGTACAGATTTCCTTTCCAAAAGATGCCATGTACTTAAGTGGGGAAACATTTTAAAGTTTTATATTTTTACATATGGCTTTATCATATATTAAAAAAATAATTCCAATAGAGTAGAAATATATTCACTAAAAATACAATAATGTTTTCACAATTTTTAGGTAGGTATATTTCAAAATAATTTATTGAAGGGATGCTCAGAAGTTAAGATCACTCACTGGATGCTCTTCCAGAGGATTCTGCTTCAATTTCCAGCACCCACATGTCTGGCTGTGCACAAACGTCAGTAACTCCACTCTTGGTTTAACCCAATGTCCTCCTTCAGCCTCTGCAGGCACAGTACACACGTGACATACAGAGAGACATTTGTCAGAATATGTATTGACAAAATTAAAAGGAAAAAATGTTCCTTGATATTTTCTTCAATATTTAGTGTTTAAAAAATTAACATAAATGTAATTTATTTAATCTGCTGGCATATATCTTAGTGAATTTATTTGCACTCCTTTACTAGTATTTATAATTCTCTGAGAATTCCTAAATTTCTGTTAATTTGTGTGCTGTCCCAAAGCTCATGACTTTTACATCTATCCATTCTCCATATGGCTGGTGACTCCTCTGCCTCTGCCCTTTCTCATTCCATCATTCTCAGATTTGTTTTCCCACATAGCTTTATCCTGTTAAGCTATTGGTCAGTAAGTTTGTTTATTAAACCAATCACTGCAATATATATTTCACACAGTGTGTAGAAGAATTTTTCAACAGCATTTCCCCCTTTTTATTTTATTAAAAAGGATGATTTTAACTTTAACACAGTAAAAGTATATACAACAGAAGAGTTACCAAGTAAGAATTACAGTTACAATATCCAGTGTATTTGGCAAAACTAGAGAAAATATTCTATTATCCATCTTATCTTGGTGAGCCTAAACTTTTATAACTAACAAGGAGATCTATAAGTTCAACTATTTAATCTTTAACTCCATCAAAGACCTCAGAAGGATGAAATGTTACCTAACGACAGAAATATCAGGCTGCCTGGACTGTCACCCAAAGTTTCTTCATAACATTGCAGCATCCAACTGTAGCCTACAGGCTAAGCATATCTGACAGACTTTCCTGTGATGCAGAGCATTTTGAAAAATGGTCCTACCCTATCTTGGCGAAGTTTGGCAGCCACCTTTCTTGTGCCCTGCTGGTCCAGTTGGAATAGTTTATTGTCAGTAATTGAGGCAAGGGCGAAAGTTTCTTTGCCCACATGGCTAGCTTTTGCCATAAAGAAAACAAACTCCATACAGGGTTTCTCCAATGCCAATTATCTTCTCTAAAGGAGATTGGTACTGCCAGGAGCAGATGTGTCTCACTGTCATAAAAAGCCTAAAGTTATTTAGCATATTAATTGACATATTCTGCAGGTCTTTGAAGTATTTGAAGACCATTTATCTATCTAAGTATATCTGTGTATGATCTTGAAAACATACCTATCATGACTATAAGTATGACTATTATAGATGACTATTAATCTATATTTCTTAATTATACATTACATTTTAAATGAGTGGCATAAATACAATATCTTAAACAAGAGTAGAAATATAATACAATATAACATAATTAATTTTAAATTTATATCAATAAAATAAATCCATACTAATGTAAAACATTTAAGATTAATAGTTATTTTTTGTATTAAAATTGATTAATCTACCCTTTTATCCTATCATTTCTATATCCTCTCTCCTTTCCTTTTAGAACAAGATCTCTGAATCTAATCTCCTTTGTTCAGCTTTTTGGCCTGGCCATCACCAATAACAACTTGTAACCAACCCCCCTTAAATGATAATAAATATTCATAACCCATCATTTGGGAATGTGAGTATAGTTCTCTAGACTACTTTCTGTTGTTTGTGGGTGCTGTTATCTTTCGGGGAACCTGAGAAAATTTAGTATGATGGTCAAGTCCTTACTGGAGAATTCTGTGAGGCTGTATCATTTCAGCCAATAGCCTTTAGGTTGTTTGGAATGCAGAATTCTGAGGAGACTAACAGAGGCATTTTGAAATGCTAGGTCACCTGAGCCATGTATTTTCATTTGTGTTTGGTCCCTTTGCTCTGAAAATACATAAACTTTTAAAGGTAACATACATATCTTAATTAATACAAGTATACACTGTGCATTGGATGTAAGTCAGCCAAAGATGATTTTTTGGTTTATGTTTGAGCAGGTAAATATGCATCATTTGTCTTGTGTTTTCCAACATGGAGTCTTAAGATTACTTATAAATCTTGGCCAGTAATCCAGGCTTGTTACTATCTTTTTTGTTTGTTTATTTGTTTATTTTAAAATATTTTAAATTCATTTTACATACCAACCACAGATTCCCCTCTTATCCTCCTCCCACTCCCCCCGCCACCTCCCCTCTCAACCCATCCCTACAACAGAATAAGTTCTCTCATGGGGGAAAGCTAAGCCTGGTACATTCAGTTAAGGCAGAAACAAGCCCCTCCCTGCTGCTTCAAGGGTGAGCAATGGATAAAGAAAGTATGGTACATATACACAATGGAGTATTACTCAGCTTTAAAAATCAATTGCATCATGAAATTTGCAGATAAATGGATACAACTAGAAAATATCACCCTGAGTGAGGTAACCCAGACTCAGAAAGACAAACATGGTATGTACTCACTCATAAGGAGATACTAGAGGTAAAACAAAGGTTAATCAGACTACAACCCACAGCTCCACAGAAGCTAGGAAACAAGGGGAACCCTAAGAAGGATGTACATATCACCTTGGGAAGGAGAAACAGAGGAGATCCCCATGAGTAAACTGGGAATGAGGGGTGGCAATAAAGGGGAGAGGATAGGGGATGAGAACATGAGGAACAGTGTGGGAGAGCACTGAGATATCTTGATAGAGGGAGAAATTATGGAGTAAGGGAGAAACCAGGTACTAGGGAAATTTTCAGGAATCCACAAGGATGACCCCAGATTAGACTACTAGCAATAGTGGTCAGGGTAACTGAACTGGCCTACCCTGGTAATCAGATTGGTAAATATCCAAACTGTCATCATAGAGCCTTCATCCAGAAACAGATGGAATCAGGTGCAGAGATCCACAACTAAGCACCAGGCCAAGCTCCAGGAATCCAATTGAAGAGAGGGAAGAGAGATTACATGAGCAGGTGAGGGGGGCGGCATAAAATCATGATGGGGAAATCTAGAGACAACTGAACCAAGCTCAAAGGATCTCACGAACTTTGCACCCACCGCTGTGGAACCTGAATGGGACCAGACTGGACCCTCTACATATGGGAGACAGTTGTATTGCTGGGTCTGTTTGTGGGGCCCCTGGCAGTGTGATCAGGGTCTATCCCTGAGACATGAGCTGGCTTTCTGGATCCCATTACCTATGGTCGGACACCTTACTAACTAGCTCTCAAAATTTAACCCATTTCTATTAATTTATGTGCTACCCCGAGGCTTGTGACTTTTACTTCTATCCTGTTTTGTGTATTTGAGTCATTTTTCATCTGGCTGGTGACGCCTCTGACTCTGCCCTTCCTCATCCCATGATTCTCTGTTTGGCTTTCCTATCAAATTTTATCCTGTTCAGCTATTGGCCCGTCATCTTGGTTATTAAACCAATCAGAGAGACACATATTCACACAGTGTATAGAAGGATTACTCCACAGCACACTTGGTTACAGTAGTCTGACCAGACTATCAAACTTAAAGGAAACTGCAGCAAATTTAAGAGCACATCCTCTGGGGAGGAAAAGCATACGACACAAGAGTAGTGCCCTCTAGACATCTTAAGAAGGGTGACTTTAGTGGTCAAGACAGTAGAGTAAATTGAAGTCAGTTGGCCATAAGAAACAGA
This sequence comes from Peromyscus eremicus, assembly GCF_949786415.1. NCBI lineage: Eukaryota > Metazoa > Chordata > Mammalia > Rodentia > Cricetidae > Peromyscus > Peromyscus eremicus. The sequence goes on from NC_081431.1 coordinate 45,987,423, forward strand.
GGATTCGGAATGTGGATTTGTAACGTTTTAAACCAAATTTCTGTATGCTCTCATTAGAGTTTGTCTCTCTCCTGATCAGTAATTATATTTTCCTGTCATACTTTAATAGTTGCTAACAACAATCTTTAATTTCCGTGACATAAAACAAACAATATAAACCGGTTTTATTTTTCATTTCTGCGGGCTAGAATTTTAATGTAAGTTTTCCTTGGCTTCCAAAGCCTCAAAGGGAAAGTTCCCACTTTCTAGAAGCTTCCTGAGTTGTGTGATCTTTGTCCTCTCCAACACCTCAAATATTCATGAAAGCAATGTTTCATTCACCATTCCCCTTATTTTCTAACTGAATCCAGTTGTTTCCCTCTTATTAAGATTGCTCCCCTTATGTCATAATTTTCATAACCTAGCATAGAGAGCCTTGTATTCCAACTTTTATTGTAGTGGACATTACCCATATGACAGATTTTTAAGTCACATTCCATATGAGGGACCCAGTGAGAGCCAAGTTACTGCTGCTTGAGGAATGCTAACCTGTATGTATTTTAAGCCAAAGGAGCTGAGGATAATAAGTTTATCATGATTAAACACCGAAAGGTGCAGTCACAAGACCAGCCGTTGAAACAGTACACTTTGGGGAGGAACAAGAGGTCTGACACATTCTAGAGCACCAATCCGCCTGCGTATTGCAAAGGAAAACTAGCGTTAATTTTTGAAAGTGTGTGTTTGTTACAGCATTGGTTGTTTACTGTGCTATTATTTCAGTAGACTGGTTGTTTTCATAAAATGTGTGCTGGTGTCACTAAAATCTGTAAAGTGACAACATGGAATAATGGTATGCCATGTTCTTCACATATTTCTTTCTTTGCTGATAAAATCTTAAATTCTTTTCTTCTTCCTAAACATTACCTAAAAGAAGTAAAAACAACATAAGATAAAGCATACATATGAATAAAGAAAATGAAAGATTAGAGTAAGATTAAGTCATCTAGTTAGTAGCATTCATTCCCATAAAATAGTTAATCACAAGCAAAATTTGTAAAACTTACTTAACTTCATCTCTCAAAGTTAAAATTCAATTGGAAAATATTTTGAGATTTCAAATGAGTGTTGAGATCCAAATATATTGTTAATGTAAGTGTTATCTTGGCAATAAAAGGAAAGTTATAATTAGCTTTCAAAATTCAATTATGTCACTCAAAGATCCTTACTAAATTTAACTAATTTTGAAGCCTCCTAATTATGGTTCTGAATAGAAGTGTCTAACATTTCAAAAATTAAGATTCAAAACTCTATAAAAAGGAATAACTTAAGAATAAATATAAAGTAAATGTTTGAGTTCTATGTTTCACAATTATAAAACTCTATTTTGGGGATTTAAAAACTGGAAATAGAAGCAGTATTGTTTATGGTTAAAACACTTAATGCTGCAAAAATTTCATCTCTCCAAATTAACCGATAAATTCAAAATTCTTTAATTATAACTATTACTGGATATTTTAAGGCTGAAGAATACATGGCTACTATTCATCTAGACAGTAAGAAGAACAGCCTGGACAGAAACCTGACTGTAATGGACTGTTTATTTATTATATTTTTACAGAGTATGGGGCACAGTGTCTTTCTGAAGATATAGAAGGGCAAATTAAAGTTAAAAAAAAAAGCAAACACTAAGCAAGAGTCAGGATTGCAGGAGGATTTAATGCATAATAAAGGTTAATTTTCTTTTTCTTTTTTTGAAGGATTTAAAAAATAATATTTTTATTAATTCTTTGAGTATTTCAGATAATGTGTTTTGACAATATTTGTCAAACTCCTTGAGATACATCCACTTCTCCATTCCCCCAACTTCTTGGTCATGTTGTGTGTGTGTGTGTCGTGTCATCCCGTGTCCCCCCTTTCCCCCAACCTCAATGGAGTACAATTTGTGTTGCCAAAACATTCTTCTATGTGGGGACTGCCCTGGAGTATAGTCAACCTAGTAGGGCCACACCCTTAAAGATAACTGATTAGTCCTCTCATAGCAGCTATGAAATGCAATAGCTCTTCTGCTAAGGGTGGGACTTCATGCATGCCTACCACCAGCCCCCTCCATGCTGGGATTTTGTTTGGATTATCTTGAACAGTTCTTGTGCATGCTGTCACAACTTTTAATAAAGGTTAATTTTCATCATGGGTTTAAAAATGATCCAATAGTTTTAGTACTATAAAGAGAAAGGCAGTATCCAGCTTCACTACTGGTACTGAACTATATTCTACTTGGATCTAAAACATAAAGTAAATGAAGCAAAAACAAATTGCTGAAAGAATAGTTTCTTTTTAAAAAATAAATGCATAGAGAAAACTATTTTATGAAAGGAACTAAACTAAATAAAAATAAGTAATATGATTTTTTAAACATAGGTCCCTTTCTATATGTGAACAGTGATAAATACATCCCCAAAAGACACACATGTTAACATATTATTCATATTGTTAAGAATATATTTGATATTTAGAATGAGGTTAAATACTAGCAAATATTTATTTAATTTGTATTTTATTTTTAAACTGAGGCTATATTGGACATTTGTCAGTTGATTTCACTTGTCCAATGGGGAAGGAATGTATACTACTTTCATTGCAGACCTCATCATAACAATAATTAATATATTGGAAATGCATCATTGAGTAGCCTGTCGAAGAAAGAAATTAATTACCATCAAACATTTCATGTGCTAAAGAGTAAAAAGGTTTTGGAAACATTTCACGACTAACAGAAAAGCAAAGCATTCAAGTGTATAAAGAATCAAAAGGAAATGATGTGTTTCTCATTTGAGTATTGCATGATATGTATTTAATTAGTTTAAATTATTATGTTTTTGTTGTTTTTATTGTTTGAAAACAGAAAATACTGCCTATGGGCTAGTTAAAATTTAATAATCCCTAGAAAGTCATTTAAACAAATACTTTGAAAGCTCATTCCAAATTTCTACTTATAATTTTACTTAATGAGATTCACCAATTCATCTCTACTGTTTTTCAAAACTAGATAATACATATAATGATATCTAGCAAAATCTTCCTTGAGGATTTCATGGTTTTATCAAAAATGTAAGCTGACAAAATATTAGTACTATCATTTGATTAAGCAATCTGCTAATGAATAAACACTCCGGGGGAAAGGAACTGATACGGTGAAGACACATCTGCTTTCTCATGTCTCCTGCAGCACTATGTAGACCAACTGAGATATTAAACACACTAAAATGTCCACAGGAAGAAGCACAAAGATAGTTTGGTGTGTGGCTATAGAGATGACCATCAGTTGAGAGCATTTGCTGAGCAACCATGCACACTAGAGTTTGGATCCCAACAACCCTTTAACTAGCAGGTATCCTGCAAACTACTGTAACCCCAGTCATTAGAGATATGGAGACAGGAGAATCACAGGGCTTTGCTAGTTTGGGGCTTATCAGACAAAATGCAAGCCCCAGACTCAGGTAAAGAGCCTCCTTGAGAAGTGTAGATGAAAAGTCCTAAACAAAGCACACAAAATCTTCCTTTGGTCCCCATGCATGTGCACATATGCATGGGCACCCACACACATGCCCAAATGAATTCACTTACATACACATAAATAACTCTTTAAGAAGGAAAGCCAGCCACAGAAGACAACCCCTTGGTATGTAGACAGGTTAAATTTAATGCAATTTCAATAATTATTATTTTTATTGTATAGAGCATTTAGATATACTCAGAAATTTATATTTTCTTTATGCAGTATCTTGGAGTGTTTCCCCTGTTCCCTCTAGGCTGGTCAATGTTTTAATTTCAATTAAGATATGTATCCAAATTTGAATGCACTTTTGTGTAGTATTTTAAGACATAGCTGTTATGTTGGCTTTATTTCTGAAGCCTCTGTTATTACCCTTATGTTTACATGTCTAATTTCATGGCAAAGCCACATTGGTTTCTTAACTACACATCATTAGTATATTTTGGAGAATGTTGTTATAATGATCCCCCATTAATCTCTTTTTTTGTGATTGTTTTGTCTGATGTCTTCTTAGTTTCCATGTGAACATTAAATTTTTCAACTCATTCTGTAAAAATGTCAGTGAAACTTGGATAAAATCATGCTCAGACTTTAGATCGTGTTGATTATGGGACACTTTAATAATGCTATGTTTTGCAATCCTTTAGATGTCTTTCTACCTTCTGGTATACTCTTTATATTACTTTATTTTGTGGTAAACTAATTACACATTATTTCCCTTCCACTTTGCCACCCCAAAGCCTTCAATATATACCTGTTCGATCTTTTTGAAATTCATGTCCTCTTTTTCCACCACTTTTTATTGCATGTGTGTGTGTGTGTGTGTGTATAAATATAACCTGCCTACTCTGTATAATGTTACTTATATGTATGTTTTCATGGCTGATCATTTGGTAGTGAATATGACCAATGGTAATGGTAGGGAAGACACTTTTGCCCACTCCTAGCATTCCTTGCTTGTCTATGGTTCTTTTTCTTCGTGTTCTCAGTTTCAGTATAGATCTCTTTCACCTAGTTGCTTAATTTCATATATCTATAGACTATTATGACTTTGATTATTGTTGTGATTTCTTTCTCCACTCTCATTTTTATTATGGAATTGATGAGTTACACATTTGGTGCACTGATTTGTATTGTACATCTGGATCAGATACCATGACAAGTGAATATTTTAGTAAATTGCTGAAGTGGTTTTTCACATACATTATTGAGGATTTTGAATGTGAGATCATCAAAATGTTGGTCTATAATTTTGTTTTTGTTTATATGTCCTCCTATTTTTATGAAGGTAGTATTAGTTTCATGTAATAATATTAGAAGGGTTCATTCATTTTGTATAACACTGAAAAATGTGAGGAGCATTACAGTTAGTATCTATATTATGCTTTTTGCTATAACAATAATGGACTAAACCTTGGAACTGTAAGCCAGGTCCAATTAAATGTTATCTTTTATATAAAAAAAGTTTAATAAAAATTTATCAAAAATTATTCAGACCTAGGGTTTTCTCTGTTGGGTGACATTTTATAGAAGCTTAAATCTAATTAATTGTTATGCTCATAAGAGCTGTATTTTATTGTGAAATCTGTATAGAAACACATTGTGAATAAAAAAAGGTCTGTTGGCACTTAGAGAATTACAGAAACTTGGTTTCTTGCTGTTAATTGTCTTAACTTGCTATAGTCACACATTTACATGCTAGAAAGTCATATTCAATATCCTCTATGAATAAAATGTTCACTTCAGTGTCCACAACATAAACTGCATTTTAATTATCTCTCTTAACATTCTAATGGCCTCCTGAAATTGTCAGTGTGTTACGGTTAGCACTATCACCTATCATAGTGTGAATTTGTCTTGACATAGGATATTTAAAAAACATAAATTACAATTGACATAAGGACATATTTAATTTTGATAAAGTGAATAGCAGTCACATCATTTTTAAACAAAGTTGACAACAGGGCTAGACATATGAAAACTTTTTGAAAATGATAATTACTACATAACTACTGTGTAGCCCACACTTCTTAAGTGAAAACTTTCCATGTAAATTAATCACACTTTTCCTTGTCTTCCTCTCTCGCCTTCTCCTACTTTTCCTCTTCATACAGATATATTATACTAAATAATGCATTTCATTGTATTTAACAATAACATGGCTTGTTTTGGTCACACTTATGTACTCCGTTGCCTTTACTTTCTCCAAATCCTCACATTGTGCTGGTTCCTTTCTTGCACTCAAATATTCATAGGTCGAATTTTACATCTTTCTTCTTCTCCCCACCTGCTTCTGCTCTGCAAATGAGAGGAAACATGACCTGTTTGTGATATCTTTCATTTAATTTGTAATATTCATCATTTGACCAATGTTATAACATTCTTCTGCTTTATGATTGCAGAAAGTTCCACTTTGTGTGCATGTATCCTATGTTTTACTAAAATCTTCTGCTTTTTGACATTTTTAACTTCTTTTAGTTTTTGAGATTATAGTATAATTCCATCATTGCCCCTATTGCTCTATCCAAGCTGTATCATATATTTTGTCTGTCTCTCTTTCAAATTTATGTCTTATTTTTATTGATTATTATATTCATGTATGTATATACATCTATACATACACATATATATTTTTAAATATGACTTTTTCAATTTCATATAATGTTACTCATATGGATGTGTTGTGGAATATAATTTTAAGATGTGTTACATTTGTTTATGCTGTGGAACACTTGTTTAATAATGCATACATGTATTGCATTCTTTTATGTTGCATTTATTTAACTCTGTGAAGCTGTGTTACTGTGCCTGTCTAAAATACCTAGTACGCAGGGCTGGCAGGCAGATAGAATAAATAGAAGGAGAAATCTAGGAGGAAAAGGAGAAAGACCTAGAGAAGAAGGAGAGGAGGATGCTAGGGGCCAGCCACTCAGCCACACAGCCAGCCACATAGTAAGAATGAAAGTAAAATATACACAGAAATAAGGAAAAGAAAATCCCAGAGGCAAAAGGTGAAGGAGATAATTTAAAGTTAAGAAAAGCTGGAAGAAACAAGTCAAGTTAAGGCCATGCATTTATAAGAAAGAATAAGCCTCTGTATGTGATTTATTTGGGAACTAGGTGGTGGGGTCCCCGAAAGATTCAAAGAGCTAAAAGTGAAACAAAAAACAACAACACATGTTTTCTCGGCTGATCATTTGGTATTAGAATGTCTGTTATCACTGCTCAGCTCAGGTTTCGGCAGTCTTGTTACTGAGACTTTATGGGTTTAGCTTCTGAGATTCCTAGGAGACACAATCTCACAGAAAATTCTCTGTTCCCTTGGCATTCAGAGCATTTCTGCCTCCCCTCGCCCCCTCTTCAAAGTTCCAGAGGCTTGGGTGCAGACGTTTTATTATAGGTGTTTCCTTTGGGACTGGGCTCCACAACTCTGCATTTTTTTATCAGTTGTGTTTTTCTGTAACAAGCTCCATCTGTTGCAAAGAAAAAAAAATCCTTGCTTAAGGGTGTTCTATTTTTATTTATTTCAATCCATTCACATATCAAGAGAAACCTGTGCTGTTTTCATAATTTCTACTGTTTATATTGTCAATAGTGTCTAGCATAGACAAATTTTATTTTGTTCTGCTTTCCACATCCAACAAAGCTATAATCTCTGAAAATTCAGAAACAACCAAAGAAGTAATGTGAAATATGTAAGCAAAGTTAGACTAGTCTGATCTCAGGAACAAGGAACAAAATAATTGCCAAAACTTATGCCCTTCTTGATATTGCAAGACCATCTGGACACTGTTTTTGTGTGCTCCAGATTCAAGATAGACAACACATTCACTCTGTCTTTTTTATGTTTCCAGGACCAAAGCTGGAGTACTTCTAACTGTGCTGGAGCAACCTGGCTTGGTATCCCCACAATGAGCCTTCACTGCAAATCTTGAGTAAGGAATCCATCCTGATCTTTAGGGTATGCTACTAGTTCTTCTTCCTAAGAGTCTGTGTTTAGAATTTTATTTTTTTCTAACTTTTTTTGAGAATTTCATATGAAAGTAATACATGAGTACTGTATATAATTTCTAGTCTTCTTTCACCTGATCATGTATCATTCACATTCCCTCTCAAATCTGTAACTTCTTCACTTTATAATTATTATGAAACAAACATACATGACTGTCTCTTAGAATTCCATAGTCAGACACACACACACACACACACACACACACACACACACACAGAGGCATAGGCACACACACATGTACACACACACCATACATGCCTGAGAGAGAGACAGAGAGACAGAGAGACAGAGACAGAGAGACACAGAGACAGACACAGAGAGAGGGAGAGAGAATCAACAAGGCAGAACTAGAGAGGGAGAGAGAGATGGAGATAAAAACAGACACACAGAGTGAAGGAGAGAGGCAGAGAGAAAGGGTGAATGACTTAGAAGAGAGGGAGAGAGAGAAGGCAGGGCTGATAGAGCGCTTACTAAGTTCACTTAGTGTTGCTCATATATACATTTCTTTTGGGATGAATACTTGAATGTGGATAAGCTTTCGGAGCACTTCTTCTAGAGAAAAACTCATTCTCTTTCTCTAAGCAACCGTTGGTTGTATCTAGCTATTTATTTCTGGACAAGGCCTGTGATATTTGCCCAAACACATCAGCATGCCAGTTGGTGTTGTCATTATACAGGTTTTGATTACACAGCTACATTATTGAGGTTTCATGGGTTCAGCTCCCCTGTCACCATCTTATAGTATAGTAGGTATCCATCTGCTTGATCCATTACAATCTTTCTGCCTCTTCTGTGATGATCCCTGAGCTTCAGGTATAGATATTGCAATTGAAAAGTACTAAGTGTAGTATTGGTACTACACTCACTTATTCTCTGGATTGTGATTAACTGTAGCTCTCTCTAATAGTTTCCATGCTTGTGGGATATCGTTCTGTATGCTATGAATATATGTTGCTCTGATTGGTTGATAAATTAAATGCCAGGCAGGAAGTATAGGCAGGGCAAACAAAAGGAAGAATTCTGGGAAGAGGAGGGCTGAGTCACGAGTCACCAGCCAGACACAGTGGAAGCAAGATGACCTGAGAATAGGTACCAAGCCACATGGTAAACATAAATAAGAACTATGGGTTAATTTAAGTGTAAGAGCTAGTCAGTAATAAGCCTGAGCTAATGGCCGAGCAGTTATAAATAATATTAAGCCTCTGTGTGATTATTTTATAAAAGCCTGCGGGACTGTGGGTGAGAGATTTGCCCTGACTGCAGGAAAGGTGGGACACAGGAAATCTTGTGACTCCATATAAGATTATCCTTACATATTTAATACTTACCTTATGCATAAATACATAATATATATATATATAATATATAAAGTTATATACAACATATATGTAGGTATTTTGTATTCTTGTTTGACAAATATACTTTCCTGAAGGAACTCACACATACACACACAGAAACCCACACACACATGCAATTTCTTAAATGGAGTTTACCACACCAACATAGTAATTATGATAACTCTCACTCGAAAAGCCATAGATTACCTAACAAAAACCTCAATGCCAAAAGTGGTAACCTCATTTTGAGTTTTTAGTCAGGAGAGTCAAAGAGCCTTTCTGAAATGTAGGCTATTGCTGTTATCCTTGGTGTCTTGCCAAAATGTGGAACTATTTTATACTTACTTAGGAAGGCAGAAAAGGAAGGAGATGGCAGACAATAATGGAAAGCCCTGGTTTGGAAAACCTGTAAGTTCTTATTCCCAAATTGTGGTTTCTTGTTCTTAGGTCACCTGGACCCAAGGAGCAGCCTCAAGCTGGGGACATCACCTGAAGTGAAGAGATCGCATGTTGTTTTCCTCCATGAAAGTTCGCAACTATGGATAGCTCCATTGACCTAGCCTAGGTAATCTCTTCTGTCTCCTTACAGAGCAGCCAAAAGAATAAAAAAAAAAAAAATTCAATGGGACAATCTAAGCCCAATAACTCAAATATTCCTGCAAAGTTCATAAACCCTGTTACACCCACCCAGAAACTGGACCAAATTTGCATGATGAAACTAATGAAGGTGTGAGAATTTATATGAAGATGAAAAATTTTGTAAAGTATGTCTTAAATAAACAAGATATCAAGTATAAAAGAAAACAAAACACAAAACTGTCAGTTCTCACAGACTCATAGAAGGAAATACCAACTTAAACAAGAAAAAATAATCAACTAATGCCAACACCATAGTGAATCAGATGTCTGCATTTTATAGCAAGGATTTTAATGCAGGTTCCAAATTATATAACTTATTTTAGAAAATTGATATTTTTTAAATACCAATGAGAAATCTCCAATTTCCTTTCATAGTTCTCCTTTAACTCTTTAGTATCTCAGTATAAGGATATCTGTATGAATAAAACATTGAAATTATAAATTAACATAATTATAATCATAAGACAAAAAAGCATATAATTTGAGAAATTTTTCCTACTGAACTTAGCAACGCAAATGCCATCAAGGACAATTCTGAGCAGCAAAATTTCATACTTTAATTTCACTACTAAGAAGGACATTTTAAGTAGAATAAGTTAAGAGGTTCTATCCTAGGGGTAACGATCTCACAGGAAACTAACAGTATTGCCAAGTAGGGCACAAGCGCTCAGTTGTCTGAGCTGATGCTGGACGTTTCTCTGTTGAACCCACCACAAACTTTTTGATACTTTCCATATCAAGTCATTTCAAATTCAAAAATATGTTTAAAATTGCTACTCTTCCTTCAGATACCACAGATTTTAGATTTCCATCCACAAATTATACACTGAAAAAAACACTGGGATACATTGAATCTTCATTCTTCATTTGTTTGTTTGTGTTTTCTTTTGTTTTTTGAGGCAGGTTTTTTCTGTGTAACAGATCTAGTTGTCCTGAAACTAGCTCTGTAAACCAGGCTGTCCTAGAACTCACAGAGTTCTGCCTCCCTAAGTGATGGAATAAAAGGCATATGACACTACCGCCCAGCAAATTTTCGTTCTTATTTGAATCATGTATCTATGTAATATGCATGCTTTTCCAGTCTACTTTACATAATGTTGTCATATCATCCACTTTTCTAAAAACATTTTTCTTTGCCTAAAAATGTCTACAACACATGTAAGTACTTTGTCCTAATTTTACATAAAACCAGGCAAAACATTGGATCATCAAGAATTTTAAATTTATTGAAATTATGACAACCTATTCAAGTCAGGATGCTATTTCACACTTATTCAGAATTTCCTTCACTGCCATTATGGTAGGGCTTATTCTCTACCAAGACTGTTTATCTTTCAACCTAATCTGATCTCATTGTGGCTTCCAGGGGGTCTCTATAACTCAAGGAGAACAGGTCCTCAAAAATAATAACAATATCATTTCTCAGAAAAGCTGGCTTCTTCCTTATCCATGAGATATCCTCTGTGACTGAGTTTTTAAACACCAATTTTATATTTATTTATTAATTATTATTATTTTGTTTTTTTCAAGTTTTTATTTTTATCCATTTTTATTGTCTTTGTAATGTTATATTTTGGTTTTTATTTTTTATTTGAGAATATTTTTATTCATTTTACATACCACCATAGGTCCTCCTCTCATCCCTCCCCCTGCTCCCCCCCCAACATCCCCCAACCCATCCCCCATTCCCTCCTCCAAAAGGGTAAAGCCACCCATGAGGAACCAGCAAAGCCTGGAACATTCCAAGCATGCATCCTCAGCCTAATTTTTTTTTCTATTTTTAGTATTGGAAATATATTATCCCCTAGATAGGCCCAAACTGTTACCAAGACAAGTTATATAGTACAATTTATTACCTAACACTTGACTCCATGCCCTAATCTATATGTACCTAAACAACAAAAATTATCATTAGGAAAGTGTAGGTTTTCATACCAATAATAATTCTTTGAAAAATGTTGTCAAGAAAGGTACTCTGAAATTAAAAAATAATGAAAGGAATTTTTTTCTTTATGAAAATTTGAAAACTGTCACGTTCTTTTTCAAAAATAGCATGACACATTTTCCAATTATTAGTAAATTTGGGTATAGCTATTGAAAACCACTAACAAAGAAAGAAAACTCATTATTCAGGAAAAAAAAAAACCAAAAACTCTGGAAAGTGAAAAAAAAACCTTGAAATTGAATAACTGGGGCTGCAGATACGGCCCATATGGCTGACACACTTGCTAAAGAAGCGTGACAACCTGAGGTGTGTCTCTTAAACCCCTGTAAAGGGTTGGCTATCTGTATATGCAATGGAGATTGTGAGGGAGGATTGAAGGAATGTCCTTGGGGCTTGCATTCCTGCTTGTCAGGAGTGCAGGGCAAAGGCACAGAAGCCAGAGAGACCTTGACTCAGAACAGGTTGAATGGTTAAGACTGACTCCCCAGAGTTATCACCATACTTCTGCACTTGTACTGTTTTACATGCATGACCCTACATACACACACAGTGTGTGTGTGTGTGTGTGTGTGTGTGTGTGTGTGTGTGTGTGTGTGTGTATGAATGTGTGTGAGGACGGAAGAGAAAAGGGATGATTTTTGAAATATTTTATTTTTGCATTTTGGTATAAATTTTGTAAAAATATTTAATAATTTTTAAAAATATTGGACTGACAGTATTGGACATAGTATATGACTTTGCAGGTATAGTGAAGTGATATTAAATTTTAGAAAGCTTTAATGGTTATAAACTTCATAATTTGTCTACTTGCTCATGTATTCTTTAATATTAATTGGCAGTTCTAAACATGTGCCTATATAATGTTATGTTCTTTAAATTTCACTACTGTAATTCAAAGTATATGGGCTAATGCCTCAAAATAAAATTCAAATTTGAAGATTTACACTTTTAATCATGTTAATAATGATTTGGTATAATTATTAAATGCATGCTTTATTCCAGGAGTATAGGAAACAAAAATAGAAAGAAATTCATGAAAATTAATGCACTAGGTCATTTTATGAGATGCCAATGCATCAATAGATTTCTAGGACTTCAGCATATTCCATTAAATAATACAGTCTTTAAAATTAAGATGTTGAATATAATATCTGTACATTTTAAAACAGCAGAAGGTGTTAGTAATAGATGAATGACATGGTTAACAAAGTGACAGGAAATGGTCTCAAAATGTTGCAGTGTAAACTGTTGAATTAATCTTTCAAAACAGATGAGAAAATAACATTTATAACCTTATTTGCATTAATGCAGTCTAAACAACATCACCTAGTGACATTCAGTGTTAAATGAGATCCCCTGAAGGAGTGTGTTCATTATAAGAAAACCCACTGTTCACCATTAAAACTCTAAAGTCACCAAGTTTAGAGCTGATCTAATACTTTGCAGAAGTTTGTCCTCAAAAGCATTCAGAAGGTAAAAATGCAAAATAATAAGAGATCAGAATAATAAGTAACCCAAGAATCGTTCCCGATACCTGGACTTCCTTAACAAGATAAAGTTCAAGACAGATTGTAAAATCTTAAAATGTTGATTTACCATGTATTTTTTACTATTTTATTAGAAGCAGGAATGGCTATAGACATGACTTGCTAGAATAAATGAATTCTATGTTTCTTCAGACTTCACAAAATACATATATCACATATACATGAAGTAGATTTAAGCAAATGGCATTTTCCTGGTGTATGAAATGTAACTTTGTAAAGTAACAAACTGGTGAGTTATTTATGTATGTAAATTAAGTCCAGTTATAAAAGGACAAGAATGAACAATAAAAAAAACATTTTTAAAATGTGCTATGTTAAAACTGTTATGAACATTGTCCCCCTATCTTGTAATGTCTTGTGTATTATATATTGTAATAGAAAGATGTGCACATTTTATTCTCCATATTAAATTAGAATGTTTGCCTATTCACTTAAAGACAGCACTTTCTATCTTCTCTGTGACCTGTCTGAGTCACCAAGATCACCTCTCATTTCCATTAGAGCTGTTTTAAAATAAAACAAGCACTGATTCAACACAGTCACTGAGATAATATAACAGTTCTTGTATCCATCTGTTTTCTGTAGTGGGAAAGAAATGCAGAATAGATTGGTAATAGATATATTCTGGATACACTGGACAAAAGAATGATCCACATTCTGTATAGGGAAAATTGAGACAATGCCACATTTAATTGTATTGTTCAAAAGAGCAGGCAATTGAAATTTATGAAAGTTTATTTCTGGAAAATTCCATTTAATTTAATAGTTTTAGATTGTGTTTGTCCCTGGATAAAGGAATTTGCAGAAAGAGAAACTGAAGATAAGGTAATGATAAAGGGTAGTAAGCATCATTTAAAGACATTTGTTACAGGATTAATAACCCTGAATATTACCTTATTTTCATATCATTAACTCTGTAAACCTTCATCCACTAGTTGTATGTAAACCATAATTATGACTTGATCCTCTGATTTCATAAGCTCTCACTCATCATGAGCAGGGGTTGCTTTTTTGTTCTCTCATGTGAATTTTAATTATTTCCTATGATGGGCATTATTTAATATTGTCAACTTAGTGGGATCTAGAATCACTCTGTGAAGATTATCGTAAGTTATAAAATAGACAAGATTGGCCTGTGGACGTGTCTCTGAGGTGTTGTCATGATTGGTTAATTGGGATAGGAAGACACGCATTTACTATAAGCTTCACTGTTCCACCATGAGTGAGGATCCTGGAGTGAATGAAAAGGAGAGAGTGAGTTGAGGGGTAGAACTCACCATTGTCTGCTTGCTGACAAGGCATGCAATGTGTCCACCTACCTCAAGCTCCCACCACCTAAACAGCCCCTCGGTGATGGACCCTTTAATACTGCAAAATTAAACCCTTCATTCTTTGCATTACTTTTGTCATGGTATTTTATCACAGCAACAGGAAAAGAAGATAAAAACTGTGGTTAATTTGCTATAGGAACAAAAGATATTAGTAGGTAATTGTATTTTCCAATTTTCTCATTTCACTTAAAACAGTACTATTTCCATCATACTCATTTCCCCTAAATGGTAGTAAAAGCCTTACAAATTATTTTATGCTACATATTTTAATGGCATATGCACATCCTCCCTTATAACATGCATTTTGTTTCTTTCCACCTAAACTGTTATTGTTCAAATTCTTTGTTGTTGTTTTTTTAAATAACTCCTATAAATAACACTTAGGAATAAACAAGATCATGTATAGGGTCCACTTTTGAAAGAATGGAGAAAGAACAAAGTTTATCTGAAGGAAACAGATGAGAAAGTTTGATTGTTTGATGTCATGTTGAGTTAAGTCTAAGGAAAGTATTTTTAATATCCCAAGATGTAACATGAAGCTTAAATAGTCTTATTAAATAAAAAAAAAAAAACTCAGCAGGGGGAGGCAGGTAGTGGGGTGAATTCTGAAAGATCTGAAAGGTCAGAGAAGCAGAACAAGACACAGCTAACCTCACCTTGCCAACTTCTCTGCTGATCCTGTTTCCTTAAACTGGAAGACTCTGTGTCCTTTATTCTCTGACCCTCAGTTAAGTTTATTAGGATACACAATATATCAACCACATTTCCCTTTTTGAGTCTAAAACAAAAAAAGTTATAACTAATATAAGAAAAAACTATATACAGTAAGTATATACAATATATACAGTCAAGAATTACATTAACAATGTCTAACAATGTCTAGTCCATTAACATTTGACAGATTCAGACAAAACACTCTAATATATATATATATATATATATATATATATATATATATATATATATATATAATGTCCAATCCATTAATATTTGACAAATTCAGACAAAAAAATTCTGAGAAGTTGGTGAGGTGAGTTTAGCTGTGGCTTGTTCTGCTTCTCTGACCCTCAGATAAGTTTATTAGGTTATACAATATATCAACTACACCAATAGTCTGGTTTCTGGTATCTTAAATAAAATAATGCCAAGATAACTTCCATAAATATCCAAAATTATCCAGATAGTCCAGTTGTTTTCTAAAGAATATTCATGTTTTGAAGGAACATGTGTTACTTTGGAACATAATATAGTAATTTATTTATGAATTATCACATAGGCTGCCACTTTTGTTTTTGTTTTTTCAAGTCAGTGTTTCTCTGAGTATCCCCCTGCCTCTGCCTCCTGAGTGCTGGAATTAAAGGCATGCTCCACCACACCCAGCTAGGCTACCATTTTTAATTGCAACCTAATATAAGATTCTGACGCAGGCCCATTGTTACATGTAATGTGTGTTCTATCAACTACAGATTAAACATATCCAGCATTATCAGACATGTCTGTGAAGATAGGGATTCCAGATCAATATAATTTCATTAACAAAATATAATTCTATAAATGGAAAATATTTGCCCAAATGAACCTTGTCATCAGGCATCCAGTGCTATATATCAACATTTGTTGTTGCTGTTATTCAGGTAACATGTTGAATAGCTAGAGTGAATTCTGCTGTCACATACCCTAGACTTTGCCTGAGCCCTAATGAGGTTGCTATTGTCAGGTCATGCTTGGCATGCTTGGCAGAAACCAGAGGTCACACTGGAAATAGCGGCTCTGTATCCATCCTCTGACTCCGCATATTACAAGGAAGAAACCTAGCCTTGTCACTCTCATGAGATTCATTCTGACAGACACAATGTAATTCTTCTACCCAGATATCATTTGAGAAATTTTGATATGTCAGCAAGTTGTAGCAATTCAAAAATGATAAAAGAATAATTTCCCTTTCCTTCAATGTACGTCTAACTTAGTGAGTTTTTTTCTAGTAAGTGGAATAATGTTAATGAACATTGTGACTCCCTAGTTAATGTCAGAAAATTAGTCTAGCCTTCCACCCATATCTTTTGTTATAATTCTGAGCAACCACACAAGAAATCCAGCTGTAATTAATGTGACTTGGGATAAATCTATTTACCTAGATTCCATCATCTGGTGACTGTCATCATTCTTTGACTCATAGGTGCATCTCTCCAACTTTTGCCTATGTGATCATTTGAACTCTGTTGTAGTTACAGTTTTCCTCATTAACAATTTTAGAACAGAAACACACTAAGAGGTGTAAAGTGTATAAATTGGAAAGATATCAAAGACAGTTTTCAGTTGGTAATATAAGTTTGGATAGAAAGAGAATTAGGTACATTTTAGACTCATCAAAGTAAGATAGATAATTTAATATTCTCTCTGAATTTGTCAAATGTTAATGGATAGACATTGTTGATGTATTCATTGCTTGTATATATTGTATTTAGTTATTGTACTTATTGTATACAGTTTTTCTTATATTAATTATAATTTTTATTAGACAAAAAAGGGGAAATGTGGTGATATTTTCTCTGTGTCCCCCAATAAAGTTTATCTTAGGATCAGAGGAAAAATCCAGACACTATATTAAACAAAGAAGTCAGGCAATGGTAGCACATGCTTTTAATCCTATCATTCAGGAAGCAGGGATCTGCCTGGATCTCTGTGAGTTCGAGACCACACTGGCAACAGAGCCAGGTGTGGTGGCACATGTCTTGAATTCCAACACTAGTTAACCATAAAGATTTGGAGGTCTGTACAGACAGACAGGAAATAACAGAGATGTGTAGAAAGAGGAAGTGATATAGGTGGGCAGAGAGAGGAAGTGAAATGCAGGACAGAAGAGCATATAGGCATGGGTATACAGGAATTAGGTCTCTTTGGTGAAAGATCTCCAAGTGATAAGAGTGTGGCTGTCTTCTTTCTGCTTTCTGATTTCTCAGCTTTTCACCCCAATATCTGGCTCCAGGTTGTTCTTATTAGTAAGACGGTTTAGCACTTTGTCCTACATAGATCTACAAGGTTGCACTCACACCAGCATTGTAAGACTGTTCCTCGTGTTCCACATCCTTGCCGGTATGTGCTGTCACTTGTGTTATTAATCTTAGCCATTCTAACAGGTGTTAAGTTGGAATCTCAGAGTCATTTTGCTTTGCATTTCCTGATGGCTAAGGATGTTGAACATTTCTTTAAGGGCTTCTTGGCTATTTGAGATTCTTCTGTTGAGAATTCTCTGTTTAGATCTGTACCCTATTTTTTAATTGGATTCCTTGTTTTTTGAATTCCAGTTTCTTGATTTCTATATCTATTTTGTAAATTAACCCTCTGTCTGTAGCATGAGTCTTAAAAGTTCTTATTAATAAAATCAAACCTGAGCCAGGTATTGGGGTGAACACTGGAAGATCAGAGAGACAGAACAAGCCACAGCTAACCTCACCTGGCCAACTTCTCAGCTGGTCTTGTTTCCTTAGACTGGAAGCTTCTGTGTCCTCATCCCAATGGCTCTCAGCTGAACTGCTGCTAGAAGCCTGAATGCTTAACCAGCCAAATGCTTAACCAGCCAAATGCTTCTAGTTTCTGGTCCTCACGCCTTATAAACCTTTCTGCTTTCTACCACCACTCCATGGGATTAAAGGCTGCTTTCTGGGATTAAAGGCATGGGTCACCATGCCTGGCTGTTTCCAATGCAGCCTTGAACTCACAGAGATCCAGAGGGATTTCTGTCTCTGGAATGCTAGGATTAAAGGCGTGTGCTAACATTTTCTAGCCTAAGTATCTTGTGGCTTTTCTGTTCTCTGACCCCAGATAAGTTTATTAAGGTACACAATATTTTGGGGAACACAGTACCACCACATCTGTCAAATAGGGGGTTGGTGAAGATTTTTTCCTCAGTTTTAGGATGATGTTTTTGTCCTATCAACTGGGTCCTTTGCCTTATAGAAGCTTTTCCGTTTCATGAGTTCCTGATTATTAACTTTGTTAAATTTTTATTTTTATTTATTTATTTTAAATCTAGACCTCAGTTACCCCTCCCTCCTCTCCTCTCAGTCCCTCCTTCCAACTGCTCCTCTTCCTTCCTCCATCCACTTCTCCATTTCTATTACAAAATGGCAGGCCTCCCATGCATATCAACCAAACACAGCATATCAAGCTGCAGTAAGACTAAGCACCCCTCCTTGTATTGATGACGGAAAAGGCAACCTAGTATGAGGATAGAGTCCGCAAAGCCAACAAATGAGTCTGAGATAGCCCCTGCTTCCACTTAGGAGTCCCACAAGAAGACCAAGCTGTACAACTTGCAGAGGACCTATGTCTGTCCCATACAAACTCCTTGGTTGCCAGTTACCTCTCTGTGACCTTCTATGAGTCCAGGTGAGTTGATCTCATGAATTTGCTTATGATGTTTTTGACCCATGTCACTATAGTAATCCTTCTTCCTCTCTTTAGCATGATTCCCTGAGCATGACTAATATTTGACTGTGGGTTTCTGGATCTCTTTCTACCTGTTGCTGAGCTAAACCAGTCTGATAACTATGTGTCTATGCTATTGGTGTATTGTTCAAGGAGTCATCTCTTGTCCCAGTACTTTCTAGGCTATTTCCCACTTTGTCTTCTATCAGGTTCAGTATATCTGGTTTTATGTTGAGGTCTTTGATCCATGTGAACTTAGTTCTGTGCTTGGTGATAGATATGAATCTATTTCCTTTCTTTTATATGCCAACATCCAGTTAGACTAGCACCTTTTGTTGAAGATGATTTCTTCTTTGAATTTTATAAATTTGATTGCTTTGTCCAAAATCAGATGTCTGTAGGTGTGTGGATTTATATCTTGGTCTTCAATTGGATTCCATTGATCTCCCAGTCTCCTTTTATGCAAATACTATGCATTTTTATTACTATATCTCTGTAGTATATTTTGAAATCAGGGATGGTGATACTTCCTGAAGTTCTTTTTATCATGCATGGTTGTTTTAGTTTCCTTGGGTCTTTTGTTTTTCAGTATGAAGTTGAATATTATTCTTTACAATTATGTAAAATTTATACTGGAATTTTGGGGATTTCATTGTATCTGCAGGTTGCTTTTGGTAAGATGACCTTTTTTTTTACCATGTTAATCTTACTTATCCATGGGCATGGGAGATCTTTCCATCTTCTGATATCTTCTTAAATTTTGTTCTTCCAAGACTTGAAGTTCTTGTCATACAAATCTTTACTTGCTTAGTTAGAGTTACACCAATATATATTTATATTACATGTGGCTATTGTGAAGCCTGTTGTTTCCTGGATTTCTTTCTCAACCTCTTTGTCATTTGGATTTACAAAGGCTGCTGATAATTGTTTTGTTGAGTTAATCTTGTATCCATCCACTTCACTAAAGGTGTTTATCAACTGTAGGAGTTTCCTGGTAGAATTTTTGGGGTTGCTTCTGCATACTATCATATCATCTGCAAACAGTGATATTTTGACTTCTTCTTTTCCAATCCAAAGAATAGCCCCTTGATTTATTTCAGTTGTCTTGTTGTTCTAGCTAGAATTTCAAGTACACGTATATGCATATGGGGAGAATGGACAACATTGACTTGTTCCTGACTTTAGTGGAATTGATTTGAGTTTCTCTCTATTCAATTTGATGCTATAGAGTTGCTGTTTCTTGCCTTTATTATATTTAAGTATGTCCCTAGTACCCTTGATCTCTCCAGGACTTTTACCATGAAGGTGTGTTAGATTTTGTGAAAGGCTTTTTCAGCATCTAATGCGATGTTCATGTTTTTGTTTTTTCTTTTTTTGTTTATATGGTGGATTACATTGGCAAATTTTTATATGTTGAACTGTCTGATAATTGGCAATGGTCTGTTTGGTGTGCTCTTAGATTTAGTCCATGAGTATTTTATTGAGTATTTTTTAATCAATGTTCATGACAGATACGGGTCTATAATTCTCTTTCTTTGTTGAGTCTTTGTGTGGTTTGGATGTCAAGGTGATTGTGGCCTCATAAAGTGAATTTGGTAGTATTCTTTCTGTTTCTATTTTGTGGAAAAATTTGAAGAGTATTGTTATTAGCTCTTCTTTGAAGTCTGGTAGAATTCTGTGCACAAACCATTTGGCTCTGAGATTATTTTTGTTCAGAGACTTTTTCTTTTCTTTTCTTTTTTTTAATTCAAAGCTGAGGACTGAACCCAGGGCCTTGTGCTTGCTACGCAACCACTCTACCACTGAGCTAAATCCCCAAACTTGTTCAGAGACTTTTATTGACTGCTTCTATTTCTGTAGAGGTAATAGGTCTATTTCAGTTGTTTATCTGATCTTAATATAATTTGGTAAGTGGTACCTATCAAGAAATTTGTCCATTTTTTCCCCAGTTTTGTGGAGTACAGTATTTTGAAGTATGACCTAATGAGTTTTGGGATTTCTTCAGTGTCTATTGTTTTGACCCCCCTTTAAATCTCTGATTTTTTTTTTTTTTAATTTCGATTCTCTCTGCCTTTTATTTAGGTTGGATGAGGGTTTCACCATCTTGTTGATTTTCTTAAAAACTAACTTATTGTTTCATTGAATCTTTGTAATGTTTCTATTTTGTTGATTTCAGCCCTCAGTTTGATTATTTCCTGTGGCCTACACCTCTTGGGTGCATTTGCTTCTTTTTGTTCTAGAGCTTTCAGGTGTGCTGTTAAGTTGCTGGTATGAGATCTCTCCAATGTCTTTATGCAGCCACTCAGTGCTATTAGCCCAGCTTTCATTGTGTCCCATAAGTTGGGGTATTTTGTGAATTCATTTTCATTGAATTCAAGAAAGTCTTTAACATTCTTCCTACTTCTGCCTTGACCCAGTATGGAGTTATCTAGTTAACATGAGTCTGTAGGCTTTCTGTTGTTTCTGTCATTGTTTAAGGTGATTTTTTTTTGTACTAAAATGTTATTTATATGTTAATAAATAAAGTTGCCCAGAGATCAGAGCTATTAGCAAGCCATAGGAAAGCTGGGCGGTGGTGGTTCACACCATTAATCCCAGCACTTGGTAGGCAGAGCTAGGTAGATCTCTGTGTATTCAAGGATACATCCAGCATTGGAGACACACGCCTTTAATCTCAATACCAACCATAGAAGACCTGGAGGTCTGTACAACAGGCAGTGACGAGGCGGTCATGTGGTTGGGTTTACAAACAATAAGAAGGCAGAACAGAAAGTCTTTATAAAGACAGACACACAGGAAGTAGGTCCACCACGAGAGGAAGGGTAAGGTTTTTAGCCCTCAGCTCTGACCTCTTAGCTTTCTTCTTTGCATTGGTTCTGTATTTCTTATTTAATAAGATGGTTGGTTACATCTATAATTGTTGACATCCATCTTTAACCACAGTATCTATTGAGACTTGCTTTGTGACCAAGTATATGGTCAATTTTGGAGAATGTTCTGTGAGGTGCAGAGAAGAAGGTTTTGGGGTGAAATGTTCTGTAGATATCTATTTGGTACATTTGGTTCATAATATTTGTTAACTCCATTCCATTATTTCTGTGTTTAGTTTATGTCTGGGTGAGCTATCAGTTGGTGAGAGTAGGGTATTGAAGTCTCCTGTCATCAATGTGTGAGGATTGATGTATGATTTAAATTTTAATAATATTTCTTTTTATAAATGTGTACCCTTGCATTTTGGGCATAGATTTTGAAAACTGAGACATCATCTTGGTTGAATTTTCCTTTGATGACCATAATATGTCCTTCCCCATCTCTTTTGATTAATTTTGGTTTGAAGTCTATTTTATTAGACATTAGGATAGTAATATCCGCTTGCTTCTTGGGTCCATTTGCCTATAAAATCTTACAAACTTTTACTCCATTGTACTGTCTGTCTTTGATGTTGAGGCATGTTTCTTGTATGCAGCTTTGGATTTAACATTTTTTTTTACTACATATCTATTTTTTATATTGTGTCTTCAATGTCTAAGATTCTCTCTTTCATCTCTTATGTCCTGTTTGAGATGCTTGGGTCTGTAGTTTCTATTCACTTACCTAGATTTTCCAATTCCAGAATCCTTCAGTTTGTGTTTTCTTTACTGTTTCTATTTCCATTTCCAAATCTTGAACAGTTTTATTCATTTCCCTCAACTGTTTGTTTGTTTTTATCTTGGCTTTTTTACATTCTTTAGTAGATTTATTCATTTCCTCTTTAAGTACCTCTACCATCTTCATAAAGTTTGTTTTTAAGAAAGGTTTTTGTGCTTCATCTGTGTTGGCATATTCAGGGCTTGCTGTAGTAGGATGACTTGGCCCTGATGTTGACATATGGCCTGGCTACAGTTGATTGTGTTCTTCACTGCCATTGAGGCATATGGATTTGGAGAGAATTTTAAAATTCTCACATTTAAATTTTGGAGAAGTCTAGATGCAGACTTCTGGGTATTTCTTTGTTGGATGGGTATTTTCCTTCTCGGTTTCTGTTTCCTCATTGGTCTTTTGGATGGCATGGCCTGTGGTTGAGTAGAAGTTCTCTGCCTGAGTTGGGAGCTGCATTTCTGTTGGCTTAGGTGGCCTCTGGTTCATTGCAATGTTGTTGGTAAAGTTTGGTGCTGGAGATCTGGCAATGTGCATGTTCTCTGATCTGGTTGGGCTACCCTGGAGTTCAAGATGATTGTCTGGCTTTGGGTGTATAGGAAGCTTCAGCTGGTTTTCAGGGAGCTGTATTTGCCACTGATGTGTAGGATGTTATTTGCTTGAGGTGTGGGCTGGGTGTGGACAAGGATAGGATTGGTAGTTGGGGTTATGCTGGGCAGGTGTGGGCAATATAAGGGGTGGTATTACCTGGGGCTCAGGGCTCTGGGCTGACCTATGGTGGGGTAGAATTCTCTTGCTAGAGGTGTGGGCCAGGATATGGTGACAAGGAGAGGGGGGGAAGTTGGGCTTATACTGGGCAAATTCTGGAAGGACAGATGAGGTGGTGCTATGGTAACTTACCTGGTTTTCAGGGAGCTTGCTTGGCTTCTGATGGGGTAGAAGGCTTCTGTCAGAGGAGTGCACTGGGATATGGTGATTAGGAAGGGAGGGACCTTTGGTGTTCTGCTGGGCAGGCATGTGCAGGGTGGTGGGATAGTCTTACATTGAGTTCAGGGAGCTGGCCTGACCTGGCATGAGAAATCCCTCAGTTTAAAAAAAATAATTTATTGAAACTTACCAGACATAGTAAAAAATAAAAAATCCCAAAAATCACAATGCATACAAGTTATGAAAATACCTGTTCCTATGCTTTTAGCATAGTTTGAATGATTATTATGAACATAATATTAAAGTCATATTAAATGGAATATTATGAAATCAGAAATGTTTATTGAGACTGCAAACATCCTTGTACATCCTTTGTATCAAACAATTGTGAAACTTCTCTACTAATTCAAATGATGCTTTTGCAGATATAAGGATGTCGCTATCATGATGACTGCTGGAAGAAGAATGAAATCAGGAATATTTGTCAGAGAAAATATGTTTGAATATAGCCTCTATGATAATAAAGACATTCAAGTAAAACAGAAGTAACTGATTATTGGAAAAAAAATGATATGTTCAAACTGTAAGTCGGGGAACTAATATTTTTTAGTATTATAGGGTGGGTAATATTGCCACTATTGCTTAACATATTCATTCTGTTCTGGTTTATAACTATAGTTTAAAAATATATTTAAAAAATATAACAGTATCTACATATATTCAATTAGTTGTTGGCCTCAGAGCACTCTTCAGAGACTTGAATGTGCTTAAAACAAATGTAGTCAGACAAAAGCTTCTCTAAATGCAACCACATGCTATCAAGCAGAGAACAAAAATAATGTGTCTATCACCAATGCCATAAATAAGATGTAAAAAGTACATCCAACTTTAGAGCAGATTTTGTTCTAATAAGTTTAATATTCAACTGTTCTCAAAATAAATTCCATATTGTTTCTGCCATCTTATTTTTAATTAGTATAATCACATCACCTCATGTAACCTTAGTGAATACTAATTGAATTGAGTGTGTTCAAAATTTACTTTATGCACATAGGAGACCGATTTAAAAAATACTTGTTGAGATGAATGTGTCTCTTAATCAGTTGGTCAGAAATATATTGGTGATTATCTTCTCAAAATGACCCTAGAGGTAATTTGAGTAATTACCTAATTGAGTCATTCGCTCATTGGACCCTAAAGTGAAGGAAAACCATATACAGTTTTCTCATTACTCACCATGCCCAGAAGATTAGTATCGCATTATTTTGTATGAATTAAAATATAGTCATTAGAACATTAGTCATTCAGCTTCTGATTTTTGTATCTAAGTGAAAAGAATTGAAGATAGAATGTTTTCTTCTCTTGCTCTTTCCTATATGAATGGCCAATTATCTCTGTTCCATCAATCATTTCAGGTGGACTTCTTTCCTGTCCCACCAGGTCTAATTGCAGCTACTACTATGAATTTAAAGTTCGCTTTTATCTACAGATGTGTTACAATAGAAATGTATAATAAAGAGTTAACTGGCAGTATAATATGAACTTTACCAATTTATTCAAGACTAATTAAGTCATTGTGCTTAATCTGTTAAGAAAACTCTTACCTCACTCTTTACAAATGTATTGCCCGAGTAGACCAGTCCAAGCACCCTCTGGACCACTATCAGCAGTCCAAGGTGGGGTCATCACTGTGGATTCCTGAGAGCCTCCCCAGCACCCTGCCTCTTCCTATTCCCATGATGTTCTCATCTATTTTTGTATTTCCCTTCCTGCTCTCTCATTCTGTCCCTGTTCCAGCTTGACCCTCCCATTTCCCTATGTACTCATCCCCCACTCCTCGCCCTCTGCCACCCCCCACACCTAGTCCACTCATGTAGATCTCATCTACTTCTCCTTCTCTGGGTCATCCATGTGTCCCTCCTAGGGTCTTTCCCTGTTAGCTAACCTCTCTGGAGCTGTGGGTTGCAGTCTGGCTGTCCCTTCCCTCACATCTAGTATCTTCTTGTGAGTGAGTACATACTGTGTTTGCCCTTCTGAGTCTAGGTTACCTCACTCAGGATGATATTTTTTAGTTCCATCCATTTGCCTGCAAATTTTATGATATCATTGTTTTTTACTGCTGAGTAATACTCCATTGTGTATATGTGCCACATTTTCTTTATCCATTCTTCAGTTGAGGGGCATCTAGGTTGTTTCCAGGTTCTTGCAATTACAAATAATGCTGATATGAACATACTTGAGCATGACTGGTCTAGTGAATACCCTAACTGTCATCATAGAGCCTTTGTCCAGTGACTGATGGAGGTAGATGCAGGGATCCATGGCCAGGCACCAGGCTGAGCTCCAGGAATCCAATCAGTGAGAGAGAAGATGGATTCTGTAGGCAGGGGACATCGAGATCATGGCGGGAAGACATGCAGAGATGACTGGCCACACTAGTGGAAGCCCATAAACTGTAGACTAGTGGCTGTGGAGCCTCCATGGGACTGGACTAGGCCCTCTGGATACAGAAGATGGTTGTTTGGCTTGAACTGTTTAGGGGGCACACAGGCAGGGGCATTGGGATCTGTCCCTGATGCATGGGCAGGCTTTTGGGAATCTGTTGCCTGTGGTGTGATGCCCTGCACAGCCTTGGTGCAGTTGGAAGGGGCTTGGACCTGCCTAGGCTCAGTGTGCCAGGCTCTGCTGACTCCCCATGGGAGACCTTGATTTGGGGAATGTGGGGATGTGGGGTGGCTTGAGAGGGAGGGCTGGGTGGTGGGAGGAGGGAGGAGGTGGGATCTGTGGGTGGTACGCAGAGTGAGTAGAAATTTTCTTAATAAAGAAAAATGAAAAAAAATATATATTGCCTTACACAAGTTCTAGCATCCATTTTTACCTTCCTGATGAATTCCAGCAAAGATGTTTTATTTTAGTGTTTTTATTTTTTTTCTCAATTTAAAATTCTGAAAGTTATTAGGAAGCATTTCCAACTTACTGGGTATCATGGGAATGCCCAAAGATGGACTACAAAATTTGGCTAATACTGTAGAAGGGGACAAAGAATTAAATAGTCCAAGAGAATTATCAGCCGAAGCTGAGAAGGAATTGGCTCTAGGAGAAAAGACAATTCGAGAAGCACATGTGGATCGTGTGGATCCAGAACTTAAATGCATTCTTGTCATATTCCCCTCCAGACATTCCCCAACAGGTATTTTGATGCAGAGGGAAGATATTATATTGGAATGGATATTCCTACCATGTAAACCAAATAAGAAATTAAAGACTTATATAGAAAAGATCTCTGATTTGATTCAAAAAGGTAAACTAAGACTTTGCCAGTTGACAGGAATGGACCCAGCAGAAATTGTAGTACCTTTAACTAATGAAGAAATTTCATCACTATGGAAAGATAATGAATACTGGCAGAGAGCCTGCAGTAACTTTTTGGGAGAGATTAACAACCACTATCCCAAAAGCAAGAGAATAGTATTTATAAAGAAGACCGAATGGGTCCTTCCTCACATTGTATGACAAAAGCCAATTTCTGGAGTCCTCACATTCTATACTGATGCAAATAAATCAGGGAAAGCAGGATATAAATCAGGAGACTTAAGTAAAGTGGTACAAAGTCCATACAGCTCTGTACAAAAGGCAGAACTATATGCCATTCTTATGGTACTGATGGACTTCACAGAACCCCTCAATATAGTCACTGACTCTCAATATGCAGAGAGAGTTGTTTTACATACTGAAACTGCTGAATTTATTCCTGATAATACAGAATTAACTTCATTATTCATACAATTGCAGGAAATCATCAGAAAAAGGGAACATCCTATATATATAACACATATCAGATCCCATACAGGTCTGCCAGGACCTCTAGCACAAGGTAATGATGAGATTGATCAGTTACTAATAGGTAATGTGCTAGAAGCTTCGGAATTTCATAAGAAATACCATGCAAATAGCAAAGGTTTGAAGAAGAATTTTCCTATCACTTGGCAACAGGCTAAGGATATTGTGAAAAAATGTCCTACTTGTTCCATCTATAACCAACTTCCATTACCTGCAGAGAGCAATCCAAAAGTTATACAAAGAAATGAAATTTGGCAGATGGATGTGTTTCATTTTGCAGAATTTGGAAGATTAAAGTATGTACATCATACCATTGACACCTATTCAGGATTTCAATGGGCAACTCCTATGAGTTCTGAAAAGGCTGATTCTGTGATTACACACCTATTAGAAGTTATGGCCATCATGGGGATACCTGTACAAATTAAGACAGACAATGCTCCAGCATATGTCTCCAATAAAATGAGACAATTCTTTGCTTATTACAATATAAAGCATGTTACAGGTATACCACACAATCCCACAGGCCAAGCAGTCATAGAAAGATCCAATCAAACTTTAAAGGATATGCTAAATAAACAGCAACAGGTAACAATGACTCCTAGAAATAGATTGCATAGTGCTTTATTAACCTTGAATTTTCTCAATGCTGATGAGAAAGGAACAACAGCTGCAGAGAGACATTGGATGACAGACAAAACTCCCGAGCTAAACCAACCGGTTTATTTCAAGGATGTGCTGACCTCAGAATGGAAACCTGGATATGTTCTACGTTGGAGAAGAGGTTTTGCCTTTGTTTCTGCAGGAGAAGAAAAGCTATGGATACCAACAAAATTAATAAAAATTCGATTTGAACAGGAAAAACCCCTTGATGAGGTGAAGTAAAAGATCATCCACCAATGTGACATCTCTACAAGTTGTAAGAAAAATTTAACAATCAAGGTTGGGGTAGGGTTCTGTTTTTGTCTTTCCAGGATAATGGAAATACCCATCTTCCAAAAATCATAAGGCCTTGGATATCCAGATGTTTACAGCAGAAAGAAAGAATCTATTGGTACCAATCTACACACGGTAAAATCTCACTGTCTAACATCTATCTCTCTATCAATATAGAAAAGTTGTGGTTCCAATTCAATTATAAGCCAAGCTGGCTTTGGAGATGGAATTGGCTCACTCCTTCTCTAAACCCAAGCACATTGCTAAAAGAAAAGTTTGAGAGATTCTTCAGTACCATATCAGAAGAGCCCTCTGGTGTGGGACAGAAAGAAACCAATAAAAAGGGACCATTGTCTTCTAGATTCTAATTCTCTCCATGCTTACTCTTGATTTCTCAGAATCCTTTCTTACATGCTATGTCCTCTTTAAATCCAAATCTTCCATTTTGATAACAAATAAGTTTTTCTAATAGCAATCTCAGAAGTCTCCAGAAGGAAGATGGGGCCCCAACAACAACTCTACCCAATCCAGAATGATGCCATGGTAATCATCATCATACTACACTTCTTACCAGAATTTCAGACAATCTTACCCATTACTCTAAGACTTGCTGCAGAACCTACAGTTAGTCTAACTGAAATTTAACTATCCGCGCTTTCTCACAGTACCCAACAGAGATAACATCACCCCCTAAACAGCAGGAAGCAATTCTAAGAAAACGACGCCCCTTTTCCCTTAGGTTTCATAATTCTCAGGGTTATGGATGATGGTTATAGGGTTGGGGGGTGGAAGGAAATATTAAACTCAGTACTCTTAAAAAAAAAGGAAAAGAAGAAATGGAATGGATAGGTATAAGACATTATGGTAGATTATTGTGTATACTAGTAAACAAATTTAGTAAAATAGCAGCCTTAAATAATTTGCACTGTAATTTGCACTGTTATGGATTCTTATATGTTGATACAAATGTAAACTATTTTTATATTCCTGTTTAAGATAATTTGTATATTGATACAAATACAGAACTATACTTGTTATAATGTACATATATTTCTACTCTTATTTGAAATATTTGTATATTGATACAAATGTAAATTTATATCTGTCATACTTTATGTATGTTCTACTTCTGTTTAGGATATTCGGTATATTGATATATATTTAAGATTATTGTCATATTGTATATCACACTATACACTCCTACCTCTGTTATAACATCTTGTGTATTGTCACAATTTTGAAGTCATCGTTCTTTACCACACACTTGCTTATAGACTGTCTACCTTGTTTACGTGAAGCCTTAGTCCTTAGGTTATTTCGGTAGATAAGACTTATAGATTTATAGTCACCTATGCTTGTCATCTCTATAGTTACGTTAGTTAGGTTATACAGATTTACAGATACATAGGTCAGATGGACAGGTAATCTTCAAACACTTCATAGACCTAGAGAATATGGCATTTAAATAACTTAGAATTCTGTTGATGTGAGACACAATTGCTCCTGGCTGCACCAATTTGATCCCGAGAGAATGTTGGGCTTCTAGACATTTCCATTTGGAAGTTTGTCTTCTTGGCACAAAACGGCCTACTGGGCGAAGAACTGCCCTTGCCTCAACGGCTGACAGTACAAATGCAATGCTATCCTTTCTGGACAAGCGGGACACAAGGAAAGCGACCACTGTACTCTGCCAAGACAGGGTAAGATGGTCTTTCAGAATTCCTGCTTCTGAAAATGGTCTGTCAGATACTTAGGCCTGTAGCCAATTTGAATGCACCAACAATGCTGAGAAACATTAGGTGACTGTCCAGGCTGCCAGCTGTCTCAGTCTACTCTCGCAAGATTCCCGAAAGTTGCTTGCATCCATCTACCATTTCTCAGGTACCATTATATTCCTTCTCAGGTCTTTGATGGGATTGAAGACTAGCAGTTATAGTTACAACTTAGTAGATAGAACATATTAAGTATTAGATTCAGGTTCTTTAGGATAGGACACCTTTTGGAATGATCTTTGTAACATGCCATTTACCTATGCTCTATACTTCTCTGGATTTTAATATGTGTTTCTTGCTTGATATTGTTTGCATTGGTTGTAGTTCCATCTTATCTAGGTCATTATCCCTCATTATTCCTGGACAATATTTGATAACCATTCCTTTGTATATAGTCTTGTATTAGGTTAGAACTTTCTTATTTAGACAAAAAGGGGGAGATGTAGTGGGTAGCCATTCCAGCTTTGTTCTGGAAGTTCCAACCCCCATTGAGACTTCGGTAACTGTCACGCCTACAAGGCGGGGCCAAGGGAGGCGCCTGGGGACCCGAGATCTGGATCGGCAACACTCTCTTGGTTCCAGGACCCTGGATGGTGGAGGTGGACAAAGCAGAGCTCCAGAGAACACCGCTGGACTGTGATACACCTTCCCCAGACCCCGCGACTTACATATCCCTCAATTTGTAAGTTACACCATTAAATAAATCTCCTTTTAACTACGTGGAGTGGCCTTAATAATTTCACCAATAATAGGGAATTACTCTTTCACTACCAATATGCAAAACATTTAGTTTTGTTTATGCAAGTTGCTCAACAGGAGTTCACCTCTTAAAGTTTTAATTGTAACAGATTCTTTCCATCTGCATGTAGTTGTAACTCAGACCTTTGCATTATTTCCATTTAAAAAAAAATAAAGTACTTTCTTCAGAAAAGGAGAGGGAATAATTCTTATAACAAATTTATGAGAAATATAAATAGCCAATTAAGATGCATTCATGATCATGTGTAATTGCTGCTGGAAATATTTTTTAATGGAATTGAACATTGCAAAAATGACATATACAACATTGATTTAATGATTAACTCTTTTTTGAAGATGTGATGAAAAAATGAAAAGAGGATGAGGAACATGTGACAAATAAAAGGAAAATAGTCAACGAAAATATATGAATAGCAGTGTGATGGGACTGAGAACTTCAACCCTAGAACAGTTTGAGAAAAGATAACCTCCAAAAGTTCAGAAATTATTACTGAAAACATTCAGTTTTTACAATGTAAGTAATTTCTGGACCAAAGTTAAACATTAGACATTTTATAACACTATTAGCTTACATATGCTCACTTAAATTCTTCCTTTGTTCCTTTACATTGGTTTGTGTCTCTTTTAATTGACATATAGATATCTTCTTCTTTATAAATATAACTTTATTGTAATAAACTTTTGAGACAAGACATCATGCAGCTTCATTAAAGTAGTCACACAGATACACAAACCAGTTCCAAACTTTATTTCTTAGTGAGCTTCTGTACAGTTATGATATAGTCTGAAGCTATGGAGCCACATTTAGGGTTTTACACTTTAACTATCAATTGAATTTTAATTTACTTATCTAACACACACACACAAACACACAAAGGAAAAAAATAAAATATGACAGACTTGAAACTAGGAAAATATTTAGCTTTACATTGCCTGTAGGTGGAAGATTTCCCCAGTCCTGCCTGAGCCCTGTGGTTGGGATCAGTCTCTTCCACTTGTGTCGTGCCATGTGGGGATTCATCAAGGCAACTCTGCATAGTTAAAAAGGAGGTTTATTTTGGGGTAACTTACAGTCAATAAAGGGGTTAGTTACAGGATCCAGGAGAGGTGAAGTGCAGTCCAGCAGGGTTCTCTGGAGAACTCTGACTCAGTCTGTCTTCCAGCATCCAGGATAACCAGGAACCAAGAGGGTCAGTACATCTGGATCTCAGGTCTTAAGGGCTCCTCTCCTCACCATGCCCTGCGGGCAGGTCCTAGATAAACATGGCAGTTATTGGCTGCCTCACTGGTGGTAGTACTTCCTGGTCAAAGCTAGAACAGCTACCCACTACACAGCATCCCCCTTATAAAATAATCACTCAGAAGCTTATATTAATTATAACTGCTTGGCCATTAGCTCAGGATTATTACTGACTAGCTCTTATGTTTAAATTAACCCATAATTCTTATTTACACTTAGCCACATGGCTTGGTACCTTTTCTTAGTTCTGCCTCATTATCTTGCTTCCTCTGTGTCTGGCTGGAGACTCTTGACTCTGCTCTTCTTCCCAGAATTTTCCTCATCTGCTTACCCTGCCTATACTTCCTGACTGGCAACTGGCCAATCAGCATTTTATTTATCAACCAATCAGAGCAACACATATTCACAGCATACAGAACGATATCCCACAGCACTTCCCCTTTTCTGTCTAATCAAAAAGGAAGATTTTAATTTTAACATAGTAAAATTACATATAATAGAAGAGTCATCAAGCAAGACTTACAGATACAATATCTAGTCTATTTATATTTGTAAAATTCAAAGAAAATATGTTATTTATCCCATATTTATGAGTCTAAGTTTTCATATCTAGCTTATCTTTTATCATAATCAAGGAAAATTATAATTATAACTATCTAGTCTTCAACTATATCAAAGACCCCAGAAGGATAAAGTATTACCTAAGTAAACAGGAAATGCATTGTAAGTAACTTCCAAAATTCTAGAAATGACGGAGTCAGCTGCCTGCCTAGACAGTCATCCAAAGTTCCTCTGTAACATTGGGGCATCCTTTTTCAGCAAATAGGCCTAGAGTCTCTCACTCCTTTTTCTATGTGCCCTATAGAATGTCTGGCAGTTTCTTTTGTAAGACAGGAGCCTGAAGGACCATCTCGCCTTGCAAAAGTTCAGTGGTCACCTTCCTATGAGCCATGTAAGTCCCGTTTATACAACATACTGTCAATCAGTTGACGCAAGGACACTTTTTTGCCCAGCGGCTAACTTTTGCCACAAAGAAAGCAAACTCCATGGAACCTTCTCTAAAATCGACCACATACTTGGCCACAAACAAATCTCAACAGATACAAAACAATTGGAATAACCTCCTGTGTTCTATCAGACCACCATGGTTTAAAGTTAGATTTCAACAACAAAAACTACAGAAAACCTACAATCTCATGGAAACTGAATAATGCTCAACTGAATCACCAATGGGTTAAGGAAGAAATAAAGAAAGAAATTAAAGACTTCCTAGAGATCAACGAAAATGAAGACACCACATACCCAAACTTATGGGACACTATGAAAGCAGTGCTAAGAGGAAAATTCATAGCACTAAATGCCCACATAAAGAAGTTGGAGAAATCTCACACCAGTGACTTAACAGCACACCTGAAAGCTCTAGAACAAGAAGAAGCAAAGTCTCCCAGGAAGAATAGATACCAGGAAATTATCAAAGTGAGAGCTGAAATCAATAACATAGAAACAAAGAGAACAATACAAAAAATTAATGAAACAAAGAGTTGGTTCTTTGAGAAAATCAACAAGATAGACAAGCCCTTATTCAAACTAACCAAAAGACAGAGAGAGAGCATCCAAATCAACAAAATCAGAAATGAAAAGGGGGACATAACAGCAGACATTGAGAAAATCCAGAGAATCATCAGGTCATACTTCAAAAACCTCTACTCCACAAAACTGGAAAACCTAAAAGAAATGGATAATTTTCTGGATAGGTACCACATACCTAAGTTAAATCAAGACCAAATAAACTATTTAAATAGTCCAATAACCCCTAAGGAAATAAAAACACTCATTAATAGTCTCCCAAGCAAAAAAAAGCCCAGGACCAAATGGTTACAGCGCAGAATTCTACCAGATCTTCAAAGAAGAGTTAATACTAATACTCTCTAAATTGTTCCACACAATAGAAACAGAAGGAACATTACCAAGAGTTTATTTAATGCCCATCATTCTCCTTGAAGTAATTGATGCTGCCAGGAGTAGATGTGTCTCTTTGTCCAAAAAGTCTAAGTTTTTAAAACATTTAAATGCTACATTCTGTAGGTCTTTGAAGTGTTTGGATATTACCTATCTAATTGAATTATATCTACATATATCTAGAAAATTTAACTAACATAGCTATAAGTGTGATTATCATAGATGACTAATTATTAATCTGTATATCTTAATTATACATTATAATTTTAAATGAGTCACTTAAACATAATACCTTAAACAAGATTAGAAATATATAACAAAATTAACTTTAAATTTGTAATAAACTAAAATCTATAGCAATGTAAAACATTTTAAACAAGTTGCTCTTTAAAAGTAGATTCAATAATCTACCTTTTCATCCTATCATATCTACATTCTATCCCTTTTTTTCTTTTAGAAAGATATTGACTAAGACCAATAACAATTTGTAACCAGTCTCTAACAAAGGCAAATATCCATAATCCACTTTTTTGGGAATGTGGGCATAGCGTTCTAGGGTACTTCTTGCTGATGGGGGCAGGCACTGTATTCTTATGGAGATTCTGAGAAAATTAAGAATTATGGTCAAGTCCTGACTGGAATAGCCTGTGAAACTGTATTCTCTGAACCAGTTGCCTTGAAGATGTTCTGGACGTTGGATCATCTGAAGACCTCTCAGGGATCTTCCTTGATTAATCATATTAGCTTGGAAGCAGTCCATAGGTTCTCATATTCTGTGGAAACAAAAGCAGAACCTCTTTTTCAAAGCAACATATCCTTAGACACAAATTTTGAAATCAAGATATCTTTAAAATATACACATTGATTTAAATCAGCAGCTTTTACCATCAAATGTCTCTCTGCAGTCAAAAATCCCAAAGACAATATAATCCAGATTCTCTGTGTAATATTCATCCTTATGTAACTTATTTTTTATATTATTTTTACTGCCTCTTTAAAGACTTTGTTTTTTAAATTTTGTGTTTCTTTCTATCACTGGCTATATTCCTTTTCCTCTCTCTTCCTAGCCTACATACACTTCTTATATACATTGTAAATTCTTTAGAGGTTTATTTCATCTAAATCTGTTTCACTGTGAATCTATTGCTTTTAATTGTACAATGACTAGAACTGAAATGGCACCTTTGGCAGCTGGCTCTACCCACCTCAGCTTCCCAACATGGCAGAACTATGTTTACCGCCAGCCCTGGGACCCTTGCTCACTGCTGACTCTGGAAAACAGTGGGTCTGTGCTTCCATCCAGTAGTGTGTAGCCCCCAAACCTTTTCTTTCTTTCCTTTTTTTGTCTGTATTAGCAAAAGCTATATCCACCATGACACAGATGTCACTGTGTGCAGTGGCAGGAATCTACCATGCTTCACTCAAGCCTATAAGCCGTGAACCTGCCATACTGTAGCTCAAGTCCTCACGCCACTGCATCTCTGTATCTTGGCATCTCTATATCTTGTCCTGCATGAGACATGAAGTAGAAATCTGTTTTTGGCTCTGTTTTTGTGTGTTGAGAAGCCCCTTTTAAACTCTTTTAGGCCTTATGGAAATTCGAGAGCCTCACATTGCTACACCAAATGTAGTTGGAAGTTTTCCTGTGTCCCAGCCAGCTGGCAGTCAGGACTAATCTTCCTCACTCATGTCCCCCAAGTAAACACACAGAGGCTTATATTAATTATACCTGCTCAGCCATTAGCTCAAGATTATTACTGACTAGCTCTTATACTTAAATTAACCCATAATTCTTATCTACATTTAGCCATGTAACTTGGTACCTTTTCTCAGCTCTGCCTTGTCAACTTGCTTCCTCTGTGTTTGGCTGACTACTCCTGACTCTTTTCAATTTATATGCACTTTTGTCAAATTTCATCTTTTATCATCACCTAATATACTCTTTTATTTGCAAATCCTTGCCTATGAGTAACTCATGCATATTTGTAAACAACATTATGTGTTTTATATTTTGAAGCCCAATGTTAGATGATCCAGATGGACAGAAAGCCAACACAAAGGCACATGTCATGAATGAGGATATCACTATTTAAAAATAGACATTGAGTTCTGTGACTTGAAAGACATGTTTTTATCACATTGCTCATGAACCTTAGGAATTGTCAATTCAAATGTAATGGAAATATCTTGTTGCTAGTAGAGATTTATTATTTGTTCATTGACCTTTAACTGACTGGCTTTCATAAATGCCATTTTGGAACTATGTACACATATGTGGCTAAAATACAGGCTTGTTTCATTCTGTAAAATAATAAGGACTTT
Source organism: Peromyscus eremicus (assembly GCF_949786415.1). Classification (NCBI taxonomy): domain Eukaryota; kingdom Metazoa; phylum Chordata; class Mammalia; order Rodentia; family Cricetidae; genus Peromyscus; species Peromyscus eremicus. Next base: position 46,023,585 of record NC_081431.1, read on the forward strand.
GAAAATATTATTTGCAAAGGTGCTCAACATTTTCTGCTGTAAACTATCTCAACTCGGTAACTGCAACATTGAGAGGAGATGGAGATACTTCTGGGTGGAACTCTGAGAAAGACTTGGCAGATTCATGTAAAACATTGATCCAAGGTTCAGGTTGCAATACATTGGCTTGCATTGACTTGTAGTCAGTGTCCATAGAGATAGAGTCATTTCTAATGATCTACACATCTTTTCAATTGTTATTGTATATGCCAGTGTTATTTTTCTAGTTTTTAAGTTTTTCATCTTTCCAATGAAGACTAGATTTTATTCACAAATTTCTTTTAACTTAAAATTTTAATTAATATTATAGAAAATCAGAGGGATAGATTAGCCTTTATCATTTTGTCTTTACCTGGATGTTTAGTTTTATCATTGTATATTCTGAAAATCTAATATGTATGTTGAAATATCAGTCTAACCTCCCTAAATATTTATCAGCACAGTAATGTGTTATCTGTACAAGAATTGAGGGTAACTGCAAAGATATTTTCTTCATGTCATTTATTGGTGTTGTATAGCTCCTTATTCAAACTGATTTTTTTCTTTTCATGAAGAAGTGGAATCTTTAAACAAACAAACAAAATTATATAAAATTAAAAACACTCAGTAAACTTCAAAAGCACCAAGGCTCTTGAAACTGATAAGATTCACAATACTCTTTCCCAAGGGAATAGACACAATATTTGTGGAGAGGAGGAGAATAGAATCTCTGACCAGTCAAGCTAGGTGCACATCCTTCATAAATCTTCAGGAATGCAGGTCTTTGGAGTTGTTGCTCATGCTAGAGTGATCTTTTTATAAATATAAATGTCTTTGTTTTTTCCATAATCCTGAAAGTATCTCCTCAGCCATTGACCCATAATTATCCCCAATAAACGTCCTGGTACATTAAACTAGACTTGGATAGAATTGCTCCTGTTGTATGTAACTCGTCACTTGTTTTCAGTGTATATCTATGTGCTTACTTATTTCCAGGAAAAAATAATCACACAATACTTTTATCAAATAAAAATTTTCAAGGACTGTTCTGAGTACAGACTTGAGAATGAATTCACTCACTGGCATAGTTGCAGCAATTCTTCAGTCTCAAAATAATCCACTTATTACTGATAGGAAGGAAATCTACTTTTGTGTTGTCCCAGAGAGATGAATTAATGTAGTCAAGTTTCATCATTTTTCTATAGAATTCTAGGAGATGAGTTAGATTTATCAAAGTAAGAACATTTCAATGTCAATCCCTCTGTCTCTCCCTCTGTTTATTATGCCTCTCTCTGTTTCTGTGTGTGTATGACTTGACTGTATATGTGTGTTTGTTTGTGTGTGTGTAAAATATACTCAACACATATTTAATCTTTTCCTTATCCAGAATTTGACTGAATAAGGTATTAATGATTTAGCTTTCATATACAGCAATTTCTTTTTTGACTCACTGCAAGTTGCTATAATTTGTATTTTACAGAAAGAAACACCAGTGAGAAAGAATTTAACTTCCAGTCCCCATGTCTATAATAACTTATCAACCCAGTTTAAGTATATAATTATTGGAATTATTAGAGCTCAAAATATCACTTTTGTCTTCTGCTAGTATTTTCAATGTTATAAACTTCTAGATTACTTTATTTTCTCACTTGTTCTTTAACAAGAAGATACTAATTCAAATACTACCTGTGCCCTCAGTAATCTTCCAATAAAATTAAAAATGTTTTTCTATCTGAGTTTACTGTGATCTTATTATATTGAGAAAGACTAGATACACAGTAAATGAAACTTTTTAATGAGTGTATACATCTTTAGTATCTTTAGAGTAGACTCAAGAATTGTGTATATGCCAGTTTGGTGTGTTATACTTAAACAAAAAAATATAAGTTTTTGAGAACTTACCATAATATCTTCATCTCACTTAATTAAGTTCTAATAAAAACTTCTATTCACTTTATTCCCCTTAGTGAAGACCTCTAATTGATAAACAAAATCTGAATTGAAGCAATGATTGAGAGTGTATTTTAATTGTCCAAACTGCTATTTAGACAGACAAGCTACAGCACACATATTATACTCAATACTGCACCTCTAAAGGCAAAGACAAAAAACACACAGGTTTGAGAATAATTTATGCTACAAGCAGTGTGTTGTAAATGTAAAGCAAAATAATCTATCTGAACTTTTTGAACTGTTTTCAATCATTTTCTCAGTCTTAGTTTTAGGATTTGCATTTATAAACTTTCTCAATTATCAAAAACTAATTCATTGTACCATTTTCAAGGGAGAAAATAATAGCTCATATTCTCCAAGTCTAGCAAGACTTTAAAAAAATACTCAGCTTATCTATATTAGTCAAATTGAAATGCAAACTTTCAAATTTACTTTGTGTTATTACAAGAAAACCTGTTTGGGAAATTTAGAGCATGAATAAAAAAATATCTTGTATCATGTTACAATATTGATGAAATTAGAATTGCCATATTTATGTTTCATTTTAATATATTGGGTTAACATTTCTTGTCTCTCCTGAGGTGGAATAATAATAATACATGAAAATAAGTAATGAACCTATAATCTTACCAATCAGATGCAGCTCTCATATTTTTAGGCACATTGCCTTCTTGAATTTCTTCAGTCAAACTTCTGTTTTGGCTTATGTGAAATCATCACCTTGCTTTCTGTTCAGGCATCCTTGAAAATGGTCTCTGAGATCTAAAGGTGACTACATTATATAGACAACACAAAAGATGTTTAGGACATTTTTGCTTTGGTATTCTAGACATAAAATAGCTTTGTAGTTTTGTGATCACCATGATAGTCATTGTTCCTCTACAGTCACTGGATTTGTCCTAAACCAATACGAAGAAAAACAGAAAGACCTTAGCCATATTACGAGATATTTGCAAAACAATAAGAGCAAATAACATTTCACATACCACATTATACAAATGTCCTGTGCCAGGTCAATCCTCTGTAATACTTTGTTTATATCATGTTAGTCATGGAAAACTAACCTAATTGAAGTTAGGTCTATGATATCCTGTATCAAATGGAGAAAAAGAGCATCAAGATTCTTTAGTATGTGAATGTTTATCACAAGCCCTTACTGAATTTTTTCACTGAGACAACATAATGGAAAGAGAAAACCTACTCCTACAAGTTGTAGTCTGACTAACATACACACATACAGAGAGAGAGAGAGAGAGAGAGAGAGAGAGAGAGAGAGAGAGAGAGAGAGAGAGAGAGAGACTATTAACATTTTTCCTTTTGTTGAAAATAGATTCTTTTCTCATACAATATATCCTATCATTTTCCCTTGCTTTACTCCTACCAGGTCTTCTCAACTTCCACCCTTTCCAGATCCACTCCCTTTCTGTCTCATTAGAAAAGAAAAAGCTTCTAAGAGATAAAAACCAAACCTGATAGATAAAATATAAAAGAAGGAAAAACTGTCAGATTGAAGTTGAACACAGCAAACCAACAGGAGGAAAAGAGTCCTAAGAATAGCCGCAAGAGTCAGAGACCCTTGTTCTTAAAGCCAAGAGGCCCATAATAATACTAAATTAGTGGCTATAATATATGTGCAAAGGACATGACGTAGACCTGTGTAGGTGACTTGCTTTCTGCTTCACTTTCTGTGAGTTTGTTGACCTTGCTTCATTGACTCAGAGGGTGTTATTCTCCTAGTGTCCTGCGTCCTCCCTGGGTCTTTCAGTTTATCTGACTCATCTTCCGAGGGATTTCCTAAGCTCTGGGAGGAGTTATTTGATGGAGACCTCTCATATAGTTCCTCTATCTGCATAATGTCTGGCTGTGGCTCTGCATCTGTTCCCATCTGAAACCACTCTGGTGGTGACTAGATAAGGCATTGACATATAGGTATAGCAAGCATCATTGAGTATTTTATCTATCTATCTATCTATCTATCTATCTATCTATCTATCTATCATCTATCTTTCTATCATCTATCTTTCTACCTATCATCTATCTATCTATATCTATATCTATATCTATATCTATATCTATATCTATCTATCTATCTATCTATATATATCTTTCACTAAATTTTTTCAGGCTACTGCATGTAATTTTGAAGATATTTAGATAATAGTTCCATGTAATAGACAATAGTTTCATTTGATCAAATGGTAAGGTAAGTTTTAGTATAACAAGTGACCAGATATATAAAAACCTCAAGCAATCACAAACATTGTTATTAATAATAGATCCCTCATACTACAGTGGGGTTTCTTTTATTTAATTGTTGGTCATTATCACAGGCTGTTCACATGAAGTTTAACATTGTATAAATTACTAAATATTTGAATTCATGAATTTCATAATCAGTCACCACTCTGAACCATTTGCTCATGTTAAACTTAACAATTGTAGTATATAAAAAGCCAAATAAAGCCTTAGATTTCCTTGATGAATTTATCTTCCCTGTTTCTCCAAGAGTCACCAACCAGAATTACCACAAAGAACTATGAAAAGGAGCTATTTAAAGTCATTACCTTCTAACAGTAAGCAAAGCTTTCTTCTGAAATGTAAAGCACCTTTGTAGTTTTCCATAGAAGGATCAAAATAAAGTTTATAGTTGCTTCAATTTTTTTTGAGGTTTTTTTTTTTTTTTTGAGACAGGGTTTCTCTGTGCAGCTTTGTGCCTTTCCTAGAACTCACTCTGTAGCCCAGGCTGGCCTTGAACTCACAGAGATCCGCCTGGCTCTGCCTCCCCAGGGCTGGGATTAAAGGCTTGCACCACCACCGCCCAGCCTCAAATTTCTTTTTATTTTCACCATGTTTCCATTCTCCTTTGAGAAATTTTATAATAAAGAATAATATTATATATTATTACCACATACTCATCATTCATACTCTTTATCATAAAACCAGAGGAAGCCCTCATTAGCACATAAGAGTAATTGTGTGTATGTGTCGGCATCTGCCCCCCCCCAATATGACAGCCTATTTTAGTCATTTCAGTTAGCTTGGTAAACTCAGTGACCATGTAAAGAAAAGTGCTGTTCTATAATCTATAAGTGGATCTATGATACAGCTCATGAATATTTTCATAGTCCTTGCAACGTATTTCTAACCTCGTTAGAATACCAAACACACTAAAAAAGGGAAGAAATTTGAACAATGGCTTTAAGCTTTTGCCTTTGGCTAATGATACGTCCTTCGACATTATACTATTTAGTAATAGTTTTTGAGACGTAACATTTGGGTGAACTTTTAGTATAACATGGAATTTTTCTTCTTAAAGCTAATGTTAAACTCAGAGTATTTTATTCTAGGGAAAGGCAAAATACTTTCACCCGAAAGAAAAGGTGACATTTCCATTTTGTACAGTCTGCTAAAAATGCCACACCAGCTACAGTTTTTAATCCATGATAGTGAGTTATGCACAGATTGATTTTAAATGTAGCATTTTATTACTATGGAAGAGAAAATAGCATTTCCTTAAAAATAAGATTAAGTAGATATGTAACGGGATTTTAGTTACAGAGGTGAATTTTTATGCATACTTGTTGGTTATGCTGTATGAAATTCTCTTTCTGCATTTACTGTATGTTTAAAATATCAGCCATAAACACCCTGAAGGGCAGGTGCTGAAATGGCAGACGGAGACTGCATTCCATCTGTGTAAAAGGTTAGTACCATATTGCAATACTTAGCATAACCTTAAAAATCCATAAGTTAAACCCCCTTTCTAGGCAAGTTTTATATTTAAATGTGGTTTGGGGAAATATGTTCTCACAAGTTAAACACATAGTAAAGTGTATTGCCTTATTTTCATAAAATAATTAATCACACACTGTGGAGTTGTCATAATTCTATAAGCTTACTGTTGATTTGTGTGTTTTGTACATGCAGGCAAAAATCTTCAGAGTAAAATACAGTTTTCCTATTATCAATCTGTGAGTAGTACATTTATTCTAATAAATCATTTTAACAACTTGCAAATATTGAAACTAATATGGAAATGGGTAAAGTAACCTTTACTTCAGATGGGAAAAAATGATCTGCTTATATTTTGAGTAATCTCTTCAAGACAATTAGTGTTATTAATATGAATACAACATTATATCTTTTAGCTAATATGTGGCCAACCTAAAACAAGTTACTTGGAAATATTATGCTGCAATTCATCATTTCTGGCAGTAAAACAGGAGGATAACCATAAATTTGGGTCTAGACTTGGCTACATAGTGAATTTTTATATCAGTCTGTGCTCAGTGTGGGTCCTGTTTCAAAAATGAAAACAAACAAAACAAAAACTATGGCTTTTATTTTCTAACTTATGTAACTTTGTATGCAATTATATTTATGTTGAATTAAAGTGTTATTTTAAAAATTGACTGAACTATATCTTTAAAAGTAGCTTAAATCGTTGTTTCTTCTGATGGTATCCATCAAATTTCAGCTCTTTGATTCTACCTATATACACCTACACACATACAATAATAATTCATCATCCTGGTTTTCATTGTTGGAGTCTTTCATTCCAACAATGATGTATTGATAATCGACATAAAATAATTAGTCTCAATTTATTAAATTATAACATTCACAGCTCATTTAACTTCGTTATCAATGTTGAAATAATTACAATAGTTTTGGAGAGGGCTGGAGAGATGGCTCAGAAATTCAAAACAAAACAAACAAACAGAAACTTGCCACTCTTGCAGAGGACCCATGTTCAGTTCCCAGCACCCACAATGACTGTCTCACAACTGCTTGTATCTCCCGCTCCAGGAGATGAAGCCCTCTCTCTTGGCCTTTGTGAGAGCCTTCACTGACTAGCACATACTTGACAGAAGAATATATATATATAACTAAAAATAAAATAAATCAGTAAAAAGTAGTTATGCTCATGAGCTGTAAGAACGACCAAAAACTATTTTCTAATGTCAGAAGTCATTCTTTCAACTTGTCTGCCTCCTTTCTTATTCAAAAGAATTCAAAGCAAATTAAAGATATTAATCATTACACTATAGGTAATATAGAATTTAATTTTAGATGTGACTGTTCTAAGACAGAGGATATCATCATTGTCTATTCCAGTTTCTTTCTTTCTCTTTCTTTCTTTTTATTATTTTACAAACCAACCACTGTTCCCCCTCCCTCCTCTACTCCCATCCCTCTCTACTTCCCCCATCCTACCCTCAATTCACTCCTTATAGGGGGAAGGCCTCCGTTGGGTAGTCAATTCAGGCTGGCATACCAACATGGGGCAGGGCTGCACCCCCCCCATCAATGCTGAAGAAGGCATCCCACCATAGGGAGTAGGCTCTAAAAAGCCAGTTCATGTACCCTGGATAGGTTCTGGTCCCATTGCCAGGGGTCTCACAAATAGATCATGCCACACAACTGTCACCCACCTTCAGAGGGCCTATTTCGGTCTCATGCAGGCTCCCCAGCTGTCAGTCCAGAGTCCATGAGCTTCCACTAGGTGGAGTGAGCTGTCTCTATGGTTTTTCCCATCATGATCTTGACCCCCTTTGCTCCTGGAGTCTCTCCTTCCTCTCTTCAACTGAACTCCAGGAGCTCAGCCAAGTGCTTGGCTGTGGGTCTCTGCATCTGCTTCCATAAGCCACTGGAGGTAGGTTCTATGATGACAATTAGGGAAGCCACCAATCTGAGTACAAGGGAAAGCTAGTTCAAGCACCCTCTCTACCATTGCTAGCAGTCTTAGCTGGGGACATCCATGTGGGTTCCTGGGGATTTCCCTAGCTTCACATTATTCCATAACTCCATATTGCTTACTCTGTCAAGACATCTCTTTCATTGCTCTCCCTCTCTGTCCCTCCCCAAACTCAGCCATCTGGATTCCTCAAGCTCCCACTACCCATCTCTTCCCCTCTACTCCCTACTCCCAGTTTACGCAGGAGATCTTAACCCTTCCTGGGGCAATCCATGCATGTCCCTCTAATGTCCTCCTCTTTTCCTAGTTTCTCTGGGGTTGTGAATTGCAGCCTGGTTATCCTTCGCTTTACATCTACTATCCATTTGTGAATGAGTATATACCATGTTTGATCCAATTGCCTACCAATTTCATGATGTCATTGTTTTTTTACTGATGCATAGCATTCTGTTGTGTAAATATACCACATTTTTTTTTTTTTTATCAATTCTTCTGTTGAGGGGCATCTAGGTTGTTCCCAAGTTCTGGCCATCACAAATAATGCTACTGTGAACATAGTTGAGCAAGTGTCCTTGTGGTGTGGTTGAGTATCTTTTGGGTATATGTTCAAGAGTGGTATTGCTGGATCTTGAAGAAGGTTGATTTCTGAGATACTGCCATAACAAAATCTAAATCTGAGTACTCTATAGTGAAAGAGTACTTCTTTCTTTCTTTCTTTCTTTCTTTCTTTCTTTCTTTCTTTCTTTCTTTCTTTCTTTCTTTCTTTCTTTCTTCTTCTTCTTCTTCTTCTTCTTCTTCTTCTTCTTCTTCTTCTTCTTCTTCTTCTTTTTCCTCTTCCTCTCCTTCTCCTTCTCCTTCTTCTTTCTTCTTAATTTTACAATTCCTTTTTAAAATATATTACTACTTCCAGTTTTGTCTTTTTATGTTGTCCCTGTGTGTGAATCTGTGTCTCTGTGTTTGTATGTGTTTCTCTTGCCTTTTCTTTGATTCTTTTTCTTCTGTTTGTATTTTAAGTCTTATTCTGACTGGCTTCCTTGTTTGTTTTATTTTATCATCTTATTCTTGTTCGGTTTCTAAAAGGTGTGGACCACCAGGGAAGGGGAGGCAGATGGGAAGAAACTGGGAGGAGTTTGGGGAGGGGAAAATATAATCAGAATGTGTTGTATAAAAAAAATCTATTTTCTATAAAAGAACAAAAAAGAGAGTCAAATGCAAGATTTTTAAAATTTACTGTTGCTTGTAAATCATTGTATTAATTTTAGAACAGCTTATTTCAGACTAGGGACTTGGAATCAAACTATAAAATGATCTTTAACTTTGCAGCTTGATTGTATGTGTGTAGCCTTCTGCCTTGGCCTCTCAGAACTGAATATGCAGCTCTATCATCAATGCTCAGAACTTCCCAGGTTGAGGATTAGCAATGAAGGAGTGAAAATGGGCAGCAATTTTTATACTCACTTCAAATATTTTATATAGAGTTATAAGTTAACTCTCAGTCAAATTTGATCCAAATACTAAAGATAACATATTTCTCAAATTTAAAAATACAATATCCAAAGAGTGCTGATGCTGTTAGATGCTAATTTTCTTAATTATTTAAAATTGTCCATGAACATAAACAAAATTTAAGACACATAATGATACTAATAAATCACATCAATTTTTTAAATTTGTTCACTTTTGAAGAAAATTTGAATTGTGTCCTGCTGTCACTGATGGGTCAGGGATTTTTTTTCCATTTTAAATACTATCCATAGTTCCCCCTCCCCAACTCCTGCCCTCCCCCCACCTTCCCCCCACCCCACTCTCCATCCACTCCTCAGAGAGGGTAAGGGCTCCCATGGGGAGTCACAAAGTCTGACATATGAATTGAGGCAGGGCAGGTTTTTAATGCCTACTGCTAACCTATCTTAGTGACTTATAGCACTTGCAACTCCTCTCTGTTGGAATTTCTCTCTCACAGAGAAACCAAAACATTCTTTTTTGTGGGTCATTTGCACACTGTGTGAATCTGTATTGCTGTGATTGGTTTAATAAAGAGATGAACAGACAATAGCTAGGCAAGAGGTGTAGGCGGGACTACCAGGCAGGGATAGAGGAAGTAGGAGATAAATCAATGCATAAGAGAGACACATGAGCTGGACACACAGAATGGGACAGAGGTAAAAACCATGTGGTAGGACATAGATCAATAAAAATATGGGTTAATTTAAATTATAAGAGCTAGTTAAAAGCAAGCCGGAGCAAAAGGCCAAGATTGTGTCATTAATAATAAGGCTCTGTGTCATTATTTGTAAGCTGGCTTGTGGGACAGAGAGGACATCTTACATTCTGGTTATGTTGTAAATCCAGTGCAGTAAATAAAAGTCTTCTAGTTTTTGTCACCCTTCACTCTTTTCCCACTTCATTCTTGGATTGGGTTGAAGACCAGAACATGAGAGAAGAATCAGTTATCCCATAACCACACATATTATTCTACTGCTTTAATATATATGAGGACATATGAACCTAATTAAGTATTTACAGCTTAGGGATTTGGGGCACTCATCAAAGAATAGGGTAGGAGTAGAAGTAGAAAGCTTTGATTGGTCAATTTCTCTCTCTCTCTCTCTCTCTCTCTCTCTCTCTCTCTCTCTCTCTCTCACACACACACACACACACACACACACACACACACACACACACACACACGGAAGGTCGTCCCATGGCTTAGCTGAACACCTGGATAGGAGTTGTGGGGCTCCTTATACAATACCAGCAATGGCATAAATAGGTTGAAAGAAGGGATGTGGAAAGGCTGGCAAGTAGAAAAGAAATAGAGGAACAAAAATGAGTGGGATAAAAAAAGCAGCAGGAGGAAAACAACATCAAGGAAAAGAAGAAATCTTTAAAATGTATAAAGCTTGCAAAGTAATTCGTATGCATGTTACTTCTCCAATTTATGAACTATTCCAGAATTGTGAGCACTTTGACACTGAATATACTCTCTCAGCCTATGAAAAAACTCCAGAACAAAACAAGAACAAAGAAAAGCTATGATCTTTAAGAAGATCAAGGAGGAGCATGTAAGAGGGTTTGGAGAGAGGGAATGGAAGAGGGTGAAGTAATAATATAGTCTAAAAGATTTTAAAAGTTAAAAAACTATTTGGGAAATCCCCAAATGGATATATGTTTTGCTCAGTGTTTACAGTGTTTAGGATGTAAAGGAAAAGATTATATATATATATATATATATATATATATATATATATATATATATATATATATATATTATAGTGGTACTCTGATATATTTGTTAGAGTTTTCAAAATTTACCTTGAAGGGCAGAAACAGTAAATTAACCTCTTAGAAGATAAGAGGCAATCTTTCTGTCACCCATCAGTTGATGTAAAAATGAACGAATGTGAGATAAATTATAATCCTTTAATTAAAAATATTACTAACAAAACTGTTGTTCATCACGTCTAAAAACCCTGGCCTTTTTAATCAGACTTGGATGAGATTATAATTATCTTTAAATATCAATACTTGTTTTCTAGGATTTGGTATTTTAAATATGCTGTAGTTATTTTTTTCCATATAAAATTAATGATAAGATACAGTAGAGGAATTTTAAAATCATACACTCGGCAGAGATAAAGCAGAGACAAACAAATGTAACAGTGATACAAGTGCTGGCCCACATACCCATATGTCAGTTTTATATCTGGCTGGTCCATGATGACAATAGATCTGCTGAAGCAAATGCTTTCCTGACAAGCTATTAATTAGAGTTACAATCATCTTCCCTGAAATGCTCTTTAAAATAAATTGTCAACTGCAAATGGATGAAAATAAATAGGTTGTCTCTCCCTTCCCAAGCTCCTGAAATAAAAAGGCCAAAAGACAAAGAGGCTTATAAATACGGTAATTTTCAAATGGGAATGTGAAAGCTGTACCTCATGTTAGATCACAGCTAGTCTTCCTGTAATTGGAAGTCCTTCCTCACCTCCCTTTTATCAAATTTCTCTAAAAGATTTTCATACTAAGAAAATGTTTCTGTTATGCTCTTACCATTAAGCAGCAACTTTATTCATATGTTTCTGCTGAACAAAGGGCATTCGCCAAAGTTTCTTTAATTCTAAAGCACAAAGACCATGTAAATTATCCTAAGGAGTTTCATATCCCCGTAGCTGTATTTACTACAGGGACAACCTTGAATTTTTCAGGATATTAGCTTCATATATAAATCTTAGAAACAGTACGGTTTTTTTCAAAAGAAATTTGGGAAAACATTGAGGTGCAATAACATCATTTAAATAACATTTGTAATAATCTTTAATTAAATTAAAGGAATTTATGCCTTAATGTATTACATACCACAATTTTTTTATTATTTTGCTTTGAAAATATTGTCATCCATCTACTTTAAAATGTGTTCATTAAAGTTAATTCAAGAGGCTAGGGAGATAAATCCATGATTAAATATTTTTTTCATAAGCTTGAGAAACTGATTTCAGTTTTCTAGAAATATTATGAAAGACAGGGTTGGCTACATGTCCTTTAAAGTCTGAGTTGGGGACTGAGAGACAGGGTCAATGAGAATATGATGGAGATGTGTGCTGGCTAAGTTTGTGTCAAGTTGACAAAAGTTTTAATTATCTGAAGGAGGAACCTTAACTGGGAAAATACCTCCAGAAAATTGTGCTGGAAGCAGACAAGACTATTGGATAATTTCTTAACAAGTGGAGACCTCAGGCCATTGTGGGTGGGGCCAATTCTGTACAGATAGTCTTGGGTTAATAAGTGAGCAGGCTAAGTAAGCTATGAAGAGGCAGTCAATAAGGAGCATACTTCTATGCCGCTGCATCAGCTCCTGTCTCCAGATTTCTGATTTTCTTGAATTGTTGCATTGGCTTCTCTCAGTTTACTATGATTTAGGATATGTAAGGCAAATAAAACTTTTCCTTCTCCAGTTGTTTTTGGTCATGTGTTTCATCACACAAATAATAGCCCTAATGAAACTAATGTGTTTCCATGTTTGTCAAGGTAAAATTCCTATGTTCATTTCATTGCACTCTTTAGACAGGCTTTATTTTTTCTTTATGGATGCTATAAAATAACTTCTATAAAATCAGTAAACATCAGAACTAAAATTTATGTTTTATATGCCAGGAATATTTATCAAATTTCATTTTAAAATATGTAATTTTTGATGAAAACGTTTTGAAAATAAGTGCTAGAGTATGCAGATTCATTTAAACCAGACAAAAGGTACAAGTAGATCAACTCTACGTAAAACAATAATCTTACCTATCATCAACATGGAGATGAGAAGACATAGATTCCTTTTATAAATTCTTCAAAATCTTATTGAAAAGAAGGGTGCATAATAAAATATAATTATGAAAATAGGAACAAACTTTGTCATAGGGTTCTGTCATATATAAATATGTAAATATCAGAGGGCCTAATTTCTGAGAAGTTATTAGATATCACATTTTGTTTCTATAGGTTTTAATGTCATAAAACATTTTTCCCTTCTTATTGAATTTCCTTGTTCCTTATCTGAACTTTCTCAGCATGTATCCAATAGTGATTCTAATTATTAAGATAAAACTCTCTCCTCCTGTCACCATCCCTTCCACCAGTTATATAAAACAATGACTCAGAGCCAGGATTTCAACAGCCAAAATCTGATTTGGACTACAAAAGGTAACGAGACATATGTAATTAATCAGACACTAATTCTTTACTATCAAAAGTTTCACTGAAAATTGTGTTTATTATTCTCTTGCCAATGAAACCTTAGGACAGTTTATCTCCAAAGTCCTCTATGTGACTGGGGATATAATTCAGTGGCTGGAGTGTTTGGCTACCATTGCAATGCCCTGGATTCTACCCTCAGCAGAAAATCAGAATCTTCTGTCATTAGAATAAGTATATTTTTTTTTCTGTGAGTTTGGTTTTAGGAGCATGTTCACTGTTTTGAGGTCTGTAGCAAGAGACCACAAATTAATTGAAAGACCCTGTCTTAGAACACAAAGACTGCCATGTGCTTGCCTTCAACTTCAATCTAAGACAGGTAGAAAATAGACCACTAGAGTCTGCATTCTGCTCTTAGAATGAATTAATAAAAAATGCACAGAGAAACAATACAATATTTCAGTGTAGGAAACCTAGGTACATGTTTACCATTATGAATACCAGCACTTCATTACTGAGTGAAATTTACCTGATATGGCTAATGAGAAAAGAATATTGACCTGGTCAGGTTGGAGGGATCAAGCAAGACTGAGGCTCTGACAAGTTCATTACAAGCAATTAAACTTTTTATACCTTTATTAGAAACACAATACAATGGTGGTTGCCAGGATCAGTACAATGGTAGTTGCCAGGATACAATGCTGTTTGCAAAGTATACAGGGTACACCAGATTAATATCTAAGACTAATTGTCCTGTCAAATCTCTCTATGTTTCACTGACCTCTAGGGAATGCAGAGATACACAGGTGGTTTGAATATGTTCACTGCTGGAGGGAGTACCTTGGCTTCTTAGGAAATGAGAGGCACACAGTGCCCCAGGAACCATGGACTCTAACCTGAAATATCTATGATGCATGCCTCTTAAGGCAGTTAGACCAGGCCAACTCCATGATGCTCCTAATGCCACAACGTTCCAAACCAAGTTGAAATAATAGCAAGAGCAGTCTCTCTGAACTGTGATTCAGTAGAAAACATCTAAAAGCATACCTTCAGGAAAACTTCAGCATCAAAGGAGTCTCTCTTCTAACATTCAGAGGAGGGCTCAGGAAAGGCACAGGGACAAGGAATTCAAAGACTTCTTTCATTGTAAGTATTCAAAGGACAAGAAAAATGCATAAGAAAATTCATGTAAAAATAGTAAAAATTCTTCCAGCTATCAGAGTAGATAATCATATCTTCTATAAATATTTTTATAAATAAACAAATTAAAATGATGAGATATTAAAACACAGTTTGGAGAACAATGATGCTTAACAAAGAAATACACAGTTTACCTTTAATAATAACCTTGAGTAACTTCAGAAGCCAGGATACTAAAAAGTGACTAAAGGATTAGGTGGACATAAAACAAACAGGAAGATAACAAGATAAAAGAAATTTTAAGTGAGGAACTGGAAATTTAGGGGGATAATTGGGAGAGGTGAAAGAGGTAAACAAAAAAAGAGAGAGAGGAAGGAGTGTAAAGTAACAATAACTTGGTCTGAAAAAGTCATAAAAACATACTGTTATCTATTTGCCTAAAATTGCATAAAATGCATATGAGACTATGTGTTAACACATCATACATATTTAAATGAGTATTTCCACCATGACTAGTAATGCATCCTCTGACCCCAAGAGTCATTGAATATCTTAAAAAAAAGCAAAAACAAAAACAAAAAACCGCAAGAACCAGGCATGAGTAGTCCTCCTACAAAACACTGGTCAGGGAAGTTCAAGATGAACCACCCTTTATAGATTGTAGTTATTGTTCTTGTTTGCATTCTAGAGGTGGAAGAGAAGCCCCGGTTGCTGAAGACATTGTCTACATGCAACACTGGGACCCAGAGAATGGAAGGTAGCTCTGACCTGAAAGCTTCTCCTTGAGCACAAGCTTCATGATGTTAGAAAATCCAATCGAGCTTCCAAGGCAGGGGTACAACCAATAGCCCTACACAGCTAAAATGGCTAGGAACTACAACAGCTCTCACCATGGAACAGTAACCTTAAGGCTTCATTCATTGTGGTATACATACCTTAGTAGTAACCCACAGTGAGTTCTCTAATTGTACTTAAACTCAAAACCACTTAGCAGGAAAGAAATCATGCATGGTACTAGAAATCTAGCCAGATACCCCGTGCTAGAGAAG
Organism: Peromyscus eremicus; assembly: GCF_949786415.1. Taxonomy (NCBI): domain Eukaryota; kingdom Metazoa; phylum Chordata; class Mammalia; order Rodentia; family Cricetidae; genus Peromyscus; species Peromyscus eremicus. The sequence continues at coordinate 46,039,128 of NC_081431.1, forward strand.
TCATGGATCTTGTTGAAGACCCTATGTCTGTCTGCCTCTTGGCAAAACCAGAACAATTTCTAACTACTTCTTAAATATTTATCCATATACCCATAAGATAAGTGTAGCTGCCATCCCTCAAAACAGGAACTTCCCTTTTCAACAGATGAAGACCATTAAGGAAATTATAACTGATCAAAAGTGCAGATAAAAAGTGATAGAGTGGTGCCCAACCCCAACTGATACATCTTCAACAAAACTCCTGAACCTAAGGCTCAGAGAACATTTCAGAAAAGGGGCAGAGAAACTGTAAAAGCCAGCCAGAGTGTTGGGAACATAGCATAAACATTCTTATACTCATAGATATCCATAGAAACCAGCAAGGTTAAGCACATAGGATATAAAAGATGTAAAAGCAAAGCAAAGCAAAACAAACAAACAAAAAAACAAAACAAATAAACAAAACAAAGAATCAAAACAAAACAAAAGTGTTCTTCCATCCAGAATTCTGTTAAATGGAGATGATTAATATTCTGATGATCTACATTATCTGTTTAGCCAGGTCATATCAAGCTCCTAAAACCAAGACTGGATGTGGCTACTAATCTAAATGGCTTTACTGCCAGGGCCTCCAGAATCTCTCGCACAACCAGGATAAGAGATAGCTTATAGCCAAAATGACCTCTATATTATTGTATGACCAAGACTAGGCAAGAATCTTCCCTAGGCCCTTAGGCTAGCACAGGTAGGGTAGCAGATCTATTGAACCCAGTTTCTTGAAAGAAATGATATGTATCCTGCATTGAGTTTTGATGTAATTATGGTTCCTTATGTACCAAGGGTTGTATTACACCAAGAAACTATTTTTTTTCTACAAATGATGCTGAGCTTAGATACATTGGGAATAAACTGCCTGACATTAGTTTCTTTAGAAGTCTTTATCCAAGTTGATGAAGTCAATTTGAACAGATTGTTTTGTTCTTGTTTTTGTTTTTTTGTGGCAGATTTTCAACCAAAGGAAAGGGGAACTCATAAAGATGTCAGGTGTGTTGAAAGATTATGAAAACAACAACAACAGGAAATGAGAGAATCCCTGTTCCTCATTGTTTCTCCAAACGTGGTAGTGAATAATTTGGAATTAGTGAAAAATCTCATGTTTCTAGTCTGAAGACATCTAAAACAAAAGAGCACAATACATCAAAACATGGAAATCTACAATGACAATGCTTTCCACTAGGAAAATTTTTTATTAAAACTAATCTTTGAATAAAGAAATTATGGGAAATATTTCATAGAACAATTTTTTTTCCTGTTTATAAAAAAGAAGATCATATGAGCAGAGGAACCTTTCTATGGATGATAATGCTTTTCTGAGTTAAAGATATTTTCTGGAATTCAAAGCAATAGGGATTAGAGGAAAGATACCATTACTTAAAGTACATGCGATAATAAAATCCCCAAAGACCAAAACTTTATCCAAGGTTTAAAGAGCACCAAAAAGCAATAACTGCCAATCACCCTGACTAAAAATAAATGGTATCGGGAATGGATTTGGCTATGAACCAAAGGAAATCACAGAACAACTGAATTTAGTAAATGTGTATATAATACTCTTTCATCAATTTATGTTTCTAATATAATTAAATGATTCGGGATTTCTGGGTGTCAAACACTTACAAACAGACTCCCACAATTCAAAAGTCATAAAAAGGAAGAATTCTAATACAATAAAAGCAGGAAAGAAGAATTATGATTAGTATTATTTCAGTGATAGAGACCTTGCCTTGGAAGCATAGAGTCCAAGGTTTGGTTTCCCCAAAGCAAACAAACACACAGAAAAACACCATCAAAAAGCTGTAGAATAGGTACTTCAAATAAACGGGGTCAATGGTTACCAGACAGTATTATGGAATAAAAAAAATTCTCTTGCTTTACATATTCAAGAATGAAATTTGAAAGTTGCACAAAGTTTATGATAAAGTAGAAATACACAATGTTACATTTTTTCTAAAAACTGATTTTCAGTAACAATTTGAAGTCAATTGAAGTTTCGCTACTATTTCAGTGATGATGACTAGGTCCTGGTTTTTCATTAAGGTGTCTAGTCAATATCCTGTGAGATTCAGGAAAACATCTACACTCATGCCAATCTTATCTTTCAGTGGAAGGTTTGATATTTATTCAGAAAATAATCAAAGGCTTGAGAACAAGACATAGCTTGATATTAGAGTTCTTAGCCATGCATGTACAAAACCTCAGTTTTAACACACAAATATTAACAGTTAATGTTTTAAATGCCTAACAGAGAAAGGCCTTTTACAGATGCTTATTTTGCCTATTCTTCGTCCTTCTGTAAGAATTATTGCTGTGTGCTTCATCCAGCTGTAAGAGTTGCTTTTGCGTAGTTCATCTATTTGTAAATTGCTGCTGGCATTACCTGTAAGTCAGTGCTGGGTTGTCCAAGGCAGACTGTTCAGCCCTAAAAACACATACATACCACCAACAAAATACGCTTATCAAGTTGTATTTTCATAGAGTTGTGCATACACATACATAAATACACACATACATGTGACCTAATAATCAAAGACAAAAAGACTATCAACTTGAGAAGAAGGCATGTAATAGTTCTGGGGGAGAGTAGCTGAGAGATATTGGATGGAAAAATGGAAAGAAATTTAGTGTACTTCTATTTCTACTAAAAAACATTTTAAAATGGTATAGACAAAATTATTTAAAATGAAACCGTAAAGATTTTTTTTTCTTTCCAAGACAGGGTTTCTCTGTGTAGTACTGGCTGTCTGTAGACCAGGTGGCTTCGAACTCACAAAGACCTGCCTGCTTCTGCATCCCAAGGACTGGGATTGAAGGCATACACCACCACTGCCAGGTTAGAGTGAAATCTAAAAAGACACAAAAAATAAAATTCTGTGAATATTTTATTAATGAAAATATTTTAACAATAACCAATTAATACATTTAAGATCCTTGGAACCATAAACTAAGCCCACTAGATATCACTTTACACCCACTAGAATGAGTATAAAAAAGAGATTTGTACTACTTTGTGGACAAACTGTAAAACATTGTATATAAGATTATAGATGAGAATAGGGACTTCATAGAAAAACTTGGAGAACAAAATTAAAGGCCAAAGACTAAACTGAATGAAAGATTATATATATATTACAGAATATCTGAAAAAATCAGAAAAATATATATGTGTCCATGAGGATATGTTTTTGTCGTTCATAACATCATTATTTATAAGGGAGGCATATAGAAACAAATTTGCTATTATTTTACAGATGAATAAATAATATGTGGGATATATTAACAAAACCACTGTCAGTAACAAAGGTAATATAAGAAATTAAAGATAATTCAAGAATGTACATTTTTGAAAGGCATTAGGATAAGTGAAAGATAATGATTTTGTATTGTGATGGATATCCACAAAAGAAATCTCTGAAAACAACAATTTACTTGTTTCTTGGGAGTAAATATGTGAACAATATTAATTCTAAAATGATGCTAAATATTGTTGGGAATTAATAGACTACTGAAATATTGGAGCATGGTCATAGATGTTATTTGAATTATTTGTTAGCAATTGGTGAATTTTGTATTATGGAAAATGTAATTCAACAATGCTGTTAAAACTTAATTTACCCTTCTGTGTTTTATAGTTATAGATTTACAAAGTGAATAACCTAAAATGGGGAAATGTTTTCTGACATTCTTCTGAGTGGCTTTTAAAGAATATGATACTTTGTTTTCTCAGGTTGTCAAGGGTAATTTACAAACATGATACAGAAAAGCTTGCTTCCCCAAAAGGAAATATTTATATCACAGAAATACTATACCATGCACACTTCTTATTGCTCTTTTATTCCCAGTTGTCAGATTTAATAAACCAAAATTTTCAAATAAAATAGAAAACTCCAAATCCCAATCCTCAAAAGTTTACTTTTCCTTACATTCATTTCCTACTTTTAAAATTCCCCAAATGTCCTTCAAGTATAAGAAGAAACACAACTGTCAGCAAAAGGATATTTTAAAGACTGATGATTCTGAGTTTAAAATTTACAGACATTCTTTATAAATTGGAGTCATACATGTGTTATGAGATATTCCACCTTGTGTTTATCTTTATTTGCTTTATTTTGTGTGTGTAGGTTTAACTACTGTATGGTAGTAGAAAAATAACTACATTTTCTTATTAAATTAGTGAAGTTCGGAGGCTTAAAAAATTCTGTGCACAGAAGATTCTGAGTATCATTTCTGTCAACAGGTAAAACCATATTTGTGAATTTGTAATATTTGTCCTTAGCTAAACTGATCTAAATATTTTTGTTTTAAAGTCATAAAAATTGTTCAATAGTGTAAACAAGTTTCTTAGAATTAACTAAGCTTTATCTTTAAGTATAAGAATATATCTATAAGTAAACCTGGACTATATACCCTAAAATTGGACTTTGCACCTTAAAAATATGTATTAAATCAAGATGATGATACAAGAAAAAGCTTCAATACCTAGAATAATACACAGTATAATTGCAATTAGTCAAAAGTTTTAAGCTTTCTTTCTTCTGAATTCCTGAGAAGCTTAATTATAAATGGAAATAGAATATATAATGTCAAATGATTTTTATAACTTCACTTAAGTTTTGAAATTATAATATAGTTGTATCATTTTCTTATCTCTTTCCTCCATCCAAAACCTCCTATATACCACTTATTGTTCTCACTTAAAATCATGTCTTCTTTCTAATGAACTGTTTTTATATAATGTATATGGATGCATAAACATATATATCCTGAAATACAACCTGCTCAGTCTTTATAATGGTAGTCATGTGTGTGGTGTCAGGGCTGACTATTTGGCGTTAGATAACAAATTGGTGTGGGCTTTTCTGAAGAAGATGATTCCTCACACTCTCAGCATTACTTTTTGCCCAAGGGATAGTGAAGTCATGGATCTTGGAGGAGAGGCTACAATCTCCCTTTTACTAAATCAGCATAGTCCCTAACTACCTTAAGCCCATTGATTAACATATCCCCCACCCCTCAACAAGGCAACTCCTCTTTGCAACAGAAGGAGATCATACAGAAAGCTACAACCAATGAAAATGTAAAGTTGTGGAGCCCAGTTCCAGGGATTCATTTATGAAATTATTTATTTACCTCGTAGAGAATTAAGGAACATTGAAGATGAGTGGGCAGAAAGATTATAAGAACCAGAGGACTCAAGAGATTGATGCAAGATTTCATATCCTACTAATGTCCGAGGTTAGACCCAAAAAGTTTCACCAACATGACTGACTGTGTAAACATGAGATGAACAGTAATAACAGTCATGATAAAGTGGATGGGGGGAAAGCCCATGAAGTGTTAACCCCAAAAGGCATTTGTGGTTCCTTATGCAACAAAGTGAAAAAATAAAGAACACTTTAGCTTTCTTTACACAAAATCACTTTATACAAATTCATTTTATGCAAGTAATTCACTTTATACAAATCAGTGTATGAAAACATAAATATCTATAATGTAGTTTGACAACATGACCACTTAACAAAACAGAGCCCATGACTGTCCATGGATTTCGATCATATTTACAGTATGAGGTATAAATTCTCTCTTATGTGAGAAGGCTTAAATTCAATAATAAAAGAGTTAATTATGTTTATTAACTTTCCTACCACTATTGCACCAATGTCCATGGTGGATTGGATTTATAGCAAAACAAACAAAGAAAAAAAAACAAGAGAAAACAAAACAACAAAATGTTATTATCCACTCTTCTATAGCCAAGTACTTTTTAAATTTCTTCTGAGTCAATCATATCCTTAAACAAGTCTTCCTGCATCCATGTGCAAAGTTTTTTTTTCAGATAATGAAAGTGTTATTGTTGATGTGAATATATATGAATTATATCTTTCACAATCAGAGGTTTATTATTTGACAAAATTTCTTCCTAACATTTGAAATTGTTAGAATTATATACAGTCTGTATGCTAAGATAAGAAATGTTAAATTGTCATGTTATATTTTGTTTTTAATTTGAATATAATAGTTGTTTTAAGACTGAGAGCAAATGCCTAACACTTCAGGAAAATTGTGTATTACTGTGGAAGAAAGTAGGAATGGTATTAAAAAAAGACTCATTTGTGGGTATTATTTTTGAATAGTATACATATATTGTAGACTAAATGATACAAATCAATGAGATCAGTAAATAACCTGTAAGTTATAGAGACTTAATTTTTATTGCATCTTGTTATGCCATGTTCAGTTGATAACCCTGGGAGGTCTGATCTTTTATGAAGAGAAACAAAGGAGGAGTAGATCTGGGGAGATGGGAGGGGTGTGTGGGGAACTCAGGGGAGTGGAGAAAGAGGAGGCTACACTTGAGATGTTTGAGAGAAGAAGAAATAAAAAGAAATAAAAGATTAAATAAATAAATAAATTAGACTTACATTTCAAAATTCATTCAGATAACATTTCCTGCCCAGTCTTATCCATTTGTTGACATATCTCTTTCTAGAGCCTGTACACTTTAGGAAACTCTCAGATAAGACCTCTGCCCCTAAATATTACTTATTTTTACCTGAGTAATTGCAATATTCTCCCTACTTCTTCATTTCTCATTTTTCTTCTCTTCCTCTTCCATAAAAATGAATATTAGAATGTATGCTATCATAGTGACACTTGCATACTTTTGTGTTTATAAATTAATCTTAAATTCCATTTAGCTGTTATTAATCCTGGAAAGGTTATCATCACAAGTCTCTTGTGAGTTTATTAACACAACTAACTCTGTTACCTAAAATTTGCTCAGAGGACTTTTCTTACTTGTAGGTTAAGAATAATTTTTCACTTGATTGACTAGTACTTAGGATGTTCAACTAATGCAAGTTTGTTTCCATCCATGCTTCTGCACATGAATGATTGGAAGGGAAAACTTCAATTCTATTTCTGAATTGGTCATCCTTTCTGCCCCTGAAGGACTATGTCACCTGATCATTAAGATGCCAGTTATCTTGCTAGAATATATTGCACTTGTCTCATGTTAATACTTTCTTTTGTTAAAAAAAATTGAAAAATGCAAAAAATTAAAATATACTGAGAATGAAATAAAAGCTCTGCCGACATTATGTGTGTGTGTGTATTTGTATAAATCTGATTTGATGTCTGAAGTGTATTAAAATTTGAAATATAATCCCTGATGCTACAGTATTAAAAGGTAATATTTTCAAGATATGATTAGGCAACAAGAGTAAGACTTCCAGCTTTACAAAAGGCAAGATGAAATCAGACCCTTTGCCCCTATAACTTTAGCCAGTAAAGGCTCAGTAACAAGGCTCCATCCTGAAGATACTTGACCTGCAATGGGCTGAATCTCCATCAGTTCTTCAACCTTGAAATTCTGCTCTTTATGATGGTGGGAAATTAAAATCTTATGTTTATAAAATATCCACTCTCAGGCTGTCTTAGTTTTCTTTCAAATTGTTTTGACAAAATACCTGAAAACAATAATCTTAAGGAAGAAAGGAATTATTTCAGCTTACAGTGAAAGACTTTGTCTTCTGTTTACCACGTGAGGATGCACTTTCGAGAGAGAAGAATGCTGGGAGATGTCTTTCTGTACACTGTGAATATATGTTTCAACCATTGGTTAATAAATAAGCTGCTTCGGCCTATGGCAAGGCTTCTTAGAGGCAGGTGGGAAATCCGAGGAAGCGTGCTAATATATAGATGTTAATAGTTATTAATAGTTATGGGTTGAGTTAAACTATAAGAGCTACCTAGTAAGAGGCCTGTCATAGGCCATACAATTGATAATTAATATTAAGCCTCCGAGTAACTATTTTATAAGCGGCTGCAGGACCGCAGGGCTGGGTAGGACCAGAGAATTCTCCTGGCTACAGAGGAAGCTGTGAAAGAAATTTCATCTGCAGAAACAAAGCAGAGAGTGAACAGGAAAAGACACCAAGCTATGAACCCTCCAAACTCTCTCTCTCAAGGACCTACTTCTCTCAATAAGACTCGACCTCCTGAACATTCCACAATAGCAATCAATGCCACCATCTGGAGACAAAGGTCCAAACTCAAGAGACCATGCAGACATTTCACATTCAAACCACACCCTACAAGCATTGTTACCACATCACAGAGCAGAAGCCTTGCTTTATATTGTACTGTTTCTCTAAAGAAAATGGCAAATTTCAGAGTTCAGTGTCACATCCCGCATAGCTCCAGGAAATTACTTGATTGGGCCTGTGAGAGAACGAAGAAGTGATAGACCAACAATACAGAAAATCTAGGATCTGATGGTCTAGGCCATCAAATGGTACTCTGATATCTCAGCGTGTTTAGTTTATGAAGTTTTGAAAAGGGGGGAAGGGTTATTGCAAAGAGATCAAGGAGGCAAGGCTTATGGTGCACAGTGGGATCATGGAGACAGGTTTTGAAATCTGGGTTGGAGCTCTCTCTGAAGGGGAGCAATACTCCTGCAAAACTATAAGGAGAGGAACTCTGGTGGATTTTAGATTTTTGAGCAGAGATTTAAATGGCATTTTTCACATTCATCCATTGTTATTTCACTACATAGTGTGCATGGCTCTCCTATCTCTATTTTAAGCTCGTTAGAAAACTTTCAAGAGGCATTCTTAAGGGTATTAACACAATTTAATTGAGGGTAAAGATTTTATATCTCAGAATATTGCCATACTCTAGCTACAAACTTCAAGTGTTATTGCTTTGAAGGAATTCCCAGGTTAATAAACATAGAAAAGCTCAACACGATATTTTGAACAATTTCCATCAAGTTCATTTCAGCCCTTCCTAAACTGCAAACAAGTTACCAGACAAATAAATGTGTAACTAGGACAAGGTAATTTAATATTAACTTTATAGTGATACTGAAAGAGCTAGTGTATGTTTACATATATAAATATACGTTACATAAGTATAATTTTTTAGTCCATTTACTGTTACTTGTATGTCCAATATTTTTGGGGGGGTTAGACCCTTTATATTGGATAACTAATTAGAAATCTCCTGCCTAGGCAAGACTAATTTTTCTTCTGTCAGCAGTCATTAATCACCTGTACTTCTGCATCTATGAAGAGTGGGGAGGATTTACATTTCCCCCTTCTTCTCTGCTTCTCAACTGGTGTAGTCATTGTTCAGATCTTGTTTAGGCATTCATATTGTTTAGATTTCAAGGGTGTGGTTTCTATGTTATATCTAGAAGGCAAACACACAGCAGACTTCCAGATCCTCTGCAGGTTATTATCTTTCTGCTCAATCTCCTGTAATAGCCCCAGCATATTTAGACGTAGGAGATATCTTTGTCATCTGTGTCAAATATTAGATGATAATAGTTACATGCACTCATGTTGTTGTCTTTTATTGTGTCTAATTAGTCTACAGGCTTATTTCTGTACATGCACCAAACTGTTTTTGTTAGCCCAGCACTATGTTTTATTTAATATCTGGAATTCTAATCCCCCTGGAAATAAAATATTTAAGAATAAACCTTACTAAGGATGTGAAAGATCACTTTGTTGAAAACTAAATCTTGAGAAAGGACATTGAGGAAGCTAGTAGAGAATGGGAAGATTCCCCCATGATCTTGGATTGGTCGAGCTAAGAATGTGAAAGTCATCATTTTACTAAAGGCCACATACAGATTCAATGCAATCTCAATCAAAATCCTCAAAAACGTCTTTTCAGAGATAGAAAAATATCTAAAATTACTGTCAACATTAGTTTAATATAATGTGTGCTACTATGTGTTTTAACTTGCATGTCTTTCCAAACTCAATTTCAATTTTTTTCAAAAACAAATTAATAAGAGTAGAGACAAGTAAAGTGTTATTATTTTCCATGGAGCAGTCTTTAAACTTCCTGTGTTTTAGTTTTATTTCACTATTTCCTTTAATAAATAATCTTGATAAAAGTGGCAATGGTGATAAATGTGTCCACAATAACCAGTGATATTTACCTAGTTCTAGGCAATATTGAAATTTATAAAACAGTAAGTCATTTTACCTCCCCATTATTTTTGATGAGTTCCATTTTAAGTAGGTTAAGGTACTGAAGAAAACACTAAGAATCAGTTTCTTTGAGTTTGCATTAACTTATGTTATTAAATAAAACTCTGAAATCTACTTTATTGGGTCATTTCTTATATCTTGACTGTATTAAATTCCTGTGTCTGACATTCTTTAAGTGAGACGCGCCTTCTTCCTTTGAACAGCATATGTTGTTTTATCTTATAAGCCAAATGATGAAATGCATTTTATCATTGCATTATTATTGTAAACACAGTATTCAGACTCTATAACACACATGCATGAAATGTTTATTATATTAGTTTGGATAAGTAGCTGTAAAATGTCCAAAGGTCTTGGAGAATTTGATCTTAACTGTAAATCTCAGAACAAGAAATGAGCAGACCTGGCAGTTAGAAATACTGGAATTCTCATGCATGTTCCCATCTTTGATGCAGATGATGGTTTCAACAGTGCCTGATGGGAGTGAAGTTCAAGGTGTTAATTGTGATTTGGTTCTGCATAAACATAATATTCAAAATTTAGAAAGTTTTAAGTTTAGAGGAGTGATTGACAGAGAAGCAAAAGAGACTTACCATTTGTTAAAACACAATGGGAGGTACACAGGCTAAAACCTGACAGGAAGGGCATGTGGTGCCAGGAAGCAAAATCACCTGAGTCAACTAGTCCCTTTTTTAAACTTAAAGGCTTTCCAAGAGGAAGCCCGAGGAATGGTTCAGTTTAAGAGTTTATGGACTTTTAAGAGTAAGAAATTTAGTTTAGTTTTCCTCTTGTTTAATTAAAGGACTGAAGATGAATAAGCCCTAAACTCAATCATAGTATGAAGGAGTCACCTGGATGCCTCTAGGGGTGACAAACAAGATTACTCACCAGAGAAAGGAATCAGTAGCTTCCTAATGCCTTCTGGCAGAGTCTAGATAGACTCCTGAAATGAGGGATACACCTAGATTGCATAGTAAAAGTCTCATCAGGTACACACTAGAGCTTACAGAGCAATTGTTCATCTAATTCATTTGAAGACTCTTCTAAGAGTACACCAGACTTATCTCTGTAATGCTTTAAACTGGCACCTGGGGTACGGGAAACATTTTTTTTTAAGTTGGATTTGCATTAACTTAAATAGGAAGTAGACGTCATTGAAGATTAGCTTGTAAGAATATCTTCCTTTTTGCTACTATTCCTTTTAATGCATTTTCTTTTCATATTTTATTAAACATGAGCCTGCAGTAAAATACTTTTTTTTTTAGTTTCATAAATCTTGGAAGTAAGGCAGTAAAAAGATCCCACCATAGAGTATAAATTTAGGATTATGGGCATCTGAGTTCAATCCTTCCCCCAGTTACATGATCTTGGCAATTTTCTTAACTTTAACCATTCTCTTTCTCCTCTGCATATAAAGAATAATTAAAACAATTCATATAAAGTGCTTAACCATTTCTGGGGACATATTTAGCACTGAATAAGCATCATTTCACATTTAAAGTCTGATATTTCATGCTGGCTCAGTGTAGAATGAAATGCAACCATGGTGTGTAGCATAAAGAATAAGATGAGTCAACAGCTAGCAAAGAGACGTCTTTTATTCTTACTTCCTGTGCTTTTAATTCACATTGTTTAAAATGCAGTCTCATGAAATCTAGCCTCAGCTAAACTTTAGCTTACTATGTAGCCAAGGACAAACTGAACTCCCAATATCCTTGCCTCCCATTGCACACACTGGGATCACAGTTGTATTCTACCCTTCCCTGACTAAGGAAATTCAGTCAAGAAATTAGGTACAAAGAATTCAATAATTTCTTAAAAATTCATCAATTATATTTCACCATTTTATCTTTTCTAAGTCCAACAGAAAAATCTACCTTCAAGTTTTTTTGTTACTTTTTTTAATTTTTTTTGTTTTTATTTTGCAATGCAATTCAGTTCTACATATCAGCCATGGATTTCCTTGTTCTCCCCCCTCCAGCCTCCCTCACCTTCCCCCCAGCCCACCCCCCATTCCCACCTCCTCCAGGGCAAAGCCTCCCACGGACTGAGATCAATCTGGTAGACTCAGTCCAGGTAGGTCCAGTCCCCTCCTCCCAGGCCAAGCCAAGTGACTCTGCATAGGTTTCAAACAGCCGACTCATGCAATGAGCACAGGACCCGGTTCCACTGCCTGGATGCCTCCCAAACAGATCAAGCCAATCAACTGTCTCACCCATTCAGAGGGCCTGATCCAGTTTTGTTATTTTTTTATTATGAAAAATATATATTGCTGTTCATTAAAGTATAATCATAAGGTAAACATTTGATACTTAGCTACACAGAGAAACCCTGTCTCAAAAAAAAAAAAAAAAAAAAAGACTTAAAAGACTTCACAGTCTCTTTTTCTTGGTTCTATTTAAATTAAAAACATATTAAGAGATGAAAGTGGCAAATAAATAGTTTAAACATACAGATTAGTGATAAAAATCATTTTATAGTTTTGGTGCTACTCAAAAACTAATGGTGTCAGCTCTTATGTGCCACTTAACTTCCATTCCAATGAGTAGTTGTCCAAGGGTCTGTTGAAAGTAAGCCTTTAGGATGCAGGCGGTCCCTGCCCAAAAAGGGAAGATGGTGCTTGATAGGCCAGAGCAGAGGGAACTGGAAGAGGGGAAGGCAGGCAGTGGACTCCGCCAGTATTATCTGTTCAAGATTGAAGAACTCCAGTTGATTTTAAATGATAAGAGCCAGAATCCCCAGAGACTGCAGGTACAGAGGAATGATTCAAACACAAAAGTTCTCCTGTTGCGGGAGGAGCTGTAGCTCTTATGTTGGAGAAGTAGTTCGGGCCATGGATAAGAAAAAAGTGTTAGCCGGGCGGTGGTGGCGCACGCCTTTAATCCCAGCACTAGGGAGGCAGAGCCAGGCGGATCTCTGTGAGTTCGAGGCCAGCCTGGGCTACCAAGTGAGTCCCAGGAAAGGCACAAAGCTACACAGAGAAACCCTGTCTCGAAAAAACAAAAAAAAAAAAACAAAAAAAAAAAAAAAAAAAGAAAGAAAGAAAAAAGAAAATAAAAAAGTGTTGGTCAAGGTCCATCCTTAGGGCAAATTCGTCGTTGATGTGGACAAGAACATTGACATCAATGATGTGATGCCCAGTTGCCAGATTGCTCTAAGGAATGGCAGCTACACTCTGCATAAGATCCTACCTAATAAGGTGAACCCTCTGGTGTCACTCATGATGGTGGAACAGGTGCCGGACTCAACTTAGGAGATGATTGGTGGTCTGGACAAGCAGATCAAAGAGATCAAAGAAGTGATCGAGCTGCCCGTGAAGCACCCTGAGCTTTTTGAAACACTGGGTATTGCACAACCAATGGGAGTGCTCCTCTATGGACCCCAGGCACTGGGAAGACGTTGGCCCGCGCTGCGACTCATCATATGGACTGTACTTTTATTCATGGCTCTGAACTGGTACAGAAATTTATCGGGAAAGGGGCAAGGATGGTGAGGGAGCTGTTTGTCATGGCATGAGAACATGCTCCATCTATCATCTTCATGGATGAGATTGACTCTATCAGCTCCTCCCGGCTGGAGGGAGGCTCTGGCAGGGACAGTGAAGTGCAGCGCACAATGCTAGAACTGCTCAACCAGCTGGATGGCTTTGAGGCCACCAAGAGTATCAAGGTCATCATGGTTACTAACAGGATTGATATCCTGTACTCTGCCCTACTTTGTCCTGGGAGGATCGATAGAAAAATTGAATTCCCACCTCCCAGTGAGGAGGCCCAGCTGGACATTTTGAAAATCCACTCTCGGAAAATGGACTTGACTAGGGGATATCAACCTGAGAAAAATTGCTGAATTGATGCCAGGAGCTTCAGGGGCTGAAGTGAAGGGTGTGTGCACAGAAGCCGGCGTGTATGCTCTGCGGGAACAGCGTTACTCAGGAGGACTTTGAGATGGCAGTAGCTAAGGTCATGCAAAAGAACAGTGAGAAAAATATGTCCATCAAGAAGCTATGAAAATGAGGGTCTGTCCTTTGTGTGGATCCCTCCAATAAAGATCTGTGCGGTAAACTCTAAAAAAAAAATGGGGTAAGCCTTTAAATTCACATATTGTGAGCCAGGAAGTGGTTGCACATGCCTTTAATCCCAGCACTTCGGAGGCAGAGCCAGGTGGATCTCTGTGAGTTTGAAGCCAGCTTGGTCTACAGAGCGAGATCCAGGGCGGGCACCAAAACTGCACGGAGAAACTCTGTCTCGGGGAAAAAAAAAGAATCATATATTGCTTTGGGTGATGGGGTGCTTTGTGCAATGATTTACACTTCTTTAGAGACACAGAACTTAGTGTGATGGACAATATCTTTGAAGGAACGTTTAGGCAGCCCTTTTGGTATGCGACCATGTCAGCTCCCCTCCCTACATCCACTCCACAGCCCAAGCCTTCATTTCTATTGCATTAATTCTGAGTGTCCTTAAACAAGTACTACCCACACTCGAGCCTATTTTCCTTACTTTTTCTTTACTTCCTGGAAAAGCCAATTGTGAAAATACTAATAATGGTGTATTATACATAATCTACTCTGCTGTGGGGTGTTTTTCTATACACTGTGAATATGTGCTACTCTTGGTTGATAAAATGCTGATTGGGCAGTAGCCAGACAGGAAGTATAGGTAGGGCAACCTCAAGACCCAGATTTACCAATTTTGGGTATATACCTAAAAGATGTTCAATCATACCACAAAGACATTTTCTCAACTATGTTCATAACAGATTAATTTATATTAGCCAGAACCCAGAACAACCTAGATGTCCCTCAAATGAAGAATGGATAAATAAAATGTGGTACATTTACACAATGGAGTACTGCGGAGTATTACTCAGCTGTTAAAAAAAATGACAAAACATCACTAAATTTGAAGATGGATGTATGGAACTAGAAAAGATCATTCTGAGTGAAGTAACCCAGACCCAGAAAGACAAACATGGTATGTGTTCACTTATAAGTGGATATTATTTGTAAAGTAAAGGAGAATCATGCTAGAATCCACAGACTCAGAGAATTTAGGTAACAGTGAGAACTCAAGCAGGAATGCTTGGATGTATCTGGAAACAGATATAAGATATGTCATGTGTGGACTGGGGGCAGGTAGGAATGGGAAAAGGAGGGATCAAGTTAGGGTGGTGGAGTGGGACAGTACTGAAAGACATGACTAGAAAAGGGGTGGGCATTTAGGGGTCAGATAGAAACCTGGTGCAAGGGAAATTCCCAAGAACCTACAAGGATGATCCTAGCTGTGTAGCCTGAACTGGCCATTTCCTGTGACCAGGCAAGACTTTTAGTGGAGGCATTGGGACCAACTCAGCCAAATATACTTTAACCTACAATCTATCTTTCTTATGGGAGGTGCTTGGGTAAGGGTGGCACCAAGATTGTGTGAGTGGCCAACCAATGACTGGTCCAGCCTGAGACTTTTGCCAGTAGAGTGAGCTCATCTCTGAAACTGCATGTAGGGCCAATACTTAGAAGCTGGATGGTCCAGAGACATAGGATAGAACCAAACACCATCAGAGAAAAAAAATGATGTCAACGTAATGATTCCGAGTAATATTCTGCTATAATCATAAATTTGTGCCTACCTTATTGAGATCAGAGAGGCTTCATCCAGAAACTGATAGAAACAGATGCAGAGACTCACAGACAAACATTAGGCAGAGCTTGGAAAACCTGGCTCAAGAGATGGAGGAGGGATTGTAGAAATCAGAGGCATTAAAAGCATCACACAAAACCCACAGGACCCACAAGCCTGGGCTCATGGGACTGATGTAGAGTAGGCCCTCTACATATATGTGACAGGTCTTCTTGGTCTTCTTGTGGGACTCCTAAAAGTAGGAGCTTTGTCCGGCTTTTGGAAATCTATCCCTTATACTATGTTGCCTAAAGAGGTTCTTAGTCCTGCTGTAACTCCATATGCTATGTTTTGTTGATATCCATGGAATGCCTGCTCTTTTCTGAACAGAAATGGAGGGGGAGTGGATGGAGGACAGAGAGAGGGGTGGAGAGGGGATGGAAAGAGAAGAAGTAGGAGAAACTGTGGTTGGGATGTAAATAAATAAATAAATTTAATAGAAAAGATATATTCTAATAGAATGAAATGTTAAAATAAAATGTTTTATAAAACAGAATATCTACTACATTTTAAAAAAATGTGCTTTTTGTCTATCTCATCTTCTAGCAATCATGACTGAGAAATGCAAAGTATAATGTTGCTTATTTATTTTTATTTTCATATGGCTGGTAAGTATGAGCTTTCCCTGTCCTAAGCACTGTATTATAGTATGCTCTCTGAAGCACTTTATTGTACTAGCTATTACTAGATAAGGAAAATGCAAGATTCAAAAATGTGATGCCTGGGTTTTATAAGAGGCTTTTCTTGTTAGCTTTAAGGTAAAATTAAGTAAATGGAAGTCTGGTACCATATGTATTTTTTGGATAATTATCAAGTGCCATCAATCTTTCACTTCAAAATCAACGGCAAGATAAATAATAAAAACTACTTATATTTATGTCTATGGATAAAAACTTTTGAGTAAAATAAAAAATAGGTTGTCTAAAATTAACCAAATTGATACATGAGTAACACTGAAATCAACTGATATATTCATAAGTAATAAGTTTCTCATTAAAAGTTATAAAATGGATCCTCAAAAGTGTTTAATTTGGCAAGAGACAAAAAACTAAATAATATATACCAAAACATCACACAAATAATTTCATATAATGTTACCCTCAGAAAGTTTTCCCAACATATATAATTGAATTCTGAAAAATATGACACTCTTCATTCTATACCCATGTAAATGTGTAATTGTAAGACTCTGAATGAAATAAAAATGTTTCAAAGGAAACTTATAAACAAATTCCGCCATTGTGTACTAACATTTAGTTTATATCTAGATATGTAATATGTATAAAATGTTTAAACCTGAAAGAAAAAAGCTTGGAATCTTTTAAGCTTAATAATATTGTTGACTGTAGTTCTGAATTTTTATATGAATATTTAAAACTCACAAAACTTGGTAGGTTAAAACCTTAAAATAATGTACTATAAAGAAAAGAAAGAAGGGGAGGGGAAGAATGGGAAGGAAGAGGAAGGGTCAGGAGAAGAGGGAAGCAAAGGAAGGGGAGGAGAGGAGAGGGATAGGAAGAGGAGGGGAAGGGCTGAAATAAGAGAAAGGGAGGGGTCCTTTGGCTCAGTCTTTAGATAAAAGGGGAGACTCTAGTAAAGAATAAGAATTTTTGCTTTTTTTTTGCAATGAAAAAAACCACACAGGTTGCATTGAAAGTCCTGCTACATTACAGAATTATTCTCTACTAAATAGTTCTCTAAAAACTTCATAATTACTTTAAAACTGAGGACTACACTCTTCTAATTTGCTTATTTTTATAAAAGAATAAATCCATTAATATTGAAGTAGGAAACTATACAAAATCACCTGTTTCCACAAGTGTCTTTCTATAATGAAAAAAGTAGTTTCATTCACTCTTTTGAAGAAACCTGATGATGCCAGGTAGCGGTGCTGCAGCACTTGAGAGACAGAGAGGGCCAGGTGGATCTCTGTGAGACTGAGGCCAGCCTGGTCTACAGAGCAAGATACAGGATTATACAGAGGAATCCTGTCTCAACTCCCCCCTCCAAAAAAACCAGATTTTAAACCAAGTATAAAATACACTTAAATTTTATAATTCACTTCTGTAATCTTCTAATTAAAATTCTTATATAATATCTTACAATAATTTCGTTGGATAACCTTGAAGATCTTATATATTTAATTTACTATAATTTATTTTAATATGATGATTCTCTTTTTATGAGATAAGGTATTGATATGTAGCAAAATCTGGCCTTGATACATCCTCTCAGATGAGATGAGATTTCATATTTGAGTAGCTATATTATGAGTTCATTTTGATACTTCTTTATATATCTGTGTTATCATGAAATTCTATACATATTCTCACTAAAACATGCCTCTATAAGTTGATTCCATATGTATAACTGAAAATCCTCTAAAGAAAGGCAAGAGTAATTCATTTCTGATTTCTAAAAAGAGGGCTCTCACACACTGGTTTTAAAAGGCATTTATGTGCAGAGGGGTTGGGGAGAGAAGGAAGGAGGTAAGAAAGGAAAGTAGGAAATAGAGAGTACCATTAGTAACCAAAATAGTTACTGAGTAGAATGATGTATATTTGCTTTCAATGAATTTTCTGTATGAAAATTATATACTTCAGATAGTACTCTTGCATTTTATACACTAACTTTTATGATGATCTTGCACCTAGCAAATGACAAAAATATATCAAGATTGTTTAAATTACAGTTTCTATTATGGCACAGTTTTGACATAGGAAGATTACTCATTTAAGAGCAGTGCTAGCAATGGAAAAAAAATATCAACAACCATTTCCTTTGTTGGATTCTGTGTCAAAATTTAAATATTCCAATATAATTTTCTTCCTCAAATATTTTCTGAAAGAAAAATAAACTCAAATCTATTTGCAATAGTCTGAAACTAAGCACCCTTACATTTCTTTCTTTTCTCTCTCTATCACAGACACACATACACACTAATACCTATATATACAACTTTACAGGGACATATAATCACACATACTCATACACAGACAAATACATATAGACGAACACATGAGCCCATAAAATACAAACAAATTAACACACATATATACTAATACACACATATTCATATACATATCCTACAGATGCACACAAATATAAATAATACACATACACAAATATACATACAAAAACAGGTACACATAGAGATACACAAACACATTCACACTTACACACAAACTTATATATGCACATATAAAACACACATACACATATATGTGTAAGTACACAAACACTCATATACACAGACATGCACATAAAAACACATGCATCTATTCACACATCTATCCATGAATCCATACACATAAAGACACACATAAGCATTTTCACACACACACACACACATACACACATATATATGCACCTATACAAACATACATATACAGAAGCATACAGACACACATTTGTATATACATGCAGATATCTACACATAAATACACATGTTCCAACAAAAGCATACATAAAACTGTACTCATAAATGCTCATGTATACATACACAGATACTCATACAGACACAGTAACATGTAAACACAGAATCATGAATGCATTCCAGATTCGTTGTTTACTACTTTAACTTCTTCATGTCAGTTATAGATAGTCTATTCTGTAAAAATAAAATAAAAGTAATTTAAATGTTTCTTTAGTTTTCTTTTTTGAGAGACAGTCTCCTTAAGTGGTCCCAGAATAATGTCCAAAATACAATCTTCCTAACTCAGAAAATTGCACTGGAACTACATGTGTATGTCACTATTTCCTACAATTTTAACGCTTCTTTTTTGTTACTGTTTATTTTCGAGAATTCAATTTAATTACAACATTTCTCTCTTTCTGTTCCTTCCTCTAAACTGTCGTATATAACTTCCCCACTCTCCTTCAAATCTGTGGCCATTTTTTTTTAATTGTTATTGAATACATATACGTATTTCTTTGACATATATATTCCTACATATAACCTGTTGAGTCCTTAAAATGGTACTCATATGTGTGTTTTCAGGGCTGGAAGCTATACTGATAAATTTTAATATGTTTTAAAATGTATTTTTATTATGAAAACCAGCAAACACAATAGATGCTTCATATTACTATCCCACAATAACAATCTACATACTTTTAGCTTAAGTCTTCGAGAAAGAAATTTAATCAAATAATTAAAAGATTTTTTTTAAAGAAACAAAATTTTGGGATGGAATCCATACCCAATATTGTTTGGGTGACCAAGAATCTGAAACTAGATAGCCTAGATACCTAGGAGAAAACCAGATTAAAGTAGTCTAACAAAATAAAAAAAAAGTACCAATAAAAAGACTACTAATGATATTTAGCTACACTCAAATTGGGGCCTTGATCAGCTATCATCAGAGAAGCTTCCTCTTGTAGACGGTAGAAAGAAATACACACACCCACAGCAAGATAACATGCAGAGAATGAGATATCTTGGAACCCTGAGCTTATACCGGATGCCTCCTTCAAATCCCTCCCCCATAGCTCAGGAGCAGTGTGGAAGAGGAGGCAGAATGAGGGTAGGAGCCAGAGTAGGTAGAGGACACCAAGAAAATAAGAGCCTCTAAATTGACATGATCAAAGCTCACATGAACTCACAGAGACTGAGAGGGCATGCACAGGGCCTCCTCAGGTCTGCATCAGGTCCTTTGCATATATATTTTATATTATATATTATAGATTTTAGTTTAGTTTCTTTAGTGTCCAGAGTGTGCAATTAGTGGGCCTCTGAGTCATGTGCTTTCTCTTGGGCTCTCTTTTGTTTGTTTGTATCTTCCAACTTTGATATGATAGTTCCTGTTTTGTCTTACTATATTTTATATTGTTACATTTTAAAAATGTTTGAAACATGAATGAATGAATGAATCAAAACCTATCCATTAGGGTAAAGGGTACACCTAAACTGTCCTTTATACTCACGTTGAAAGAGAAATAACAGTTTTATCCAATGGAGGGAAACTGGGCTTATCAAGCACTCCTGGGAAGACCTCATGATCAGGAGCAGTTGGTCAGCATATTACAGACTGGGACTCAACAGTTTTTTCTGTGTTTTAATTTGTTTACATTTTAGATGGATCTTTGTTTTGTTTTGTTTTTTTTCTCTTTTCCTTTTGTATGTTATTTTATTTTGTTTGTTTGTTTGTTTGTTTGTTTTGGGTTTATTGTTGTATTTTTTTGTATTTTGAGAAAGAACTTAAAATTGGGTGGTTAGGGAAGGTGAGAAAATCCAGAAGTACTTGGGGGAGGGAAAGAATAGGACGAAAATAAGTTTGAAAATTGTTTTAAATACTAAAATCATGCTATAAAGAAAACAAAAGGATAAAATTTGTGAGGTTCTTTTTGTCTGATGCATTAAGAATTACTCAGTAGTTTATTCTCCTACTTAACTTCAGGAAGAAACATGTTAATAAAGAAGGAAATATACTATGAGTTGAAATTATTTCTTCTTTATTTTTTTAAAAAAATATTTGTTAGTCTTTGTGACAATTTTATACATTGTTCTTTAAGTATGTTCACCCCCATCTTCTGTCAGAACTACCCTGCCTTCACTACTTACCTGTGGTTGATATATTGTGCACCCCAATAAATTTTTCTGGGGGTCAGAGAACAGAACAGCCACTATATTAAACATAGGGGTTAGGCAGTGGTAGCACACGCCTTTAATCCCAGCATTCCTGGGGCAGAGATCCATTGGGATCTCTATGAGTTCAAGGCCACACTGGAAACAGCCAGGCATGGTGATACATGCCTTTAATCCCAGGAAGTAATGGCAGGAAGTAGAAAGGAATATAAGGTATGAGGACCAGGAACTAGAGGCTTTTAAGCTTTTAGGGCTTTTAGTAGCAGTTCAGCTGAGATCCATTTTGGGTGAGGACTCAGAAGCTTCCAGTCTGAGGAAACAGGATTGATTGAGGAGTTGTTAAGGTGAGATTGGCTTTGTTCTGTCTCTCTGATCTTTCAGAATTTACAGCAATACTTGGCCCCAAGTTTTTTTTTTTTTTTTTAATAGGACCTTTTAAGATTTGTGTTACATTCACCCAACTTCCTTTTTTTCTCTTCTCAACCATAAAGTCCCATTTATGCTGCTCATATTCTCTTGGGTGTCCGGCCATCCACTAGAGTGTGGCTAGCCTACAAGCAGTAAAACCCTTAAAAGATGACTCTCCCTTTTCAAGAAACTGTCAATTTTGAATGGTTCCTCAGTGAGATGTGTTTTTTTTGTGACGGCTTCCCCACTCTGTACTAAAATAAATAAGCAGAATAGGTTAAAAATGCAAAACATGGAAATGTGTATTATAATATTGCAGAAGTTTTCAACAAATATACACATATTAATATTTAAAATATATAAATATATTTATTTAATATTTTATTAAATTATATTAAAAATTAAATATATAAAACAACAAAATAAGACTACATTAAGAGGGACCTTTAAAATTAAATATGAGTTATAGATTGCTCATTGGTTAATAGCTTTTATTACTCATATAGAGGGCTGGAGCTTGGAACTCAGCAGTTAGGTCAGTTATTTCACAGCTGTTTGTCACTCCAGATCCAGGGATGTGATGCCTACTTCTGTCTCTTTCAAATGCACACATACAAACACACATAGATCAAAATGAAATAAAGTTATCATACATTTAGTTATCAAGAAATTTAAGGAGGTATAGATGAACTAGTAAGGAAAAGAGGAATTTGTGATCTTTTTCTAAATGTGATTTCAGAACTCAAAAGGAAGATATAGCCATAAAATTAAATAAACATAAGTCATGTGTTTCAGTGAGGGTTTACTATTGCTGTTAAAAGGATACCATGAACACAGCATCTCTTATAAAGAAAACACTTATTTAGGATGGCTTGCATACAGTTTCAGAGGTCAGTCCATCACTATGATGGAGGATGGCTACATGCAGGCTGGCATGGTGCTGGAGAAATAGCCCAGTGTCCTATGTCTTGAAGACAACAGGAAGTCAAATGACTAACTGGGCTGTATCCTGCACATAAGAAACATCAAAGTCCACCCCCTCAGAGACACACTTCCTCTAACAAGGCCGTACCCACTCCTACAAAGCCACACTTCCTAATAATGCCACACCCTATGAAATTATAGGGACCAAATACATTCAAACTGTCACATCATGTTATTAAAAGTATCTGCCTTATGAGGCTGATGATTTTCAAAAATCCGTAGTAAATAAGTCATTATTTAATACACATTTTTTGCCTTCCTAGAAAAATATTTGGCATAAATAATCACATGATACTCCATAGACAGCAAACTCATACCTACTGTTTACAAATATGTTTCTCATATTATGCTCTCATGTGTTTTTGTTCAGCATGGTTTTGTAGAATATCATCTTAACTAAGCAAAGATGTGGTACATTTGTTTATGCTGTGGAATATTACTTTAACTGTGCAAAGATGCGTTACATTTGTTTCGCCTTGCCTGCCTAAGGTAGCTGATTGTTCTAATTAAAAGCTATAGGTAGGCAGAGAAAGGATAGATATGTATGACAGGTAGAGAGAAGAAACAGGAAGAGAAATCAGGCTAAAGGAGAAAAAGAAGAAGAAAAAAAGAATGAGGGAGATACCCAGAGCAAGAAGTCTGGCACCACCAGCCAGCTAGACATGAGAAACAGTGAAAGTACAGAAGGAAGAAAGTTTGAAAGCCCTGAGGCTAAAGGTAAAGAGACACAGGTTAATTTAAGATAAAAGAGGTAGCCAGAAATGAGCCTAAGCTAGACCAAACATTCAAAACTAATAAGGAATCTCCATGTCATGATTTATGAACTGGTTTGGTACAACATGGCTCTCACATTTACAAAATCTACTATAAAGTTTCCCAGTAGGTCCTGTCAACTCTGATTAACTCTACATCTTACTACAGAGATACTTGCTCATACACAGTCATTGATTCTCTTGTTCATCAACTGGTGAATGTGTAAAACAATGTGCTACATTTATACAATGAAATACTCAGATTTTAAGAAAATGAATTTATAGCTGGGCGATAGTGGCTCATGCCTTTAATCCCAGCACTCGGGAGGCAGAGTCAGGCAGATCTCTGTGAGTTCGAGGCCAGCCTAGTCTACAGAGTGAGATCCAGGACAGACGCCAAAACTACATGGGCAAACCCTATCTTGAAACACCAAAAAGTAAAAAAGAAAAGAAAATGAAGTTATGATATTTGTAGATAAATGGATAGAGCTATAAAGGCTTATCCTGGGTTTGGTAATACAGACCGAGAAAGACAAACTTAGTATCCTTTCTTTTATATATTGAGGTTAGCTTTTAATCTTAAGTTATGTGTGTTTAATTGAGCACATCTGCAGAACGTACAGAGCTGGAATGGATCAAGAGGTGGGAGAGGAAGAAAATCTCTTAAAGAAGGAGAAATATAGTGTCATAAAGGAGTAAATAGAATAGGAAGATTAAATGGGAAAGAAGATGGGAGGGCAGAGTAAATGGGAAATACGGAGAGGGGCAAGAAACACTAAAGGACTTTTGAAAAACCATATGAAAACTTACTATTGAAGAATCTTCCATATGTGTCTCTCTATCGGTCTGCCTGCCTGTCTTTCTGTCTATGTATATACATCACGTATGGATATTTTTCCATATTCTATGGATTTGTATACATTTAATCATATAGTATGTTGACTTTAGGCTTTTGTTTGTTTTTTACACATAATGCCCATGTCAGTGCTTTGAATGTTTTTCTTCCTGACCAAGGTTGCATGGTTATTCACGCCTATGTGTTTCCATGAAAGATACTGTTATTTTTTGACGAGATTTGAACACTTTGGGTATTGCTTCAGTTTACAGATTAATAAAACATGTGTTCTTCTATATTTCCCAGAGATATGTGGAAGATTCCCAACTGTTGCAGACACCTGTCAGTAGTTTGGATTATAAATCTTCTTTGTAAATCTGTAATATTTGTGTTTAGTGTTAAATAGCATTGTATTTCCTGTTTTCCTTGTATTTCCCTGTAACCAATAATACTAAATGTACATAAAATATCTGTTATACATGCTGTTTTAGGTTTCTGCTTTGTCTTTTTAACTAAGTTTCTTTGAAGAGTATACTCTTGTTGAACTATAACAGTAGTTCATTTAATTCTCCAACACATAAGAGTAAACATGTGCACACAGACATACACAGACTCCCACATGCAAACACACACATACAAAAAACAGGCACAGAGTAGTAAAGCTCTCTCTCTCTCTCTCTCTCTCTCTATATATATATATATATATATATATATATATATATATGTGTGTGTGTGTGTGTGTGTGTGTATAGTTGTAAATAAATAATTTATTTATTTATAATTATATATGATTATAAATACACATACCTATATAATTCATTTCAACAATTAGCACTCCCTTAATTGTTTGGAATTTTTGTTGTTGCTTGGGATTTTGTTGTTCTTTATTCACCTTGTTCTTGCTTTATGACAGGGTCTTTCTGTGTAACTTAAACCAGTCTTGAACTCACAGTACATCTTAAACAGCTCCTGAAATCCATATAACCACACTCCTAATTACTCCATTTCAAACAGACAATATATTTAAGCATTCATTTAAAATATCATTACTTAACACTGAAACTCATTACATTTTATATCAGAATAGTAACTACCATGAAGTCAAATGATTTGGTTGACTCACTCAGATTTACTTAAATTAATTATGCTTTATCCAAAAGCATAGAATAATAAAATGCACTGCACTGATATGAACAGGAACGGTTGCAATAATAGAACATTGGTTGCAATGTTTTTGTTCAGCAAAGTATAGAATGCAAACCCAGTTTGAGTATGAAGAGATGCTAAATCTACAAAGTTTGCAAATAGGTCTCTTGTGCTGCTGTTTGTGCACTTTTACACTGCTACACATCTCCATATATCCGTGGAGTAATGTTTGAACAACCTTTAGTTTTTGTTATAAAGGAACACCTGTTTATCTTTTTTAGAATTCATAACCAGCTGCATCACACAATCAATTTTTGCAGAAGCTCACTGCTGAGTAAGCCCACTATGATATAATGGAATAGTATGAAAACTGTTTTCCAGCTACAGACAATTTACAATAAACATCTCCTGCTGCTTGGGAAAGTCTACTGTTTTAGATTCATTTGTTTCCAGCCCGAAAAGGGTCACAGAATTTGTAAGATATTCTAGATGGATAGCTAAATGATTGTAAATTAAACAATAAGTTGAAAAAAAATACACAGTTTCAGAACCATATTCTACAAAGCCCAAGTGATTTATCTGTTATAGAAATGGTTTTAAATCATACTTCTTAGGGCTGTTCTCTAAATAATTTTAGTGGAAAGCTTTCTTAATCAGCCAACACAATATAACAGCTTTTTTATTGGGCAAAATATTCATGAGTAAAATTTGACATGATTGTATTCTCAGGTAGTTAATCTTCCTTTTTTTATTTTTTTGTTTTTTCGAGACAGGGTTTCTCTGTGTAGCTTTGTGCCTCTCCTGGAACTCACTTGGTAGCCCAGGCTGGCCTCGAACTCAGAGAGATCCGCCTGGCTCTGCCTCCGGAGTGCTGAGATTAAAGGCGTGCGCCGCTGCTGCCGCCGCCGCCACCACCACCACCACCTGGCTTAGTTAATCTTTCTAAGTTTTCTAATTGTTTGTCATAATGCAGTTTATGAAATAATTACATTTTAGATTCAAGCATATTGAAAATATAAATATCAAAATAATTGGTCTAATATTTTTAACATTATTTAAATACTAAATTTATAACAAGCAACCCATGAAATTTTTGTTAAAATAAGAAGGTGGTAATGAATAACTGAAGCAGATATTCAAAATTCAACGTTATTATTTTGATTTAAATATGCACAGGAAGGCTGTGAAGGAAGAAAACTTTAGTTAATTTTGTATCATATTTATGTACATAGTGTTTTCTATCAAATTATAGGTGAAAATTTTACAAATTAAAATAAGATACTGATAGAAGTTCCCCCATCAACTTTAGTTTATTTCAAAAATATTAATATATTTTATAATTCACAACTTACTGTTTTATTCATTTCTAAAATAATTACTAATATTCATAAAACCATTTCATTTTAGTAGAATTTCCATAAGGTTGATATACCTATTTAACATGTGCATATGGATAATTTTGACTGTTTTGCCTGATGAAGGCATGAAGACAGTTAAAGGGTATAATAGACTCCTCACTACCATTTCCCCTGGCCCCTTATTGTTATTGACTTTTTCTTAATTTAACATCCATCATAAGAACTTGGAATACAAAACATGGCCTGGTAGTAATTTTAAAGTGTTCAATACAGCATTGTTAGCTATAAATACTGCATTCCATGGTGAATCACCAGATCATATTTATCTTGTGTAACTTCATACTCTTTAAGATCACATCCTTATTCCCTCAGCTTCTTAAAAATCACTCTTTCATTCATTGAATTTATGAACTGGATTAGACTCAAATGCATGTGGCATCAGAGTTAATGTCTTCCTTCCATGGGTGCAGTCCACCAAACTCATCTGTGAGGTCACAAATATATGATATCTCTAATACAAAATCTTGTGTGTACTTTTATCTATTAACACACATTTAGGCTAGCTCTGTATCTTGAGTATCTTGAAATTATTACTATGGACAAGGATTTGGAATTTGGAGACTTTGATTTCAATTGTTATGTGCATATTCCAAGAAAAAATATCCGATCATAGAATATATATATATATATATATATATATATAATTTTTGAGATTATAATCAAATACAACATTCTCCATTCCTTTTTCTTTCTCCAAATGCACCCATGTAATCTTTTCCACTATCTTTCAAATTTATGGCCTCTTTTCCACTAATTGTTATATAAATATATATGTGTACACTATATGTTCTCGGTGTATGTATGTATGAAATAACAATTACATATTGAATGAAATAATATATTCATATATATATATATATATATATATATATATATATATATATATATATTCTCCTAAATATAACCAGTATACTCCATATAGTGTTACTTGTATATATGTTTTCAGGGCTGACAATTTGTCACTAGACAATGAATTGCAATGCTATTCCCTGGGGAGGACCACCTATTCTGTTACCTCTTTACTCCATTGCCTGCAGTCCTTCTTCTAGGGTTGAGGCCTCATGAGCTTTTTCCTATCTAGTTTGGCAAGCTCATTAGTGTTGCCCATGTTTGGATGGTCATGCTGTTGAGACTTGTGAGTATAGCTTCTGATATTTCTAGGAGACAGTCTCATAGCAAGCTTCTTGATTCTCCAGCTCTTACAATGTTTCTTCTGCCCCTTATGCAACATTTCCTGAGCCTTAGGTACAGGTGTGTTTTGTAGATGTTTCCACTGGAATTAGGTTCTACAAGTCTTCATTCTGATTTGTTGTGATTTTGTTCTTGTCGAATTTTTGAAGTGTCACTGTACCCACAGATGTGTCTATATAACATTCTTTGTAATTTTTATTCTTTATTTCCCTTTTATTAAATTTAGATTTTTCTTTTTCAGACAATATAATCTGAAAGTGACTCATCCACTAAAGGCTAGGCTTACAACAAATTTATATTCTTAACATTGTGTGTCTTTACATTTTCTCACGTGAACCAATTCATTCACATGCATATTTAATGCATATATACACATATATTATAATTGGTATAAAAACATGTTTAAGGTGGTTTTCATTATGGTTTGATTTGTATTCTTTAACAGCTAGCCACTTTTAGTCATTTTTATGTCTTTCAAAAATGTCTACTCAGGTTCTTGGTCTACTTTCTTATCAGTTTTTTTAAAGCTTGCTAATCATTTGCAAACATTCCTTTTATTTCTGAGATATTACCCCCTTGTTATTTATATGATTTTCAATTAATTCTTCCAATATACACACTGAGAGGTGTGCACTGCCTTACTTTTCCTTTCTTCCCCAGTGATAAATATTCTAACAAAACAACTTAATGGAGAAAGAGCTTATTTTGTCCCAGAGTTCCATTTTATAATCCATCACATTTCATTCCACAATTAGAAAGTAGAAAGCAACAAGTGCTTGTGCTTAGTTCTCTTCCTCTTTTTATAAAGAACACTTCCTAGCCCTGGATCCCAGTACACACATTGAGGGAGTCTTCCCTCATCTGCTAATGTAATCACTATCTTATTTAACAGTTATGTCTGGACGTCATCTCCCATGTGATGCTAGTACACCGCAAGTTGAGCATTTATAGTAATTATCACACACACACACACACACACACACACACACATATATTTCATCATTTCCTTTGCTGTGAGATCTTTAAAAAATAAAACAATCCTACTAATTTATTTTATATTTGTTGCTTGTAAAAAGTAAAACACCATTGAGGCCAATTTTAGTGAGTTTTTGTCCCAATCTCTCTCTCTTTCTCTCTCTCTCTCTCTCTGGCTCTGTGTGTGTGTGTGTGTGTGTGTGTGTGTGTGTGTGTGTGTGTGTGTATTGTATGCTCACTTGTCTGTACATGTGGTTTATGTGCTGTTCATATGGATAAGTGTATGTGTTTTTGCAGGTGCATTTGTATGTGAGTTGGTACGAGTCATAGGTCAATGTTGACTAGCAGTCCATAACATCTTTATTATTTTTAAATTATCTTTTATTTTTTTGAGATTATGATACAATAAAATCATTTACTTCATTTACCCCTTTCTTTTTCTCCTCTAAAGCTCCCTATATGCCTTATTGCTCTCTTTTAAATTCATGGCTTCTTTTTTTGTTAATTGTTGTTACATATATATGTATGTACGTATGTATGTATGTATGTATGTATGTATGTATGTATGTATGTATCTTTCTAAATACATGGATACAGTCCATTCAATCTTTGTAATGTTACATGTATGCATGTTTTCGGAGCTCACCATTGGTATTGCATAACTTTGGTGTGCTCTTCCTCGGGGAAACTTTTCTGATGTCGACATTCTGTCCTTGCCTGCCATTTTTCTGGCAGCAGACAGAAACCATTTCAGAAGAGCACAACCAATTAGAATGGCAATAGCAGAGCATAGTTTCAATGGATACTTTGCCATAATCTCCTTCCCCTTAGGTGTAAGGACCACTAAGGAAGAAAGGATGGAAAGACTGTATGAGCCAAGGGAGCAGGGCTTAGTATGAGTTTGTGACTCCTAATGTTGTCAGAAGCTATACATGTAAATTGTCACCAATATGACTGCCAAAACTCCACCTGAAGAAGGACAACAGTAATAGAGATGCCAAGGTGGAGAGGAGAAAAACCCACAAGCCTCAAATTTCTATCGCTCTTTACCTTTGTTAGACTGTGAGACAATCAGTGAATCTGGATTTGGGATTTTTTTTGTTCAATAAGTTCTTGGTGCTCCTGTATCTTTACCCAAGAGGACTAGGCATATAAAGTGTACCAGCATTCAAATCAAATCAATCAACAATGAAAACAGTCTAATGTTTCAAAGTGTTTATGTATTATGTAGGTATGTTTGTGGACACATGTGCCAATGATCTCATGTGGACATTAGAGGACAATGTGCAGAAGCTAATTTTTCCCTTCTTTCATGTGAGTTCAGGGATAGAAACCATATCTTCTGGCCTCGAAGCAAATGCTTTTACCTGCTGAGCCATCTTACAGCTCTGATAATTTGTTATTTATGAAAACTTTGTAGGTAATGGAATTTACTCATTTAATTTTTTTTTTAGCAATAACAATATAATTACTAATTTGACACCTAGACATTATTATGGAATATAGTCATCTGAATATTATTTCTAAGATTTAGCTTTGCTGCCATAAAAACTGGAGTCCACTGAAGAAGTCATATGTAATTTATATTGGCTTAAGTTTTCAAAACTAAGAGTGGACATCTACTTGGATGACAGACAGAAGAAATGAAGGCATGTTGAATTAACAATTTGTCTTTATGAAAGAAAGTGTGGTGGACTCACTGAGAAGCTAAGATGGAATATATTTTTATTTTCCCCTGAGAAACAGAAAATACATGCAAAATAAATCTAAACTATCAGTTTAGAGCTGAGGTGAAATGTTCTCACCCAATTACTAGATCTGAAAATAGAGTAAATGGTTTACCTTAATGGATGAATAGATTTAATTTCAAAGCATGTAGCTTTTTACATCAAATACCATTGGATCATTGTCTAAGAAAATTCAAGGTGATGCAGTTGTGATTAGTACTAGAGAAGAATATGTTTGACAGAAATGATAATGGCTTTCTCTGAATATATTAGTAATGTATTGGGGAGATTATTTATTGATGATATTAAAACTTTATCCCTATCTAAAAAGATAAAGCTCAGTATAATTAATGATTTCTGATCTTTCACTATTTAGTACAAAAGCTGATGTCAGAGTACATAGTCTGTGAGAGAAACCCTGTTTGTAAGTTTACTGTGTAACAACTATTTACACTTAGAAACATATATTATTATTCAGTTAATAATTAAGAGAAATGTGTGAAAGGTAGTGCAAAATACCTGAAGGCAAACAACTATTTATCAAAATATTTATATGATTTTCTATAGTTCAAATGGGTCATTGTGCATACAATTTCAGAAACAGTGAGGAAAATATAGTGGAAAAAAACAATGTATATTGTTTAATAGATATTAAAATATCTACCTTATAATTATTTTACAAACCGTGAAGATTTATGCTAAGCAAGAAAATCCTGTTTCTTTTGTTTTGCATTATTTCTCATTTATATCAGAGGATATTTTGTTTTAATAACACTGGATATTTAAATGTGAGAAATAATGTTTTCAAAGGAGCAGAAAAAATAAGTCTTTATGGACATTAGATTTATATATATGTATGTATATCTAAGTATGTATATACACATACACACACACACACACACATATATATATATATATAGTGTCATGAAAGAATCGCATGTCATAAAACATGTAGTAAAAAATAAGCTTGTAGAAATAACACTTTGAACACGTAAAATTATAAATGCTTTATCTTTAGAAATTTACACTTAATCATATTGGATTGTAGTTGTCCAAAGTAACTAATCCTGTATAAAATGAAAGTAAGATGAGAATTAACTAGTAAATTAAGTGTAGGAATGCATCAAGTCTTTTTGGGTTTACCACTCATTAGATACTTTGAAGGATCCAGGAATTAACAATATTTTTCCTAAGTACAAATATTAAATGAATTTTAAATTTTGTTTTCAATAATACCTTTACACTCATTGATCATGTGTGTCATGAGTTTTGTTTTTTTTCCTATTTTAATTCACAATCATTTCAATTTGAATATTATATTCTAAATTTTAAACATAGATATTATTAAGAAAAGGTGAAGAGTGTCTGTTAATTAATATTCATTTTCAGGTTTCTGGATAAGATGTGCAATATACCTTAATTTTTATGTTTCAAATACAAGAAAACAATTTTTCATTAAAGAGAGTCTCATAGACTATAAATCTAGTAATCTACATTTAACTTACAAATTCAACTATTCTAAACTAATATATTATCCTGTGGAAAATGTTAGTAATTTAAGTCTAAATACGTAGCCTCATATATTTTATCCCCACCAAATCTGTGTTGTCTGAAATACCATATGGAAAAACTGTGAGCATCAAGAAGGATGCTTTCTCACGAGTCATAACTATGTGATTTTGAATAAATTCTTTCAGCCCTTCAGGCTGATTTTTCTCATTTCAAAAGTGACAGTTATATTGGAAAAAAACCTCCTGAGAGTTGTGAAAATTAAGTGCCATTTTATGTAAAATAACAAGCAAAGACAATTTGACTTTGTGAGATGCTTATTTCCAAATGTAATTAAATGAAGTAAGTTGAAAACAATTTCCTCAAGACACCGTGACAACAACTTGTATTTTTTTTTCAGATGCAGGAGATTAAATCTGGAGTTTCACATAGTTAGGCAATCTCTCTGATATTGAACTACACCCTCAGCCATTTCATTTAAAATGTATCCACTAATTTCAGAATCAGACATAAGGAAACAAACATTTGTCTGCAAGTAATGGTCATCAGCCACTTAGAGAAGAGGTTAGATGTTCAGATACTGAGTTTACAAAATAAAAAGTTAGAACTCAAAGAAGACATTTTGAAAGTATCATCTAATAAGTAAATAAACTTTTTTTTTTGAGACATGGTTTCTCTGTGTAGTTTTGGTGCCTGTCTTGGATCTCGCTATGTAGGACAGGATGGCCTCAAACTCACAAAGATCCACCTGCTTCTGCCTCCCGAGTGTTGGGATTAAAGGTGTGAACCACTACCACCCAGCCTAGTAAATAAACCTCTATGAACATTAATATTGAACCTTTTGCCAGACAAGGTAAGACTGTCAAATATAGTTGAGAAAGAGGACTTATTTACAAAATATTCATCCAGAGTCTAGTACAAATACAACGTTGTATCATCGTTCCACCATGAGAACTTCGGAAACATCACCAGATTTCAAAGTATTCAGAATAGGGTAATGAAACATAGAAGCCTAGGTCAGCATTGGAAGATGGTTACAAATATTGACCTATTAGAGAACAAGAAGGACTCCTACAGAAGTGACTGCTAACATTCTGAAAAGTAACCCCAGAATGCACCGTAGAGAGAAGCTGGAAAAGACGTATGTAAAGCATCATGGTAGCATGGGCAAAGTGCCAAGGACATGTACACCTGTGAATCTTTGCAGGTTGCTGCCTCTAATCTTAGGATGAGGAAATGAAGTATCAGGAGTTGAGGATACTCCATTGGAGCTACTGAAAGTTAATGAGTGTGTAATATTACTTTAACATTTCATTGATAGTCAGAATTTACTCATACTTTCACTATTTGTTTTAGGATAGTTTTGTATAGATGAAGCGTTCTTTTCAAGAGGTTATATTTAGGGATATATATGTATAGATAGATTCATATCTGCATGCAATAACAATGAATGAAAACAGAAGCCATAATTTTGAAGGAAAGTGGGGAGGAGTATATGGAAGGTTTGGCCAAAGGTAAGAAAATGGAGAAATATTAAATTACAATCTGAAAAACAAAAAGAAAACAGAAAGAGTGTAGATGAAAGGCCTTTAGAAAAATAAATCATTTCGTGCTATATTAGTGGTATAAGACAATGTTTGAGCGGGTTAATGATATCTACCAGGTGGTAAGATAATTAATTACTTTGGGTCCTGTTTTCCAGGTAGCCTCCCTGGTGATGTGAGTAGCAGTCCAGTCATCCTTGTTCCACATCTAGTATCTTCCTATGAGTGAGTACATACAATGTTTGTCTTTCTGAGTCTGGGTTACCTCACTCAGGATGATTTTTTCTAGATCCATCCATTTGCCTGCAAACCTCATGATGTCATTGTTTTTCTCTGCTGAGTAGTATTCCATTGTGTATATGTACCACATTTTGATTATCCATTCTTCAGTTGAAGGGCATCTTGGTTGTTTCCATGTTCTGGCTATTACAAACAATGCTGATATGAACATAGCTGAACAAGTACTCTTGTGGTATGATTGCTACCTGGAAAACAGGACCCAAAGAAAGACACAGGGATCGCCCAATGACAGAGAAATGGAAGAGATCTACATGAACAGCCTGGACATGAGTGGGGGTAATGAAGGGCGAGGGTCAAGGGAAAGAGAGCTTGGGGGAGCAGGAGATCCCAGCTGGATCAACAACAGAGAGGGAGAACAAGGAATAGGAGACCATGGTAAATAAAGACCACATGAGAATAGGAAGAAGCAAAGTGCTAGAGAGGCCCACAGAAATCCACAAAGATACCCCCACAATAGACTGCTGGCAATGGTCAAGAGACAGCCCAAACTGACCTACTCTGGTGATGGGATGTCCAAACACCCTAATTGTCTTGCTAGAAACCCCATCCAACGACTGAGGGATCTGGATGCAGAGATCCATGACTAGGCCCCAGGTGGAGCTCTGGGAGCCCAATTAGTGAGAAAGAGGAGGGTTTATATGAGCAACAGTTGTTGAGACCAAGGTTGGATAAAGCACAGGGACAAATAGCCAAACGAATGGAGACACATGAACTATGAACCAATGGCTGAGGGGTCACCAACTGGATCAGGCCCTCTGAATGGGTGAGACAGTTGATTGGCTTGATCTGTTTGGGAGGCATCCAGGCAGTGGGACTGGGTCCTGTGCTCATTGCATGAGTTGGCTGTTTGAAACCTGGGGTCTATGCAGGGTTGCTTGCCTCGGCCTGGGAGGAGGGGACTGGACCTACCTGGACTGAGTCTACCAGGTTTATCTCAGTCCGTGGGGGAGGCTTTGCCCTGGAGGAGGTGGGAATAGGTGGTGGGCTGGGGGAAGGTGAGGGTGGTGGAAGGGGGGAGAACAAAGGAATCCGTGGCTGATATGTAGAACTGAACTGTATTGCAAAATTAAAAAAAAAGAATATAAACAAAATAAGATAATTAATTAACTTATGAAAGCTTTTTTTTGCCCATAGTTTTGTATGTCTCATTCCAAGGCTAGATAGCTCTGTTGCTTTTGATGCTATGAAGAAGTAGTAGTATATCACAGCAGAAATACGTGACTTAAAAAACTATTTATGTTATGGAATACAGATAGCACCATCTCACTGATAACTCCGCAGCACCTGTAAGATTGAAAGACTTCCAACTGCCCCACACTCAGTAAAGGTCCATCACTTCCCTTGGGCAAGCAACATCATCATTGGCAATGAACTAAGGGTTGATGTTAAAACATTTGGAGAATAAACCCAAACTATAGCACATAGATTCACAGTTGTAATGTTTTGGAATTTTTCTGGAAATTTTAAACATTGCCTCATATGATTATAATGTTGTAGGGGAGTCCAGTGATCTGACCTCTGAAAACTAGAGATCTCAGAGGGCTGATGGTATAGATACAGCACAAATTCAGTCCCAGGAAGTGAGGCTTGCATGGAGACACACCTCCTGATCTTAGTTAAAGCTTCAACAGAAGTTTCAGTGCTAGATGACCAATACTAGAAGATGATGTCTTAGAGCAAGCAGAGCATGCAGGCTAATTCTGCACTTTTTCTACCTTCTTTTTCTAGTCTAGAGTTCAATGGATTAGGTGATACACAGCTACATATCACAGAATGTCTTCTTTACTCAATTTACTATAATTCAAATTATAATCTCTTCTATAATCATCTTCACAAATAAACCATAAACAATGTATTCCAAAGAGTTTTACAGTCTTACCCTAATAAAATTGTCATATAACATCATTCCAGCCATTTAACTTACAGAAAATTTAGAAAAGCGTTGGAACACATTTTTGACAGAGACATCTTTATCACTCGACTATGCATAAAATACAAAAAAAAAAAAATCCCAATCAATTTACAAAGAACTAGTAAGAGATGCAGGTTTATATTAGACTAAGTTTGTCTGCTTTCTCATCCCCCTTCTTTTTGAAAAAATGAAATAAAACATCTCTTAAACAAATTAAGGCTGGTAAAGAAGATAGCCATTGGGGATATAATGAGGAAGTGAGTGAGGCAGCGGACGGGTGAATATCTGAAGAGAGAGAATGAGGAAACCTCTCTTAGCATCTGTCCTTCAATGATGTCAGAGACAGAGCATTAACTACAAGCACTGAGAAAGTCAGTGTAGAAGAGAGAACTGAGGGTGTCCTAATGTAAGATTAGAAACTCCACATCCAGCGAAGAGGAGAATTATGGGAGTTTGTAAATGTCCTCTCATAAATACATGTGTGAAAGACAATTTCATGTATGAAATGTCTTCAAAGATTTCAAGTGGCTCAACTTGTAGTCACTCATGAACACAAACTATGCTAAATATAACAAAATACATCACCCAAACAAACTGATTACCAATGGATCTACATGATATATTGAGGACTATTGTCTTTTACAGTATATTATGGCATAAATGTTGCAATATATACCCAAATTCCCGATGTTTATTCAATAATGAATTATAGCATGTTTTAGTGTGTCTTTCAAGAGGTCATGCCCTGAAATATATTTTCCATTCTAAAGTTTTCAGGGGATAGAAATTAAATAAAACTATGGCATTTAGAAAGGACTAACGTCCATCCATCTGCAAACCTCGTGATGTCATTGTTTTTCTCTGCTGAGTAGTACTCCATTGTGTATATGTACCACATTTTATTTATCCATTCTTCAGTTGAAGGGTATCTAGGTTGTTTCCAGGTTCTGGCTATTACAAATAATGCTGCTATGAACACAGTTGAGCATGTGTCCTTGAGGTATGATTGAGCATTCCTTAGACATATGCTGAAGAGTGGTATAACAGGGTCTTGAGGGAGGTTGAATCCCAATTTTCTAAGAAAGTGCCATATTGATTTCCAAAGTGGCTGTACAAGTTTTCATTCCCACCAACAGTGTAGGAGTGTGCCCCTTGCTCCACATCCTCTCCAACATAAGCTGTCTTCAGTGTTTTGATCTTAGCCATTCTGACATGTGTAAGATGGTATCTCAGAGTCATTTTGATTTGCATTTCCCTGATGATTAAGGATGTTGAGCAACTCCTTAAATGTTTTTCAGTCATTTGAGCTTCTTCTGTTGAGAATTCTCTGTTTACCTCTATAGCCCATTTTTAAATTCGACTGTTGGGTATTTTGATGTCTAATTTCTTGAGTTCTTTATATATTTTGGATATCAGCCCTCTGTCAGATGTGGAGTTGGTGAAGATCTTTTTCCATTCTGTAGGCTATCGTTTTGTCTTATTGACCATGTCCTTTGCCCTACAAAAGCTTCTCAGTTTTAAGAGGTCCCATTTCTTAATTGTTTCTCTCAGTGTCTGTGCTACTGGTGTTATATTTAGGAAGTGATCTCTGGTGCCAGTGCATTCAAGACTACTTCCTACATTCTCTTCTATCAGGTTTAGAGTAACTGGATTTATGTTGAGGTCTTTGATCCACTTGGACTTTAGGTTTGTGCATGGTAATAGATATGGATCTATTTGTAGTCTTCTACATGTTGACATCCAGTTATGCCAGCACCATTGTTGAAGATGCTTTCTTTTTTCCATTGTATAGTTTTGTCTTCTTTGTCAAAAATCATATGTTCATAGTTGTGCAGATTAATGTCAGGGTCTTCAGTTACCCAGACTCAGAAAGACAAACATGGTATATACTCACTCATAAGTGGATGCTAGATGTAAAGCGAAGGATAACCAGACTGCAACCCACAACTCCAAGGAGGCTACCTAGTAAAGGGGACCCTGAAAAAGACACAGGGATCACCCAGCAACAGAGAAATGGATGAGATCTACATGGTGTGAGAGAGAGTAATGGAGGGCAAATGTTGGAGGAAGGATAGCCTAGGGGAGCAGGAGGTCCCAGCTGGATCAGGAACAAAATAGGAGAGCAAGGAAAGAGATACCATGATAAGTGAAGACCCCATGGGAATAGGAAGAAGCAGAGTGCTAGAAAGGTCCCCAGAAATCCACAAAGATATCTCTACTATAGACTACTGGCAATGGTCGAGAGGATGCCTGAGCTGACCTACTCTGGTGATTGGATGACCAAACACCCTAGCTGTCATGATAGAACTCTCATCCAGTGACTGGTGGAAGCTGATGGAGAGATCCACGGCCAAGCCCCAGGTGGAGCTCCAGGAGTCTAATCAGCGAGAGAGAGGAGGGATTATATGAGCAGGAGATATCCAGACCATGATTGGGAAAAGCACAGGGACAAATAGCCAAACTATCGAAAACACATGAACTGTGAATCAATAGCTGAGGACCTTTGAGGAACTGGACCAGGCCCTCTGGATAAGTGAGACAGTTGATGAGCTTGAACTGTTTAGGAGGCCCCCAGGCAGTGGGATTGGGGCCTGTCCTTGGTACATGAGCTGGCTTTTTGGAACCTAGGGCCTATGCTGAGACACTTTGCTCAGCCTTGGTGCAAGGAGGAGGGGACTGGACCTGCCTCAGCTGAATCTGCCAGGCTGGGCTGACTCCCCAGGGTAGACCTTGCCTTGGAGGAGGTGGGAATGGGGGGTTGGGTTGGTTGAGAAGGCTGGGGGTGGGAGGAGGGAGGATGGGGGAATCCATGGCTGATATGTAAAATTAAATTAATTATAAAATAAAAATATTTATATAAAAAGAAAGGACTAATGTAAAAAAGATTGTTTATTGTTATTTCCTACATATATGTATACATACACAATACACTCAGTCTTTCCAAATGCAATATTTGATGCCACCTAAAGAGTCTTAAAAAAAGTATCTTTTACTACATATGAGGATCTTGACATTCTGAAAATTAGATAAAAGTAAATTTCTCCACTTTTTGAAGGTACTCAGCCATGGGTATTTTGTTGTAATAATGCAAAACAGATTGGTATGCTCACTTGTACATTAGCCTATAAAACTATTTTTACTTGTAGATAAAAAGCTTACTAGCCCATTTCCCAAATCAGTTTTGTTAGGCATAGTTCATCTATTTACAGGATTTAATTTTACTTATGCAAATGCTACAAAATGTTTCATTTTCTAAATCATAAATGAGATAGGAAAATAAAGATAAGTATGTCAAAATACTCCAGAGTTTAATAATCTTATTGGCTATCAGCATGCTTTACATGAGTAGGATAATTTAGGTCTATAGATAGAGTTATTGCAATATAACTTGGTTCTCAGTAATAAAAAAATTGTCATGATATCTATGGTTGTTTTCAAAGAACAGAAAATTTCTCTGGAGAGAAATCAAACTTAGAATTGTCGTAACCATGTTGTGATTGTAAATAAAATTTAAAACACCCATTATACAACCCAGTAGTTACAGTCAAATGAGTTGAATACTTATTTCTTCACAAAAACCTGGGCATGGATATTTGTAGACAATTTCTTTTTCTTCCAAACCTTGGAAGACATCAAGATTCTTTTCTGGAGCCTAATAACTCAATAAACCATGATACACCCTGATAATTGAACATTATT
Source organism: Peromyscus eremicus (assembly GCF_949786415.1). Taxonomy (NCBI): domain Eukaryota; kingdom Metazoa; phylum Chordata; class Mammalia; order Rodentia; family Cricetidae; genus Peromyscus; species Peromyscus eremicus. The sequence continues at coordinate 46,078,833 of NC_081431.1, forward strand.
TAGAGGTAATAGAAGGAAGTCTTGGATAGAGACATAATTTATTATTCCAACTTATATGAGGTAACAGAAAAGAGAGGTAAAAGAAAGGTTTCTCAAATGACAGAAGCAAGGATAAAGAACACAATATTTCCAAAGGTGTGAAAAATATTATGCATGGTAAATTGTCTGAACTTACAGAATGAATATGGGAGATTGTGAGGCATCATGTAGTTCATAACCTTAAGACTCTGGACTAGGAAGGAGCTGATGCTTATTAATCCTACTACCCTTTGCCATAATTTCTTCATCTAATCCATTTTTATAAAACACATGTGAATTGCATCATTTTATCATCACTTTTAGAACCATGGCTGCTCATGTATATTTGTGATCCAAATAAGATATTTTCTTAAAAGTCAAGTGCATAATATGAGACATGAAATCCTGGAAGAAAATGAATACTGTCTTTTACCTTGCCTGATGAGAAAGTACAAGCATAAAAAATTCATGATTGAAAATGAGAAGTTAATGACTAAATTGCCTGAGGAAAAAGAAGTAATTTGACAGATAAGAAATTTATTGTGTTTTCAAAAAGAAAGCCCTTATTACAATCAATTATGTTTTTACAAGTACCTTGAATTTTGTGAATTGAGAAACAACATTGTATTACTGTCATAAAATATTAAACAGTGTATAAAAGACACAAAATTAACTTCATAGTCAATATGAAGAGACTTTAACTCCCTCAGGAAACTCTCCCTGCCTATACTGAAGCATGCAGAAATTGGGAGCAGGAGAAAGAAATCATTTTATATAGTGTAATTCACTGAAATTGGCCTTAGATATTTGAAGTTGCTGGTATTAAATAAAGTGTTCAAATTTCTCTAAAGCTATTATTTACAAAAATTCTTTGTAAGAAATACCAGCATTCATTCCCCTACAATGATGAGAAATGAATATCCGTATCAGAGCAAAAACTGCTGTTGAATTTATATATCTGAAATAACAAAAAACAAGGAGTACCAAAGAAGACAGGTGGAGGGACTGGTCTCAACCATTCTTAATAAACTGCTATTTTCCCCAGGAGTGTACTCTGCAAAGAACACTGAGCTATGTTGACATGAAATATTTGAAGGTCGTTCATGTTAGAGTGGGGGTGGGAAATATAACTTCATATGCTCTAACTATAGTAAGTACCTACTGTTATTCCACAGTATATAAAGAATCATCTCCTTGCTTATACTCCAAGATTTAGTTTTAAGCAATACTTTCATTTTTAAGCACAGCTCCCCTGTTTTATTTTTTTAAGTTATATATATTTGGATGTGTATATTTATGAATACAATGCACCTATATAATAATATTTTAAATATAATAATATAATAATATTTTAAATATATATGAAGAGTATAAATAGGCATTATTATATTATATTATTATATTATTATATATGAAGAGTATAAATAGGCATTATAATTACAAAATTATAATGCACATGCATATATATGTACATATATACATATAATATATATATATATATATAAATACAATCAGGAGGATGAAACATAAGTGAGAGCACATCCTGATATATTTTCAGACTTTACAAAACAGCAACAAAAATGTCAAACATCACAATGCAAGAATGCGAGGAAAAGGATACCTTTGTTAGCAGTTGGAAAAATACGTAAATGAGTACACCTATGACTAAGAGAACTTTTCTGTGCTCTGTAACTACAGCATCACTCACAATAGCCATGTGATGTTCCCAGTATAAACGTACTAACAATATGATCAGTTAAATAAACATATATATATATATATATATATAGTCAAATTACTAATTTTCTTCTTGAAAAACAGAAGAAAGTCTATCACTTTTCTATAATACTGAAGGAACAAAAGTGAACTGAATCAAAGCCAAACATCAATAAATTCTGAATGATATCATTTGTTTGTCATCAAAAGAGTCACTGTTCAAAACTAGAAGTAAATGATAACTATAAGAGGTTGGGGGATGAGAAGACTCCAGAGATGTATGTGTCAGGAGAAAAAAAATATTGTAGTAAAAAGGAATTGATACAAGACATCTACTACACAGCATGGAGTCCAAAGTGCAGAAGGCTGCACAACAAAAAGTATTGCTAAAAAACTATAAGTGGCCGGGCTGTGATGGCGCACGCCTTTAATCCCAGCACGCAGGAGGCAGAGGCAGGTGGATCTCTGTGAGTTTAAGGCCAGCCTGGGCTATAAAGTGAGGCTACACAGAGAAACTGTGTTTCGAAAAAAAAAAAAAAAAAAAAAAAAAAAAAAAAAAAAAAAAAAAAAAACAACAACAAAAAAAACTGCAAGTGATCTCACCACAAAAATGATAATTGGTGCAATCTACATGCTAAATAGCTTAATTTAAACATTTTCGGAGATATTTCTATCAAAACATCTTTCTTCCACACACTCAAATTATGAATAGTTTAGATAACAATTATAACAAGTTTAAAATGATTATATCTGACTGTGTTGGTTAGTTTAAACAGTTAAATTGACACAACCTAGAATTACCTAGGAAGAGAATCTCATGGGATAATCTGGGTCAAGTTGGACAATGGATATATCTATGAGAAACTGTTGATTGCTAGTTGTTTTGGAAGGAAGAACCTACTGTAGACTTCATCATTTATGGAACAGTCCTTGAACTATATAAGAGTAAAGACAGTTAGCTGAGAATAAGCATCAAACATGTGAGGATACTGTTATTTTCTCTTTGCTCTTGACTATAGATGTGATATGATTAGCTGGTTGGTTTTCTGTTTTGACTTCACTCAAATGACAGAATTAGCCCTTTAATTATGAGCTAAAATAAAGTTTCTCCTTCCCTAATTTGATTTTGGTCAGAGTACTTTATCACAGCAACAGAAATGAAACTATAATAGAAATTGGTATCAAAAATTTGGGTTGTTTCTATGATTAATTTGACTGTTTATTATAGGAGGAATGTGGAAACTTAGGAATATGGACCGGGGAATGTCATTGACTGCTGTCAGAAGAGATGAATGTTCTTCAAAAAGCAGAGAACACAATCTTACTGAAAAAATGTGTGCTCTGGAAGCTTAGCTCATGAGGTTTCCTAAGGGAACAACAATTTTAGCAGTGCTCCAATGACCATTTTGTGGTATTAAGGCTAAGAATCTGTGTGTGCTGATCAGATGGGCTGAGGAAACAGAGATGATTGAAAAGGAGATCAGCATCACTAAAATGAAACCTGGGCTGTCTTGAGGTGATAGGAACATTTTTTTCCTCAGGGTCTGTACAAAGAGCTATGGTTTAAAGAGCTAGGATATATCTTAACAGAATATGACAACATAAGTATTGCCTAAATGGGGTAGAGCTTGAAGGCCTGAAAGGACCATGTGTAGAACATAGGCTTGATAGCTTCTCACAGGGTCAGAGTCCCTGCAGATAGGCCCAGAAAGGTCATTGGGGAAGGTGAAATTCCAGCTACAGTGGAAGCACCAAGGTATTGGAAATGCTAGGACTTACATGTTTTCATTAAGAACTGCAGGCTATTCTAAAGGGGAAGCTGACTGTGATACTCCTGGCAGAACTACAGAGGTGGGGCTGCTTATACTGCTTAGATGCCAGATATGATCTCGGATGTCCGACACACTGAGAGTCTCACTAACCCAGCCACAAAACCTAAAACCCACAACCTGGCCTCCCGGCAAAATGAGCTGAGGCAAGATGAGCTGGTAGCTAAGAGCTTCTCTGAGTGGTCAACCAATGACTAGTGTAACTTGAGGCTCAAGGCATGAGATGGAGCCCATGCTTAACACTGCCTAAATGGTCAAGAACCAGAAGCTGGGTGGCTCAGAGACCTAGGGCACTAGGCTACAAACAAATATGATAGGGGATAGGATTGTGAGAGCTGGTGATATTAAGGACACCAGGAGAACATGGCCTCCAGAATCAACTAAGCAGGGATCATAGGGGTGTACAGACACTGGGGTGGCAACCACAGAGCCTGTGTATATGCTGTGGTTATTTAGCTTGGTGTTTTTGTTGGACTCCCAACAATGGGAATTCGTTGTCTCTGACTTACTTGCCTACCAATGGAGCCCTTTGGGGTTGTATCACGCAGCCTTGATATGAGGGTTTATACCTAATCTGATTGTTTCTTGTTATGCCATATTCAACTGACATCAGTGGGAGGCATGTTCTTTCTGAAGGGAAACAGAGGAGAAATGTATCTGGAGGAGAGCAGAGGAGGGGGGAAGTTGTGAGGAGTGGAGGGAGGGCAGGTTGCAGTCAGGATGTATTATCTGAGAGAAGAATTTTAAAAATAGGATATTTTAATAAGGTTTAATTGAAATATATCATTCCCCACTCCTTTTCCTACTCCCAGCCACGCCCAGGGATCTTCCTTAAACCCAAAGCTATAGAGAGGAAGAAATAGAGGAGAGAAAAAGTGGAATAGGTAAAAGAGAACAAAATACTAGCAGCAGCAAAGATGAATTTTTGGAAAGCCTAAAATATTTATTAGTTGATTTGTTACAGCAAACTCTTTAGGTCCATGCAAATGGCTTCTGTTGTTATTATATGTTCCTGTGTTACTGTCAACCCTCAATTTCATAATTACAAAATTATTCACTTGATTCATTAGTTTTGAGTTAGAAGTGAGACTGATATTTATTCCACTCTGTCTGAATAGTATTATTTTCATATTTGAATGTACATCAGTGGTTTCTCCCTGTGACAGAAAACAGGTTAAGGGCACCAAAGCTGTGAAAATTGGATGTCAAAGTGGAGTGGATGTAGTAAAACAAAATCGGAAAGTGTCGTTTGTCAGAAGTCAGTAGACACAAACCCACAGATGCACAGAGAAATCAAGCAACTACCAGGGTTTTCACTGCAGCTCAGAATAAACACTTCTCTAGCTGTTTCATGTTCACTTTCAGCTAAAAATGTAATGTTGTTCCAGCAATACTCATTGAAATACTACTTGTGATCATTCTCTAAAGCAAACAGGCAATGCATTTTGTGATAGGAGTTTGTTGACATTAATAATTTGCAACACTAAAAGCCAAAACTTGAGCATTTGAATGAAGATTGTTGTGGAGCACTGATGGGCAATGTTGTCCTATATGCTGTGAATGTGTTGCTGAGATTGGTTGATAAATAAAATGCTGATGGCCAGTAGCCAGGCAGTAAGTATAGGTTGGATAAGCAGACAAGGAGAATTCTGGGAAGAGGAAGGCTGAATCAGGAGATGCTGCCAGCTGCTGCCATGAGAAACAAGATGTAAAGATGCTGGTGAGCCATAAGCCACGTGGCAAAGTATAGATGTAGAGAAATGGGTTAATTTAAGATATAAGAGCTAGCTAGCAAGAAGCTTGCCATGGCCATAGTTTAAAAATAATATAAGCCTGTCTGTGTTTATTTGGAACTGAGCGGCTGCAAGACCTCAGGACAGTGGGAGCCGGCTGGACCAGGAAAACTTCAGCTATAGAGCACAGATTCATTGTTGATGAATCTGGTGGCTAGTGGAGGAACATTCTAGGATATTTCAAAAAATGCTACTTTGTCCATGGAGATTCTCAAAAAGCATCAACATTATCTACTAGTCAGTTGTTATATTGGAAGCTGCTTCTACTAGTTTTACACAGATTATGTGAAAGCTTTATACATGTTGCCACTCTTGACACACAATCTTTCTATAACTCATGTGAGTGAGCAATTGTCTACAAAGCAAACTATGACCCAGTAAGATTTAACTGTCCATACAATGCCTTTCTTTAAACTCTATAATATAGACTTACTTATTTGGGGCATATTTATTTTCAAACTATTGTTTTTCCTTAATGAATGTGAAATGGTGGCTTCCTATTAAATAATTTACTGTGAAGAGAACTATGACAAACGTGCTCTCAAAGACTGAATTATTATTACTTCTTTGTATCCATTTTCCAAACTAGTCACTCAGCAAATTTACTGAGGATCTCTTATGCCAGGAACAACTTTTAGACACATTTGTTGACAACGTATTTTAATATCATTTGTTATAAGTAGTCTATCCTCAAACAGATTTTAAAATATTGATTAAAATAAATATTTCAGATAAATTCATATTTTTAAGATTAGATACTCTTAATTTAGTGCATTTTTGATATATTTTGGCATTGACATTTTCTTTCAAGTCAAATATATTTCATTGTCAGAAATCCATAAAATAGTTAAGTGATTTTCTGCATTATTATGGCAAGCAAGTGATATGTGTCTTACATTGAAATATTATTTCCATGTGATAGTTATAAATAGTTTGTAGACTACAGAAGCATGACTTGATAGTTTCATTTTGCAGAATATTCGTTAAAGAGGGTCCTTTAAAGGAACTCAATTTCTTGGGAATTTTTCATGCAAATAATTCATTTCTTTTTCTCACCTGTGATTCAAAATATTAGAAAATAAGCCGGGCGGTGGTGGCACACGCCTTTAATCCCAGCACTCGGGAGGCAGAGCCAGGCGGATCTCTGTGAGTTCAAAGCCAGCCTGGGCTACCACGTGAGTTCCAGGAGAGGCGCAAAGCTACACAGAGAAACCCTGTCTCGAAAAACTAAAAAAAAAAAAAATTAGAAAATACTTAAATATATCAGAAACAAATGACCATGTGATAATAGTACTATTTCCCAAGCCCTAGCCCTTCCCTCTTATAAAATCCAAGGTCTTGAAATTCAGATACCAGCTGTGCAACCCTCTGCCAGTAAGCTGAGTGCCAGGTAAGGCCCTCCAAAAAATGTTCTGGAAAATTTGAAGGGAGAAAGCTTGCCCTTATTAGGTTAATAAAATTTTGTCATTAAAATTTAAATGGCTCTATTTCTTGGCAGAGACATTTAAGTCCTAGATCCAGTCCTGTTTTCTAGTCTACAGGACTAATAGTCTCCTCTATGCGTAGAGCATTGAACTGTATCACGAATGTCTCCGAATGGTTCAAACTCTGCAGTCTCCTCCAGTCTTGAATCATCAGCGTTTATCAGATCAGTTCTGCTCACTGAGTCCAATCCTGGCCTCACATACCCTTTTCTCCAAGCTCCCACTCATCGTGGTCCAAATGCTTCCTTTACATTGATGCAGTTTCTGGAAAGTTTACTCATGGGTTGTAGTAGAATGTAATCTTTGTTCTTGTGTTGCTAACAACTGGTTAACACATTCTTTGGATTTAATACTTTAAATCTAGCATTGTAGCTTCTCTTTCAGACTCAAAGCATCTTTTTTGTTTGTATGTTTTCTTTTTGTATGCACCTGTGTATGTGTGCAAGTTTGTGTGAGCCTAGTTGTGGATGTGTACATGGGTGTCTGTGTGGAGTGGCCAGATGTTAAAACTGTATATATCCTCCCTCAGATGCCATCCACATTTCTAAATCTATTTATTATAATTTAAATTTTGCCCACTTTTACTTAATTTTTTGTGTGTATGTGTGTCTTTGTGAGGATGTATGTGGGTGTATATGTCTCTCTGTGTGTAAGTGTGTGTGCGCACATGCACGTGCAGGCTATAGTGCATTGAGGAGTCAATACTATACTTCATCATGTAGTTCCAGGGAATCAAGCTTAGATCATGAGGCTTATTGACAAGTTCTTTCACACACTGATCCTTGAGATGGCCTCATATTGATTTTTCAGAGAGGATGTCTCATTGGCCTGGACCTGACTAACTAGACTGTGCTGTCTGGCCAGTGAACTTCAGGGATCCCCTTTCTCTGTCTTCTTTGATGCTTGGACTCCAAGCACATAACACTACATTTGGCTTTTTTTATCTGGTTTCAGGAGATTAAATTTAGATCTTCATTCTTGAGAGACAAGAACTTTACTTATTAATTATCTTTTAAAGTTACATGGTGAATTTAAATACTTGACTCCTTACTGTCTGAAAAAAAAATCGTATTTTGAAAACTTAAAATCAAATCTGACAGAAAACACATTTTCTTGCTCTCTTCCCATTATATTCTATAATGGATTTTTGTAAACCTTTAGAAACAAAACTTACAAATAAGGTAAACGCCACATCAAAATTATTCAGACTCAAAGTCTACACAGCTTAATAAATGTATATGCATTAAAATTGGCATTTAGAGTAGAAGACATGGTCAGTATATATCATATTTAATTCACTTATCCACAACCAAAATCAAAAGAATTTTAAATGATCAACAACTAAGAGGAAAGAAAAAAGACTTGATATATTTTCTGTCTAGTACATCTATCTTTATATAATAATTTGTTATAAATTAATAGTCTGACTTATGAGGTATAAATTAAATGAGTATTCCAGGAAGTATTAGCCACATAACAAGTAATTTTGTAATGATACCCGGAATGCAGTTACCTAGTTTATAGGAAGTCTGAGAAAATAAAATTATATGCTTATAAATATAAAGAGGATCATATTTTGGGGGGTCAACAGATACTTGTTGAAGAAGCATAAAATAAAAGACAGTATAGGGAAGTTTCGATGAATCATAGTGTATAAACAACAATAAACAAACAATCGAGCAAAAGTGTAGTGGGTGACTGTTTGAGCCATGCCCTGAAGCACTGCCCCTAGTGAGGTAGCAGGTAACTGCTTTGCAATTAACTGCCTATACATGTCTTTGTGTTCAAGTCTCTTATCAGTATTCTGCAGGAAATCACGGCCAGGCCTAACATCAACTGAAGTCTACAGGGAGAAGATGGGGCCCCACAACAACAACAATTCCCCGTGGACAATAATAATATCACTAAACTGACAAACATCATCTACAGACCAGCTTTGGACTACAAAGTGCTCAGAGCAATTTTGAAAGGGCTAGCTGAGATGATCCAGTTTCAAAGACTACTTGAATAAGGACTTGAGATAAACTCTGAACTTTGGCATTATGCTCAAACTGGACAACAAAGAATATAGTTACCTTTCCTAGAATTTGACAATTAACCTAAAATTTTTCTTTTCAGAATAAAGATACCTTCACCAATACCCAGCAGGAAGCAACTTTAAGAATACAACACCCACACTCCCAAAGAGGTGGTGTGGGATGGTCGGTTTTTTGTCTTTTAATGGGTTTTGGGTCAGGAAAATTTTCATTGTTTAGGAGGGTTGGTTACAAGTTGTTGTTAAGGATTAGGAAAAGGGCTAAGCAAAGGAGATTAGATTTAAGGTTTTTGTTTTAAAAAAAAGAAAACAATTACTAGTTTTAACTACTTTGCATTGGATTGGATTTTTTATTTTGTATACAAATTATATATATTGAGATTGATATTGTTAGAAAATGCCATACGTATATTTCTAATCTTGTTCAAGATATTATACTTATACAGTTCAGGTGGTTTAATGAGTTTTGGATATTGTCATTGTTTACAATGGTTGGTTACAAATTGTTAATTGTTAATGGTCACGAAAAAAGCTGAACGAGGAGATTAGATTCAGAGTCTTTGTTTGAAAAATAACAAAGAAAAAAAGAAAGAAAATATAGATATGAGGTAGATCATTGACTCTACTGAAAAAAAAGATAAAGAAATAATAGAATAAATGGGTAGATCACTGAATCTACACTGAAAAGAAAAAGGGGAAGATATAAAAATGACAAAAGGTAGATTATTGAAACTTTTATGAAAGGAAAAAAAAGAGAGAATATGAATATGATAAGATAAAAAGGTCAATTTTTGAATCTACTTTTAAAAAGGAACTACTTGTTTTAAATAGGATAAGTAATGAAATTTTTTTGTCTGAGTTTATCAAATGTTACTGGACTGGACATTGTTAATACATATATAATGGAGTTTTTATCTGAATCTGTCAAATGTTAATGGACTAGACATCATTAATGTAATCTTGATTGTGTATATTGTATATACTTATTGGATATATTTTTCTTGTATTAGTTATAAGCTTTTTTATAATTTTAGACAAAATAAGGGGAAATGTGGTGATATTGTGTTCTCCAAAATATTGTGCACCCTAATAAACTTATCTGGGCTCAGAGACAGAACAGCCACTAGATACAAAGGCTAGAAAATGGTGGCACTCACACCTTTACTCCTAGCATTCCAGAGGTAGAAATCCCTCTGGATCTCTGTGACTTCAAGGCCACGTTGGAAACAGCCAGGCATGGTGACACACGCCTTTAATCCCAAGAAGTGAGCCTTTAATCCCAGGGAGTGATGGAAAAAACAGAAAGATATATAAGGCGTGAAGACCAGGAACTAGAAGCTTTTAGCTGGTTAAGGTTTCAGGCTTTGGAGCAGCAGTTCAGCTGAGATTCATTCTGAATGAGTACTCAGAGGCATCCAGTCTGAGGAAACAGAATTAGCTGAGGAACTGGCGAGGTGAGGTGGCTGTGGCCTGTTCTGTCTCTCTGATCTTCCAGCATTCACCCCAAAACCTGGCTCAGGTTTGATTTTATTAATAAGACCCTCTAAGATTCATGATAAACTGTTACACCTGCCAATGACCTTGAGGCACATGCTCCTGGGGCGTGGCCCATAGGGGACCCTTAAGACCTGGGATGTACATATGCTCTCTTTCTTTGCTACCTCAAAGTGGTTTTGGATGCTGAGATCTTGGACCAGGCAGATCAGTGTGGGACATAGCTCAACTTTCCCAGATCCTACAATAAATCTCATGTGGTTGTGAGTTAACCCCCAAATAAATTCCTTTGCTCATTAAATAGACTCTGTAGATTAATCCCATTACAAAAGTTTGTCTCTTTTTCTACTTTGTCAAGAAACAAAATAAAATAAAACAAAAACTAAACAAGTTTCTCCTAATTCTTTGTTCCAATGACCATTGTTTGAAATATAAGGGTCCAACATCTGGAAATATGATTTAGGACTTTTGGCTCTACAGTGACAGGGGCTTAGAATGAATAAGTTATTACTGAGCTGATAACGACAAGGAAAAGCTATTTTGTCCAGTTATTAGAGTGAAAATTAGACATCCTAACACAGATTCCCTCTATTGGTTTATTTAGTTACTTTAGTAGAATTCTGCTGTCGTGGATGTTAAAATAAGGATACTCTTACACTTTTACTCATGGAAAAAATTTTAACTTCATCATGTTCCAAATTGAGAAGCAAGTTGAATGTTTCAGTAAATACTTGGATTCTAAGTGGTATTTCTGTAATTCGGAATCTGACGGTCCTATACAGCATTTGTAAATATATAACTATATTAAAATCCTAGAAAATTAATCTTAAAAAGGCTGAAACAAGTGATTTTGACTCAAATCAATTAGTCCCCTCTCAAAAGTTTGAAAAAAAAAATTTCTCAAAAGTGCTTACAGAGGCTGGGCATGAGACATATACCTGACATCTCAATACTTGTGAGACGGAGAAAAACATGACTTCAGGGCAAGCCTGGGCTCATAGGGTGGCCATGCTACAAGGAGAATAAGAGGGGAGAAGGGATGTACTCAAATAACATACTTGCTTATCTTCTATGATTAGGATTTCACCTGTGAAGAGTTTCTAGCGCTAGCAGCCACTCTCAGTAAAGTTATATTCTGTTTTCCTATCTGATCTTGACCCTTAATTATAATCCCGAAGTCTATGAAGTTCATGCTTAAGAGCTTGGTTGCTATGATTTAGACAGGTTTCCAAAAAAAGTGTTTTATTTTTGCTGTTTTCCAATGAGAAAGGATTGTTAGCTAGTTAAGTCAGTCTATGGCATAGCTCATGGAAAGTGATCTGTCAATATATTTTATTTGGTTAGAATTTTGTAAATTCTTTTTTTTTCTATCCAGTTTGTCTTTTATTTGATTGTACAAACAAAGGAATTTGGTGACTCTACCATACACGTAAAGGAAAATTAAAATACAAGAGAAAGTAAAATCCAGTCTGTTTGAATTCCTCCTATAAAGAGCCACTAGATACATTTAGAACAACCCACACCCTACTCTCCACACCGATGGAAAGAACACATCCCTCTGTGGAAGTTGTTATTGTATCTCTGAATTCCACCCCTTCCCACCCCTCCACTCCCCACATTTTGACAAAACACTACTAGCTCGCTAAACTCTGGGGCTGTGTAATCCAATACATTTTTATTTTCAACTGCGTGTTCACAAATGAAACCACAGCTGCAACCCAGATAGCCCCCATCTACTTAGGGGGGGCATAGAAAAAATCAATTGTTTTCTCCACTCCCTGGGGCCAAATAGACAAGAGTACAGAGCAGGTGGGAGAAACAACATGGCGGCAGCACCTTACAGTAGAACAGCGACGACTATCAGACTGGGTGCTCTCTAACATTCTCTATCTTGTTCATTTCAGGCAGGGTTTCTTCTGGAAACTCTATAGCTGGCCTTCTTCAACTAGGCTGGCAGCCCTCAAGCCCCATCAAATCCCTGTCTGTGTCTCCAACTCGAAAAGCCTACTTTCCCCTTGCCAGCAGTTAGGCAGATCATGTGACAAAAATTAAGCAATGATTCATCTAATTTTGAACTTTCCCACTCTTTGGTGGCAGCATTCACAAAAGGAGGAGGCAGTGGGTTGTCCAACCAGACGTCGTCTGCACTGACAGCTCTCTGTTACCTCCAGAGTAGGGCAATGCAATCTGCCACTGAACCTGGGGAGTATGCAGAACAGGATTCCTTAGAGAAAGTGGAAATGGGGGTGCATTACCTTACACCTGCTCCTGTAAAAACTGGCATTGCATTTGGTCCATCAGAAATCCCTTCCACAAACAGGTAAGAACTTAGGACAAAAACAGAAGCCTATGAAATGCTATAGGGACCACATGGAATAAATTACCTGATCTGATCCCTGGGAATTTTATGCCTAGACAGAGAAAAACATTAAATCTCCTTTGTAAAACATTTTATATTGACTGAGTCATGGTAACTTCTCGATTCCCTCTGTGAAGTCACAGAATTTCATAAATTCTAATATTAATGACTGATTATTCAAACCTGATGAAGTCCACTGAACGTTTTTGGTGATGGCAAGTATTCTATGTCACCTATAGGAAAAATTTTCCCCAAAGGTAAAAGCTCCCATTACAATTTGCCTTATATGAATTCAATCCAATTTAAATGGCACTTTGATTGTGTCCCTTTAAATGCTGACAACTAAAATGTTTTTTAACTATATAGTAGACATGTGATAATAGAAACCTGACATTCTTGATCCCCGGTCTTTTTCCCACTAACTCACCCATCATACTGCACACATTCCTGCTGTGGGATGGTCTGTATGTCAAGTGTGTTGCTGATTGGTCAGTAAATAAATCACTGATTGGCCAGTGGCCAGGCAGGAAGTATAGGCGGGACAAGGAGGAGAATAAAGCTGGGAAGTGGAAGGCAGAAAGAGACACTGCCAGCCACCATGATGACAAATAGCATGTGAAGATGCCGGTAAGCCATGAGCCACATGGCAAGGTATAGATTTATAGAAATGGATTAATTTAAGCTATAAGAACAGTTAGCAAGAAGCCTGCCACGGCCATACAGTTTGTAACCAATATAAGTCACTGTGTTTACTTGGTCGGGTCTGAGCGGCTGTGGGACTGGTGGGTGACAGAGATTTGTCCTGACTGTGGGCCAGGCAGGAAAGCTCTAGCCACACATTCCACTTGCCATATTATCAGCAACCTTACTTAGGGGTTCTGGATGATTTTGTCTACATGCTATTTTAATCATCCTGCATAGTGGAATTACACACATAAGACACAGGGAAATTTGGATGATAGTGACTCAGGAGAGAGAAGCACTTTGATAGTGTCTTTCTATTTGATTTGCTTCAATTTGAGCATTTCCATTACAACCAACATGAAGGTTTTCAGTTATGAGATCAATCCCAAGCTTGGTAATACTAACCTTCTTAAACGGTGGGGAACTGAATGCTGCAAAATCTGAGGACTCTGAAAAATTAGCAACATGAAAAAGGTTTCTGAGCACACGCTAACCAAAACTTAGTTCATAATAAAATGTACAATGAATCTTAATTGCCTGCAGCAGCACTTATCATGCATGGTGGCTGCAAGGGCACTGGGGCAGTGGTTCTGAATTCACAAAGGGTGTGCTTTGCAATATGCATTCTATCACATCACACAACACCAATTCTTGAGTGCATCAACTCTGATTGGAGGTTATTTCATGTTATTTAAATATTTTATGGAACATATAAATTTCTACTTACAAAATCATAATGTCTTAATTATGGAAAATGAACATTTAATATTTCCTGTTACCATTCTTCAGCACCTAAGTATGAAATGACTCTGTCTTTAGATTGATTCTGTTAGAACATCTGATTTTTAAAGATTGCTGTTTGAGTTGTTGTATTGCTCCTTAAATTCCTTTTCCCTGAAATAGTCATAATTTAAATAGTGGAGTATGTTAATATGAAGTAAACACCTTTCATACACATGTGTGAAAAAATTCTACTTAGATGATATGGAAGAAACTTGAAGAATTTGTAATCAATATCCAATTTATAGTAACAAAAAGAGGAGATATCTAGGATTACCCACCCATTAAAGTGAATTTTGAATTGGGATTAGGACAGAATTCCCACAGATTTCTTAAAAGCCCCAAATGTTCTCATTCCACAACATACCCGTGTTGCTCTGTTTAAAGTTTACCATGTTATTATAGACTGCAAAAAAATTTCAAGAGGACAGTTTGTCAATGGAATTACACGGTGATAGATAAGATGTTTGGTTTACAGATCTAAGTGGGTGACAGGTTCCCCATTTAAATAGTTTGAATTTCAGACCTTGGAAAGCAGTGATGGGTTTCTGTTGGAACTGAGTATGTTCTTTAATTGGCTTTGAGAATGAAGAGGAAATGTAGTGCCTGAAGGCTATCTGAAAACTGGAGAAAAATTCCTGAAGCACAGGATGAGACTCTGGACTGAGACTGGATGAAATTTACCATAGGATTATGTAAATCAAAATTGAAATGAAGTAGGGAAAAGCAATGTAAATTCTAATAGTATTTTCAAGATGAAGTGGTAAATATTAGTGGTACAAATTGGTAATGGAAACTGTTTTGAAGCAAAAACACAATGAAATCACTGGCATCTACTAGGAGGAAATGAAAAAGCCCCATTAAGATGACTGAGTTGAAAGTGCTGATGTAGATCTGTGTCAGGACAGGAAAAGTCGTTGGCATTTCTTACTATTTTACTGAATATCGCTGTGTGTTCAGTGTTTACTAGGATTATCCATTACAGTATCTATACATTTATCATGATCTTGAAATCAATAATAAAAGAAAGTAATTGGTTGTGCCTCAAATGAGTCAATCATTTTGAAATATCTAGATCTAATTCGATTGTTAATTTATCAAATGTTTTCTTTTTAGGAAGTAGATAACTGCTTTAATAGTACAACTAGTATTTGGAAAACTTAATTCCAAAACACTTCAAAATGATGTAAACTGTATATTTTATTTAACTTTATCTACACTATATGAAAAATAATAAATCCTATGCTACATGCCATTCACAACTATACTCTGTTTACAATTTTGTGCTTAAAAACAACTACATGCTACATAATTTCAAATGGCCTTTCTCATTGCAGTGTGGTTATTTTTGAAATTCAATTTGAATTAACATAATTCTAACTGACATTTAGACTGGCAAGGCTTTATAGAAGGTACCTTTCTCACAGTGTTAATTTTACCTGAAAATTGTAAGACTGTATTACCATTAAGTCAATGATTAGATATGAAAATACATTCAATTAAATTTAAAACCAAAATACCAACCAAATTTCAAGATAATTGAATTTCAATTAGATGGATTTACATTCCAGCTATCAGTTAACATTTGAAAAGCCAGCTATCCTTGCATATAAATGTATACTCCTATAAAACAGACTATGTTTTCATGACACGTTCAGTCATTCAAATGTGTCATGTGCACAGCTGTATCAAATGAGTTCAGTTACATGTACTCAAAGTTGTTTCATATTTCTTTATAAAAATCTAAAGTAAACAACACAAATGCAACTATGCATTGCTGAATGACAGGGACACATTATGAAATAGGAGTAATTTGACTTCATTTCATGCAAATATCAACACATATGTATAGATAGTCAAACTGTTTGACCAACCACATATTAAGGTTATGTAGTACATACTCATGAGTCACATAATGGAAATATGTTTACTAATGAACTCAGCATTAAATCTGATCCCTTAAAGTTACCATCTGAGATGGAAGCTGAGTTAGTAGTTAGCATCACTTGATCCTCTTGCTGAGGACATAAATTCAGTTCCCCAAACCTGCTTGGTGGCTCAAAACCATCCATAATTCCAATTCCAGGGAATCCAATGTCCTGTGACCTCTCTCTCTCTCTCTCTCTCTCTCTCTCTCTCTCTCTCTCTCTCTCTCTCTCTCTCTCTTTCTCTCTCTCTCTCTCTCTATCTATCTATCTATCTATCTATATATATATATTGAGTATGCATACATGCAGACAAATATTCACACACATAAAATAAATAAATAAATCTTTTTTAAAAATATCATAATCTACTAATACCATACAATTCCTTTGGATAATTATTCTCTATGGTATTTATACAATGACAAAATTGTAAAGTGACACATTACTCGTGAAAAGCCACTATATATATATACAAGATATGCTAGTACAACAGTGGTACAAAGCTTGTAGAAGTAACCATCCAACCTGAGTGGAAATGAAGGCCCGCTCCAGGAGATGGGACCAATACCTGACACTGCTTGGGTGACCAAAAACATGGAACTAGATAATAATAAACAATATAACACAATCTATTGCTCCCAGTATATTTATGAACAAAAAAATCAAAATGGATTTTAACTATCCAGAAGTTCACTGAGACATATAGAGATCTGTACTGAGTATCTAACATAATCTAGCTCAATAAAATTTCTGTGAGTTTGATACAATCAAGTGATTTTTGTCTTTAAAATGTAATGGATATTAAATTGAGCAAACACACACACACAAATGCTTATGTATGTGTGTATATTCTGACCTTGATTTTTTGTGATCCTCTAATTTCAGTCTTCTGAGTACTGGGAAGACAGGTATGATTCACCATACCCAACAATGTGGTTTTTACAGTCCACATTTTTTTATAAGTAGAAGGTTTTAATAATAAAACAAATACTACAGCAAATATCCAGGTACCATGTATAGGGGAGGTATTAGGTAGGAAAATATACACAATTATTTGGAACATATTTTTTATGACTAACAGCAATGAGGTTTAACTCATACCAGCGCCTCTCTAAGCATAAGCAATGCATTGCACAATGGCAACAATATCTTTGTTATTTATTGTGTTTTAGAAATAGTAATTAGCTTTGTCATTGATGCAAAAATACACAGAAAAATCAACAATGGAGTAATGGTTTATTTTGGCTTTTGTTTTAGATGTTTCAATTCACAATCACTTGTCCCATACTACTGACCAGTGCTGAGAAAGGATGCCATTAAAGAATGAGGTAGTAGAATAAATCTGCACCCTTTATGATGATCAGGAACCAGAGAGGATTAGGAATAGGGTACAAGGTTAAAGATACACCTTTCTTTTAAAAAATATTTTACTATAATTATCTATAATGGGACAGTCATGTGCACTTCAGTGCAGGTGCCTGTAGAGGCCAGAAGAAGAAGCCAGATATGCTAGAACTAGTTTCATGTGATTGTGAGCTGCCTGATGTGTATAATGGGAATGAAACATGGTTCTCTTGTAGAGCAGTACATATTTTTTCACTGATAAGCCATCTCTACAGCAACAAAAAAAGTAAAAGTGTATCTTTCTAGATATGTCTCCAATGACCTGCTTCCCCCAATTAGTCCTGACCTCCTAGTTTACATTAACTGTCAATTGTATTAAGAATACATTGAGGGACTAATTAATTCCTTGATAAAATAAAAACCCTCAAAATTCAATCACTTCCCAAAGCACATCTACTTGTAACCAACCCTTAGACAGATACCTTTGGGAGTTATTTAACATTCAAACAATAACACCAGGCAATGAGAATTTTTCAGCTCCAAGATATTAATCTTTTGATACTGCTGCTGAATATGTGTATGTTACTGACCAATAGGTGTTTTGTGGTGCATGACTCCAACTAATTCAGTTTATAATATGAATAGAATTGGTACAAAAATACAGACTTATAATATGAAATTATATGTGGAAAATAGGTGAATAAGTATTTTAATTGTAAAATATTATAAAAAGAAGAATGAATAGGCTAAATGATATCAAGCCTTATCAATGCCCATTTAAAAAATATTTTGAACAGTAAGTTATTTTAATGATTTTTTTTTAACTTTATATAGGAACACTACACTTAAATCATCCCTGCCTCTTCCTCCCTACTTTCTAAATTCATGATATCTTCTTTAACAACTATTGTTATATGTACACACAGAGAGAACCCACTAATTACATTTAACATTACTCACACTTACCTGTGTCTAACACAACCACTTGGAAATGGACAATCTATGTGTATGCTTGTCCCTGTAAAGAAATAATTCTTCTCTCATTGTGCATTGACGATCATAGTTCTTCATCTATGACTTGGATCATGTGGAGTATCCCTTGTCCACATCGGTGGGTGTGTCAACTGGTGTCATTATGCCCCTATTGTTCAAGCAACTATGTTTTTGAGATATTATCTTGGTAGTCATGTATAGGGATGCTATCTAGAGGAAACTATCCTAGTCATCTGACTCTTACAATCTTTTCCCTCTCTTCTGCAACTTTACCTCAATTGTAGGTGCAAGAATTGAATTGCAGATATATCAGTTAGGTTTGGGTATTCCATAGTAATTTATTATCCACATTTTAACCAGTTGTGTATCTCTGCAATAGTACCCATCTGTTCCACAAAGAAGCTTCATTAATGAGAGTGAGAGCTGCTATTTGTCTATGAGCATAGGGATGAGCATTTTGAATATAGTTGAAATTATATTGGTTTAAGAACATAGCAATTGTAGATTCTCATCTAGGGTCTATGACAACCCAACCATTTAGCAAAGTTTATAGTACCATCCAGGAATTCTGTGATTGAGTTAGCCTTAGACAGCTGTTACCTACTCCTAAAGTAAAAGTGCCATTTTTATACCATTGGGAATATCTTATAATCATGGCCATTGGTGTGGTTCATAGGTTTTATAGTTGAGTAGGACTATTGATTGCTGTCCTTCCCCTTTGTAGCTAGTCTAGAAGTTTTTGATCCTATGAGAGACATTCTTCACAGAGAAGGTATCCAAGTCAATTCTAGCCCAAATCATCTCAGCCCTGTATCCAAAGTGTGTGTGAGCTGTCTTTAGCAATAGGATCTTATCTTCATTTTTTTTTTTTTTTTTTTGTGTGTGTGTGTGTGTGTGTGTGAGGGATCCAAGGTATGAAAGTTGTCTGTATTGTCTTGGGAAACTAAATTTCTCTGATCAACAATTCAAAGGGAGATTTCTATGCTTGAGATTGAGGTTTTTGTTAAATAGTACATGGCTCTTGTTAGAAGAACCACCATCCTATATAAAGTAATTCTATTTTACATATGTATGCGTATATGTATTTTAAGTTAACTCTAAAAAATAAGCTTCCCAATGGCCTTTTGAGACATTGTTAGTTTTTTTTTTTCCCTTGGTTTGGTAGTTTTTTGTTTTAATCTCTTCTCCCCCTTCATCCCTCCTTCCTTCTCTGTATTTTCCTTACTCCTGGTATCCCTTTGGCTTACTCATCCATCCTGGAGTTCCTTCTTTCTCCCTCACAGTATGGATCTTTTCTCTTTCTTGGTTTCTATTTACAAGTCATTGCTGAAAATAATTCAGAACTGGTCATTCCACTTGTTCATATCTCACAAATTTAATTGCTATCCTTATTAAAAATAATAGAACACCAGGTGGTGGTGGTGCATGCCTTTAATCTCAGCACTCGGGAGGCAGAGGCAGGCAGATCTCTGTGGGTTCGAGGCCAGCCTGGTCTACAGAGCGAGATTCAGAAAGGCGCAAAGCTACACAGAGAAACCCTGTCTCGAAAAAACAAAAAGAAAAAAAGAAAAGGAAAGAAAGAAAGAAAATGGGGAAAAGGGGGACAGGGATATGGAGGAAGAAATATAGAAGGAAACAGAAAGTAAAAAAGAAGAAAGATGAGAAGGAAGGAAAGAGGGAGAGAAGGAAGGGGAGGATGATGGAAGGAAGTGGGGATGAAGAACAAAAGATAGAAGGAAGGTCTTCAGGGAAGAGCTCTATCTAACATAACACAGGGCACCTCTTGGGGAAAAGTCACAGCACGTAATCTGAACAATAGACGCCTTTAAGAAATGTGACTAAAGGAGATCAAAGCGCCTTTGTTTCATGGGAGATGTCTTTAGTATTCTATTTAAAAAAATAAAACTTAGAGTCAACTGAAAGATGTCCAAGAGCAGGACTGTCCTCTATTAGAAGCTCTCCCAAATCCCCAACTTTCTGCAATACAGGAGGAAAAAAAAAAAAACTGAGTTGTTCTTAGACAGAATGCGCAGACAGATTTTATTCTTCCTGCACATCTACATACAGTGACCTGATTGCTAGAATTGATTTCCTTTAAAAAAAAAAGTATATGAATGTTTACAGAAATTCAGTAACTGCAATATTTTCAAGTAACAAATTACATGTACCATGAGAGGGACTTATAGAAAAGTTGAATTCAGACAATAGATAATGTCACGAAATTATAAAAAAACAAGTAAGAAATCAAAGAAAGATGATGACACTGAAAACCTTGTATATATAGTCTTTAAAGAGAGGGTGCAGTGAAATATGAAGCATCTAAAAGATGCAACTCAGACATAAGCCAAAAATACTGAAAATATTTAATAAAATTTGTAAATATACTTTAAATTGAATATCTTTAAATGAATTCCATCTACATTCAAAAGATTAGTCTCTTGGAAGATAAAGTTGGATATAACAATGCCTAAAATGATAAGAAACAATTAGCAAGAGAAAAATTGTTTCAATGTGATAATAAACACAATTTTACATAATTGTCATTTTTTTTTTATTCTTGCTTTGAGACCAAATTGAAGTCAACTAAGTCTGAAGTGTCTCCCAGAGGAGAAAACCTCATTAAGCAAAACACTCAGGCTTCAAAATACAGTAAGAATTCCCGATTCTTTGGCTGGAGAGATGTCTTTGTGGTTGGGAATATAGAATACTCTTCTTGATGATTGGGTTCAATTCCCAACACCCACATGCAGTTGCCACTCCCGTGCAACTTCAGGCCCAGGGGATTCAATCACCTCTTCATGCCTCACATGTGTCCTGCAAAGACATATATTCAGGTAAAACTCCATATACATAAAATTTAAAAAATGGTAATTCTATGCAAGACATGCCTGAATATCTTCATTCTTTTTCTTAATTTCTAAAGATTCATTTACTTAATATATGTGGGTGTTCTGCCTGCATGTATTCTTTAAAAAACAAATATTTCTGAAATGCAAAGTGGGAACCATGAAAACTAGCAATTCATATAAGAAAACATATCAAGACCCAATAAATTATCTAGTGATACTCAAAATATCTTAAGCCTCAAATGTTAGATAAATTAGTGTCCCTTTCTTCCGATTATTTAATCATGGAATAATTAGGTAGAATAATAATTTCATGGACTTTTAGATTATTGAATAAATAGCAGATACCCTCATAAATTCTAGTATCGAATGTATCTTGCCATATTTCGTTTTTGTAAAACTATAAAAAATAATAATTATATGGAACTGCAAGTAAAATACATATGTGAAAACTTTATCATAAATCATCATTAGTGTATGTTGTGAAAATTTTAATGTGTAGCAATAATGGCATGTTTGTATGTTTGATTCATAATACTGATGATAGGGAATGTTACTGACGAACTTGATAGCCTAGCTTTTTCCCTAGTAATCACAAATCTATCATTTTACATAATATACCAACAATCATATTTAGATATAATCTTATATATATTTTATTCATGAAAAACATGAAGAAATAATAAATAATGCATATATAGTCACACTATAAGTAGATTCAATTGGATAAGGATACAAGCAATTTGTTTCTGATTTTTATACTTATAAATATCATGCATAATTAAAAGATAATTGAAAAGCTTTACACATTTGAATTAAAATTTTACTTACTGTTGATAAAAGTAGAGATGTCCAAAACAGAGAGTAGATAAAATATTGAAAATACTCACAAACATGTATGTGAATGTTTGAAGCTAATAGAACTAAAGAAACATCAACGACATGCATACTGTGTTTCTGTAGTAACACTGAACAGTGAAGTAACTCAGCAAAAAGCCTATAATCTACGCAAACAGTTGAACATGGAATGATCTTATCTACTGCTATCTCTCTTTAATCCCTCTGGACAACATAACAGTTTTAACCTCCAACTCCATGCTCAAATTTCTCCAACGCTATTACTGATATATAATGGATTTACTTATAAGTCAAAATGAATAGATTGGTCTCAACAATTCTCGCTCATATAAACCCTCCTCTTTCTTGCCAATTGGACTCCCGGAGATCCACCCAGGGCCTGGCCATAGATCTCTGCATCCAGTTCCCTCAGTCATTGGATGGGGTTTCTAGCACGAGGTTGGATAAAGCACAGGGACAAATAGCCAAACGAATGGAAACACATGAACTATGAACTAATGGCTGAGGGGCCCCCAACTGGATCAGGCCCTCTGAATGGGTGAGACAGTTGATTGGCTTGATCTTTTTGGGAGGCATTCAGGCAGTGGGACTGGGTCCTGTGCTCATTGCATGAGTTGGCTGTTTGAAACCTGGGGCTTATGCAGGGTCCCTTGGCTCGGCCTGGGAGGATGGGACTAGACCTGCCTGGACTGAGTCTACCAGGTTGATCTCAGTCCTCAGGGGAGGCTTTGTCCTGGAGGAGGTGGGAATGGGGGTGGGCTGGGGGGAAAGGGAGGGGGCGGGAGGGGGAGAACAAGGAAATCCGTGGCTGATATGTAGAACTGAATTGTATTGTAAAATAAAATAAATTAAAAAAAAAAACAAAACACTACCTCGTCATGTTTTCACAGGGGCAAAATGAACAAGATCCTTTAGTCCTGTATCATAAGGTCAAAAAAGTCACTGATGAATTCTCTATCATGAAATACCTACAGTTTACCAATTAATACTCTACTATTTTGAATTAATTACAGTTGATATTATTGAGGGTTGTGGGTGTGGGATATACATGCAGATTATACTTGTAAACATGCTTGATTTCTGCATTTAAAGTTTATTTTAAATAGTAAGGAATTGTTTAAGATGCATGAATTTCCCAGCACTCGGGAGGCAGAGGCCGGCGGATCTCTGTGAGTTCGAGGCCAGCCTGGGCTACCAAGTGAGTTCCAGGAAAGGCGCAAAGCTACACAGAGAAACCCTGTCTCGAAAAAAAAAAAAAAAAAAAAAAAAAGATGCATGAATTTCAATATAAGAAAAAATAATGGATGTATCAGTTGAGAGGTATGGATGGTATTCAATAGCTAATTTAGTAATAATGGTCTTTTTGTGCTCATTGTTGTATGGTCATCCCAGGATATGGGTCTGGTACAAAATATGATGGCTAGATAATAAAACAAATGGGTGTCATATTAAAAGCAGTGATTATGTTATTCTGCCTTTGTAGTGGAACTCACATTTCATAAACTTAGACATTGTACAGTAAATATTGGAACAATGAAAATATACCATAATTTAGATTTCTTTGTAAAATAAAAGAATTTCAGGCAAATGAGATGTTTCATTGTATTAAAGCATTTCTTACCAACCAAGCTGCATGATGTGAATTCAATGATGGAACCCACATGGAGGAAGAATGAACTAAGAAATCTCCTGAAAGCGGTCCTTTGATAAAATGTGTGCCAAGGCATGCATTCGTTTCACTCCTAAAAATAAATAATAACGCAATACTTTACTAAAAATAATAAAACAATCTAGGGCTGCAGAATTTTCTGTATCAAAAGAAATCATGAAAATAAATGAGTATAATCAAACCCATGCCATTGCTCAGACCATTTTATTGTTTTGATAAATGTCTTGTTAGAAAAATTGGGTTTTATGCCCACCATCATTATCCATAAACACATTTATACACATCAATAACCATTTAGAAGTCAAATATTTTTAAAGTTTTATATAACAATTTTGACTTAAAGATTTAACAAGAGAAGGACGTCAACACTGAGACTCAAAACTGTACAATGTGTACAGAGTTAGAGCCTTTATAAACCACAGTATTAAATGGATATTTTCATCAACCCCTCAACTCAACGTTCAGGGACGTATGTTGAAGAGGAGATGGAAAGATTATAAGAGGCAGAGTTATGGATGACTCCAAGTAAACAGTGCTTTTTCAGATGCCACAGGATTGATGAACATATAGATGCACAGATACTGTTGCAGCATGCACAATACATGTACAGATTCAAGCAAGATGGGTCCCAGTGCTGTGAGGGGAATGTGGACATTGTGGGTTGCTTATTTATTTATTATTTATGAGAGAGAAGGAGGAAGCAAGAACACAAAGTCATATGGGAAGAGATGGAAAAATTGGAAAGATCTTGAAGGTTATCTTGGAGGAGTTGGGGGAGGAAATGGTACATGATCAAAATATATCATATGGAAAAGATGTTTATTACAGAAAGCTTTGGCATCATGAATTAAAACAAGTTCTCTGTATGTATTGTGCATCACCATTTTCAATTTATATGGAAACTGAAAATTATTAAATTCTCTTAGACATTAGGAGAATGCTTTTTCCAATTATGCAGTCCATATCACTATTTTACTTCCTTTTTCAAAGTCTCTGTTGGTAACATAGGCTAGTCTGGAAGCATATTAGCCCTGAACTCATAGCAATTCTCATGTTTCAGTCTCCCACAGACTGAGATTGGTGTGTGCCATTGTGTCTGGCCCTTCTTTCCCTAAAGAGGCAGAGTTATGTAACATTCCAAATTATGTGAATAAATATTCACTAATTAAGCAAAGTTATGTAATGTGAACTGACGAAAATACATATCACATATAAAGTGATTGAAACAACATTAAGATTTTTACAAGATAGTATGTATTCTGAGATTTCCAATTAACGCCTCATGTCTTTGTGAGTTTTCTTTTTCCGTGTTCCCTAAAATTGATCTCCTTTTTCAGATTTTAGAATAGTACATTCCTATTGTAGGTCCTAAACATATTTAAACACATACACATGTATTTTAAAGGATACTTCTTCAGTTTAGCCTCAATACTGTATATTGGGTAGATACATATTAAAATTATTTATATTTATTTTTCAGAATAAATTACAAAAAAAAAATCCCTTTAAAAATGGAAGCTTCATAACTTCTATAAAACTGTGATGTTATATAAATTTTCCATGAGTACAACATCATAGTTCCCTTTGGACAGTTTGTATTACCATCACCTAATTTATAATGCAACAGTTATAAAGTTTACCTCCTCACCCTCCCATCTTGGAGAGGAATGAGTGGAAATTTCATGACCTCAATTCTTAGAGAGCTTGTATGTCTGAAGGAACCAATCTTAAGGCTTCAGTAGGGGAAATGTTTATCACCACGTAAACCACCTCTTCATCCAGCCTGTTAGAGAGATTTGCGGCAACTTTTATTGAATTCTTGAGGGTTTTATTCCTCAAGCTATTACTCTGAAATGTATAAGCCAGGAAAGGCCAGAGCCCATAAGACTTAATGTGCCTCTGCATGTAAATGTTTACTAAAGCTAAGAGTGATGTGCTATGCCAGCATGATGCTGTCTGATAGCTTATGTTTCCTTTCTCCTCAATGTCCTCTAGTGGTTCAAAAGGATTTGAGTACCATTCCTTGATCTTACACAAGTAAACTAAGAACTAATACTTTTGAAGATTTTTGTTGTAGTCACATAATACAATACCACTAATATAATGGGCAAGGGAGAGTAAATAAGCCCATGCATTCAAATTTATTTTAGAGTACCCAATCCAATAAGTATTCCTGCTAATATACTTCCAGCAGCCTTAACGTCATCAAATTAATTTGCATGCAATTTATTGTTTGTTCTCCCTTCTGATTTGACTAGATATGCCTGAACATTTTCAGCCTAACCCAGAAACAAAGAAATCAAATGTGATTTTACTATTATTTTTCTGCAACAATCTTCAAATCTACTACAAAGCATTGTGGAAAATCTAGAGCTAAGAAAACAATCTTACTTCAGATCAGTAACTACTTTCAACGCACGAGAGATCACTGTCTTCCTTACACCAATGTAGCTAGAGTTTTCCTGCCTGGCCCACAGTCAGGACAAATCTCTGTCACTGCCAGTCCCACAGCCACTCAGACCCAACCAAGTAAATACAGAGACTTACATTGCTTACAAACTGTATGGCCATGGCAGGCTTCTTGCTAACTGTTCTTATATCTTAAATTAACCCATTTCTATTAATCTATACTTTGCCATGTGGCCCGTGGCTTACCTGCATCTTCACATGCTGCCTGTCATGGTGGCTGTGGCTGGCAGTGTCTCCCCCCCTCAGCCTTCCACTTGCCAGAAATCTCCTCTCTCCTTGTCCTGCCTATACTTCCTGCCTGGCCACTGGCCAATCAGTGTTTTATTTATACAGAATGATATCCACAGCACACCAAAGCCAATTTCATCCAAATGTTGCAAATGATTAAATCAGTCTAATATATATGAGAAAACTTAGTTGTGGTTAGTTGTTATGTCATAAAGACATCAAATAATTTATTAAAAGCATGTAAACAGACTCTTATCACACCTAGTTTATCTTGACACTACCACTAAGATTTCTAGCAAACACTTCTGTATCCAAAGAAGAAGAAAGAAAAAAGTCAGACATTAGATAATATGCAGGTTGTTAACAATTCATACCAAAGA
This sequence comes from Peromyscus eremicus, assembly GCF_949786415.1. Lineage (NCBI taxonomy): Eukaryota > Metazoa > Chordata > Mammalia > Rodentia > Cricetidae > Peromyscus > Peromyscus eremicus. The sequence continues at coordinate 46,105,740 of NC_081431.1, forward strand.
GAGGGAAGGATTTAATTCAGGGAGTGGATTTTTAATACAAAAAAAAATTATTGTCTACCCTGGACAATGAGAGCAACACATACCTTGACATATTGTGACATGAAACCTCCTATAGAAAAAATGGTTAGGACCTCCTTCTTATGTCTCAATGAAGTAGCTCACACAGAGTATACAGCCTCCAGAATTAAACAATGATTATAGGATGAGAATTATAACATGCAAATATAAGAAAAACATGTACTTGGCTTGAATGAGATGAACAAAGAGGTCTCTCAGAAAAACCTCATTTGATTATTTTGGTTATTTTTTTATTTGTCAAGAATTAGAGGTTGAAGGAATTTTTTTCAGCATTTGCCACAGGTTATCAATGACTGTAGAATTAGCAAAGTTATATATCTTATTTCTGATGCTAATACTATGAGCAATTTACAGGTGTGAATATGGAAGCATTGATTTGATAATGCTTTATCCATTATGTTTCTCTAATGTATTTAGGACTACAAATCTCATCAGATGTTACATGTAATTAGTCTAATGCATGGAACATCTCTAAAAGATAGAAATGTAAAAGTTATAGTTGATTAATAGCATGCTATTTTGTTCCCTCATTAAAACATTTTTGTCATTAACTTAAGGAGAATTACATCAGTAATGTGTAAAAATGTTGCATTTAATTCAATACAATTTTATTTAGCAACTTTTCCCCCATTGAATTGTAGGAAATAAGTTAGCAAGCATAAACAAACTGTACAGCAAATCTACCAAACTATAACTTGTGTGGTTGACATGAAATTGTTTGACCAATGTAAGATTTAACTTTTCCGTATATTAAGTATTTAATTGCATTTGAAATGTTAACTATTATTGCAAGAAAGACAGTGTGTACTGACAGGAAAGGAGTTAGTTCTTGTTTCTCCCTTCCTAATTTCCCCTCACTCCTCTCCTCCAAGTGCCCGCCCTCCTCACCTCCCCTCTACTCCCAATCCAATCCTCTGTTCCCTTCAGAAAATTGCAGACTTCCAAGAGATATCGACCAAACATGGCATATTAAATTGTAGTAAGACTAAGCACTTCTCTTCAGATTAAGACTGGATTAGGCAACCCACTAGAAGGGAAAGAAACACCAAAGCAAGCAAAAGAGTCATAGAAAACCCTGCTCCCACTGTTAGTGTTTCCACAGAAAGACCAAGCTACCCAACCATAACCCATAACATCTATACACACACACACACACACACACACACACACACACACACACACACAGACAGACAGACAGAGACAGACAGAGGCAGACAGAGACAGAGAGAGGAGAGAGACACACAGGGGGAGAGAGAGAGAGAGACAGAGAGAGAGAGAGAGAGACAGAGACAGAGAGAGAGAGAGAGAGAGAGAGAGAGAGAGAGAGAGAGAGAGAGAGAGAGAGAGAAATGAAAAACAGAAATTCTGTTTAGCTGGTGAACTTATACAGAGTGTGGAACCTGCCCTGGATTTTGGTGGACATTCCTAGTGACATCACATTGACAAAAGTGGTTTATCCCTTTCCCGACCTATTTCAACTGAAAATAACTCCCTGACTGGTGCTGGGGCTTTGTGTCCACACCCCACTCTCTGTAACAGAATTTTTGTCTGTTTGGAGCTTGCTCAGGTCTTGTGACTGGTTGTCACAATCTCGATGAGTTCACATGTACACTACTCAAAAATACATGACGGATAAATAAATAATAAATATCTTTAATCAAATATTTTCTTGTGTTTTCAAATATAGTAACGATTTTTTACTGTTGCCTGAATTCTAGGGATGAATTGAGCTCTCATCAGGACCCCAAGCATTTTTATTTAGCTACTTGCTTTTAGGTAATGGGGTTTTTTTTGAAATGAATGTATTGTACTTTCCTGCGTCCATTGGTCATATTGCTTTAAAATATCATACACTACCATGTGCATTAGCACAGTAACAGATAGCATGCTGTCTAAGTTCAGAATGATAATTTTTGTTAGTGTACTAGGCAGACCAAACTCAATTGGGAACAATGTGACTGTCCACTTAAATCCAGGTAAGGGCTTTATAGTTTTCAATTATTTATTTTATTTATTTAGGCAGTTATGTGTGTGTTCATGTATGTGTATGTTGGTGTGTGTTGTGTTTTTGTTGCGTATATGTGTATTAGGTAGGACATAAAATAACTTATAAGTTTTATCACTTTCTTTTTATTTAGTTTATTTAGTTCATGACTGAACTCAGGACTTGAGGATTTTAACAAGAACTTTTACCTGCTGAGTCATTTTGCCAGCTCAGGAACTGATTTTCCCATAAAAGAATCAAATAAAATCATCTTGTGAAATTTTAATTTGTGCCTAGTAATAAAGCTCTGTGAAATGGAAAATAACTTTGATTTATAGTTTTATTGATTTCCATGTCACACATATCACCACCGTGTTAGCAACATGATGTCACCAAAAGCAAACTTGAGAAGACATGAGTAGGATCGATTCTGAGATCTCTAAGGATCTGATTTCACACACCGGGGCTCTTGGCAGTTTGTAAATTTACCTGAGGCAGTAGCTATACCAACTCCGGTGCAGCGACAGTTTTTCCATTTTATTAGAGTTCAGAGCTCTCTTCCCCAATTCCCAGAATCCATTTCAAAGATTTCTTACTTGAAGAAGTGTAGAATATACAACAAAATGACCTGTGACCTAGGGGCCGTAGAGAATGCTGCAGTCATACTTACAAGTTGTAAATGGATGTGACAGGGAATCATTTATTTATAGCTAAAATCTGAAAACTAAGATATTGAAACAATTATTAGATGAAAACTCTAGTATGTTCATCAAGGCATTATGGAATATTTATTAATAATTTAAAATTATTGTTCATACAGTTCACATAAATATAGTAATAATTGTACATAGGTGTATATAAAAGTAGGACTAGCTATTTGTTAGAGTATGAAGTGTACATTTCATTGTGTTCTAGCTCACTGTGATTTGTACTCTACACAAAATATGATGTGCTTCCTTATTTTATTTCCTGATATGCATAACCTGAATTGTAGAAAGAATCTTAAATGGTCTTATTAATAAAAACAAACCCAAGGCCAGTTATTGGGGTGAGTTCTGGAAGATCAGAGAAGCAGAACAAGCCACAGCCGCTTTACCTTGCCCATTCCTCAGCTGATCCTGGTTCCTCAGACCGATGCCTCTGAGTCCTCATCCAGAATGAATCCCAGCTGAACTGCTGCTCCAAAGCCTAAAAGCTTAACCAGCTCTAGTTCCTCATGCTCATGCCTTAAATTCCTTTCTGCTCCCTGCCATCACTTCCTGGGATTAAAGTAGTGTATCACTGTGCCTGGCTGTTTCCAGTGTGGCCTTGAGCTCACAGAGATCCAGATGGATATCTGCCTCTGGAATGCTAGGATTAAAGGTGTGAGTGCCACCATTTTCTGGCCTCTATGTCTGTCTAGTGGCTGTTCTGTTCTCTGACCCCAGATATATTTATTAGGGTGCACAATATTTTGGAGAACACAATATCACCACACTGAATGCCATATAAAAAGTAGGAAAAATTTGCACTGATACTGATAATTTCTGTATTCGTACTTAAAGACAGGAAAAATGATATAGATGAATTAGTAGAATGTTCGAATTTGGATAAGATAAAGCACAGGAAAGTACATATATTGATAATTCATAATCACAAGAAAATGATGCATTAAACATTTCAGATTGTACCCTTTGAAAGTTCCACAATTGTTGTTAAGTATCTAGAAATATTAAGGCTGATTCATTTTATAGCACCTATGAGAGAAGCACTATTTCTTGTGATGAATTTATCATAACTCATTATAACACAGTTTGTTTCATGGTTTGTCCAAAATTGTAGAGCACCCTCTTTTAGTCCAAGTCACATTGTCATTAATCACACTTGAAAAAGTTAAAAATCATTAGGTTATCAAAAGAGAGAGAGAGAGAGAGAGAGAGAGAGAGAGAGAGAGAGAGAGAGAGAGAGAGAGAGAGAGAGAGATTCATATATCTTATATGAAATTACGATACTTGGTTTGCCAATATTCCCCACAGAAGCCTTAGATTTTAAAAAAAATCCAGTGTCAGGTATGAGAATCCTTCAATCAATTTGTTGAGCAGGGCAGTCCAAGTGAGTCCATAATCTATTGTGTTTGCCCATGGTAGATTCTCAGAATTTGAAAGTCTGTCTCTGTTTCTGAAAATCATGCACTTTGAACACAGGGCACAGAAGAGCTAAGCTGGATCTAACTTGAAAGTATCCTTATGGTAGTATACCTTTCATTGTTCTATAAAGTACTATGTAAACTGCCAAATGAGGGAGGGAAGTATTCAATATTCCTTTCTAGCCATGGTGTCAATGAACTATAACAATAAATAGCACGGTATTGAAAGTTCAATAGTAGTACTCATACCTTGATGGTAACCAGCAGTTGTCTAATGAACTTAAGGCACTCACAGTAGGAAGTTATGTAAGATGGTACTACAATCTTAGGCAACTACCTATGCAGTGTGGTCCTGAATCTTAGAAGAGAACACCATAATTCCTAGTTACATTCTAAAACTTATCCTAAACACATCAGTAAATATATATCTCATCCTTATTAAACAAAATTTAATTTATATCAAATAGAGACCATTATATAACTATGACAGGTCATAATTCAAGGATCAATGGATTAGGTGAAGCACAACTCCATCATATGTAGAAAACAACTACTGCATCCCAGGCTCAAGGACCATCATAGAAGAAAAAGGTACACAAAGGTAATAAGAGAAAATATGTTGTGAGAAATTGTGTTTCCTAGAAATGAAATGGAAGCTTCACTCATGACACCTCAACAACATGATTGCCTGAACAATACCTGGACAATGATAATATCAACAGATATGATAATGCAGAAGAGGGAACTCTTGGCAGGATCTACCACAGATAAAGAGCTGCAGGAAACTAATGACCGCTGAAAGTAATTAGCCTCTCCCAGGGATGATTTCCTTAACTGATTATCCAATACAACATGGTCAGCCCTTAAATCATCTACACATAAGCAATCACTGAACTCAAAAATATGTATTTACATATTTATGCATTTATATGTAACAATGATAAAAAGGTTATCAATTTTAGAAGGACTGAGAGAGGGACATGAGAGGGTTTGGAGGGAAGGAATATGTGGGGGTTTGTAGGAAGGGTACATAGAAAGGCTTGGAGGAAGACAGCAAAGTGGAAAGTGATATAATCATATTTTAATTTCAGAATTTGAAGAAAAATGAGAATAAGTGACCTTCCATTCTACATGATCCCTGTTGAGAAATTTTCAGTGTTGTCTGCCTGTGTTAGATTCAAGCTATGAATTGTGTTTTTATTATACAGAGCAGCCAATACTAGAATGTCTTTGAGACAAAAAAAGATAATGGTATGGCCTTAGCTGTTAATTATGTCCTCCTGGACTATGCTCAAAGGGCAGAGATTGCAGCTGATGACAATCTCCTCCAGATTTCAAAGACTTTAATTCCTTTACATAAAACCTTGCCAAAGTAAATCGTACTGGATCTAAGAGTACACAGGCATCTCCTAAGTACTGCAGAAGCAATCATATAATAGGGAGAGTCTGAACTTTATCAAAGCAGGGACTCAATATTTCCATGTAATATTAATTATGGAAATGAATTATTTCAAGATCAAAAGCATCATTTTCAAAATACATTGAAGCTGAGAGTGATAGCACATACTTCCCAAACCTGGAAAGATAAGATATGAAGAAAAACTTTAGGTTTGAGCATAGCTTGGGAACGATTGCCAGGATTTATCTCAAACAAAAAAAAAATGAAAATATTATTCATTACATTCTAATATTTAATTCCTTTCTTAATTATAATCTAATAAATGCCAGAGTATCATTTGTGGCAATTTTCAAACAGGAGTCATTTTAAAACAGACATAGCCTGTGCTCACTCATTATTCATTTTCTTGGAGAAATATAAATGTTTCAGGTGCAGACACTGAAATTATTTATGTATAATGAAGTTTATAGAACACTGTAATATATATTTTAGACAAGAAAAATATATTATTTTTAGGTTCAAGTCAAAAGACAGTGAGAATATATTATGTATTTTGTTTGACAGTTCTCAATGATGAAAAACCCTCTCAAGTTTCTCATGTTTTGCTTTGTAATTAAAGCCCACAGAAACATAATATTAATTCCAAAGCCATGAAGAGAATGTGTATGTGTATATGTGTTTGAATATGTGTGTGCTTGTGTTATATATGGTTGCTTGAAATATTATTTTGATATAAAATCACAATAAGTGACTGCCTAAGGCAGGGTACAATCATTACAATTCAATTTCCAGTAGTAAATAGTCTGTTGTTTAAAAATATATGATGTTATTTCTAAAACTATAGGCTGTTCAGGAAATGAGAAGCAAATGAAACAAACAAACCATTATAACTATGGGCTTTTATAACTCTGAAAATAAATCACTCTTTTATTCCTATTATGTGCTTCAATTTCTTTTCATTTTCACATTGCCTTCATTCATCTACATTCATATATTTAAGAAAGAAATTGAATGGAAATGCTCAGTGCATATGTATTACAATTACTCCTAATCATCTACCCGTCTTTATACCTTTCTCTTAGAATTCGTATGCTCAAACATCTACTTGAAATGTTCTAAGTATCATTGTTAGTTAATATTTTTTTTTTTTTTTTTGGTTTTTCGAGACAGGGTTTCTCTGTGTAGCTTTGCGCCTTTCCTAGAACTCACTCTGTAGCCCAGGCTGGCCTCGAACTCACAGAGATCCACCTGCCTCTGCCTCCCTAGTGCTGGGATTAAAGGCGTGCGCCACCAACGCCCGGCCATTGTTAGTTAATATTATCTTACTCATATTTATGACTCAATATTCTTTTTGCACATTGTCCAGTGAGTCATTCCAAGTTATTAACAGGGTTGATCAACTTCCATGAACAAGGAAATTGATCCACTATCTGGTTCACTTAGATAGGCATGTTTATTGTTTTAAGTGATCACATTATAGACCTTTATTTCTTTTTCATATTTTATCAAATTATTATATTTACTGCCCTCATTCACATTTGTAAACATCCCCTTGATCTGCTGTCTCTAAGAAGTGCTAATTTAATCTTAAAATTTTTTCTTTCATTTTTACAGAAAAAATTTTGCTAATCAAGAGATATTCCATATGATAATATTTACTTTTTGTTTTGCAGATTAAGTAAACATTTATGAAGTTTCATTTCATTTAGAAACTGGGTTTAGAATTTAAAATGGAAGAAAGCCTATACAAAGAATATTGAAATATTCTTTTTTATAACAAAATAAGATATAATAAGATAAAAAAACCTAACTCATTGAAGTTGGACAAGTCAGACAAACAGATGGAAAAGAGCCCAATAGAACTGACAAGAATCAGCCACTTGTTTACACACTTAGGAATATCACAAAAAAAACAAAAATAATTAACAAGAAACTATAATATATACACAAAGGATCTAGTGCAGAGCCACACAGGCCATGTGAATGCTTCCTCAGTGTCTGTGAGTTCATATCAGCTTTGTTTATTTTGATTTAGAGAGACTTGTTTTCTTGGTATCCTCTATCCCATCTGCCTCTTACACTCTTTCTGCCTCCACTTCTGTGGTTCCCTGGTCCCTGAGGGCAAGGATTTGGTGGAAGCATCCTATTTAGGACTGAGTCAGGTTTCCTGACTCCTGTGTGTGCTTGAATGCACAAGCCAGAACCTGTTTTGGGGGGGTTTTGTTTGTTTGTTGTTGGTAGATATTTATAGAACAGCTTCAATATTAACTTAGAACTTAATCTACAATGAAAAGAATTCTACTGCCTGGCAACATGCCTTAAAAGCTGCAAGTGTATAATGTCATGTTTGACTAGATGATTTTAATGTCCAGAACTCATATTCTGTAGAGAGAATTGACAGCCAGAAATTGTCCACTGAATTTCTTATGTGCTTCAGGCCCTGAATGAAGCCACACATTCACACATACACATCTAATTTAATAAATAAATAAATTTTATCTTTTGAATATACACTAATTTATTATTTTTCTCCATTCTATAATCTTCTCTCAGAATACAGCTCTCCCACAGCCTCTCCTTGCCCCACTCTTCCCATGTTTCTACCTCCCTACTCTACCAGATCCACTGCTCCTCCATTTCACTTCAGAAAGGAGCAGGCCTCCCAAGGATATCAACCAAGCACTGCCAAGAAGCAATGAGAGTACGCACAAAGCTTCATATCAAGGCTGGATAACACAACCCAGTAGAAGGAAAAGGGTACCAAGAGCAGGCAACAGAGTCAGAATCACCTCCACTCCCAGTGTTAGGAGTCTCACAAAAACCCCAAACTAATCTACCACAACATATACTTAAAGGACACATATGAAGGCTCTGTGATTGTCTCTTCAGTCTCTGAGCCCCTATGAGCCTTGCTTAGTTGCTTCTGTGGGACGTGTTCTCCTAGAAAGAGAATTTTATACCTTCCCAAATATACAGGTAGGTTATGATTGCTGAACTCAAAGAATTTCAAATTTAGTAAAGGATAATTTAATCATAATTAGTGAACAATACAAATAATTACATCAGTTATCACATTTGAGTAATTAAACAAAGAGGTCAATCACTGCTTATATATACATATAAGCTAGTAGTACACAAAATATGCTGATATATGGCAAAGTGCTTTGATTTTAACATTAGAAACTGATCTAGTCATAAACGAATGTAGCTACTGACTCTTTCTTTCTACAAAAATGAGTATCTAGCCCTTGATTCCAATTTTGTTTAATATTTGGTAACTGATCAGCATCCTTGTATAGGGTCTTCAAAAGAACTTCAGATAGAATTTGAAGTAGACAAAAGCAAAAGTGATTGATATAGATGAGGAATTCATTTATTAATCTTATCCTTAAAAGAAGATGTTTGCTCTTTTGTCATAGAAATATTTGCATTGTATTTTAAAACTTTAGATACAATCACAGAGATATTATTTCATCTCCATCTATTGGGGTCAAAGAATTGACCTCTCATACATTATTCTTGAAACTCTCAAAAAGAGGAAAACTTTAAAGTCTGGCTTAAAAGCATAGGTCAATTCTTAAATGCCAGGAATGACATCTCTTCTTCTTAGCTCCATAGTTAAATGAATAAAGACTTGGACTTTATTACTATAAAATGATATTGAATCATGTAATATGTGAAAAATTATGTTTGGAAGCAAGTGAATATTTACTTTAGAAACCGGGATAGATCATAATTGTATATATTGTAAAATAATAGTTCATTTTACATTAAATTATAGTGTTATTATCCATCTTTTTAAATTGTATTGTTACTGCTTTCATGTTATTACAATTAGTTTAGTACTGTGCACCACACAGATTTACTTCTATTCAGAAGACCTTACGGGATAGATAATATTCAGAAAGCTTTTCGCCTTTAACATTATAAATAAAGTCATTCAAGATTGGAAACCAGTGATTGATTCAGAAGCTAAATTCTAACACATTTTCTTTTGTGGTATATTATAATATAGATTTAGCCATAGAAAATAAATTACCTCCTAAAGGCATATTGCTGTTTAGTTGCTCAAAATTAAATCTGGTATTGCATTTATGTTTCATGGGTTATTATTCTAACATTTGAAATGAGAGAACTGAGGCAGAAGGGCTGTGATATGTTTTGCCTGAAGGTCCAATGAAACTCAGCAAACTATTCCTGCATGCTTTATATACTAAAACCAGTTTGGTAGTTTTGCTTATTAAAACGAAAACAATTAAAATCACCAACTTTTCAAAAGATAAGTCGTCAAATTGAAAAGTGAACAAACAATCTTGCAGTGTGTATGGATCTGGAAATATTTCTATTTTTATATAGCAGTAAAATAACAATATAATGAGAAAATTTTCTAAAATTAAATTATTTTAAAAAAATTGTCCACTTTGATAACATGTGATTTTACAACGTGGTGTTGATGTTCATTCATTAAGAGCTTTATAATTAAATTTTAAATCAGGGATACTTTATTAGTTTGTCACATAATTGGTACATGAGTCTTTTACATTTTAGACTTTCAAGCATATATGCATATAGATTTTACCAGTGGTTTTCTATACCATTCTGTGTTTAAAAAATATTGAAAATAGAAATAGCCCTGCATATTCTTAAAATTGAAGAGTATTGCTAATTTAAAATCTTTGTAAAATGTTCTAATTTGTACTACATAATTTATTAGTATGTGTCTTATTCTACACAAAATCTCAATAATAAAATATGTATTAGATATTAAAATATCAAATAAATGCTTAATATTAATATATTTAAATAATAAATATTGTTTGATAATAAATTAAATACTATTAAAATATTTACTGACTTATTTCTTATGTTTGATTGTGTATAATTCATGTAATTATAGCTCAGTATATTTTGGAAAATTGTGTCTTGTAAAAAGTCTGAAAATAGGTAAATTAGGGTTTATTTATATCTTATTTGACATACTACAGTATTTACTACAAATATTACATGACCAATGATAATTTTTCTAATATAAAAATCTGCCAAAAATCATTTACCCTGCTCCAGAAAAATTAATGTGAATATAAACAATCAGATTTTTGAATCAATATTCAAGGAAATTTTAATACAACTGTTTTCCACATATGTACCCAAATGTATTTTCAAGCCCTGGTGTTACATACTTAAATGCATAGGACCAGTCACCTCTTCTATATATTAATATAATTTCATCTAGCTAATTATCCAATATATTATGGCCTTGGCTTGAATATGGCCCTCACTTATGAAACAATGCAGCAATTTGTTATCCACTTAAATGTAAAGGAATAACATACAAATGGATTCATGGGCTATGCACAATCATTTGGTCTAGATTGCTTTTTAAGACCTCTTGATGATGTGTTTAACTTCTATGACTGGAGGCGTGCTCATCTATATTGTTTCTACTTCCTAGCTAGTAGTGGGAAAGGTTCTATGAACCTACCAGTATAGAGAATTTATTGTTAATATAAGGTTTCATTTCACTCATAATAATATTACAAATTACATTTTACCAATATGACTCTCAATAGATCTTCATTATTATAAGAAACAGTCAAACTAACACACGTAAATGTAGGCATTCTTTTCTTTTCCTCTTTCCTAATATTTAGTGTCACCACCAAAACAACTATACTGAGAGGCTTACTGTGATCTGTTACTGAAAATATAAGCCATATTTGCCTAATAGTTAGAGAAATTTCAAATCACTATCTGGGTCTGTCCTCTGAAGACTTCTTATTGAAATTAGTTGGTTTTTTTTTTATTTTTTTTAGTTTTGATTAGATTTACTATTATGTTTATTTAAGTGTATATATGTGTGTGAATGTTAGTACATACATATGGATGCCCCCAGGAAGCCAGAATAAGCTCTGAGTATGATACAACTGAAGTTACAGTAGGTTGTGAGACCATCATTGTAGGTAATGGCAATTGACTTCTGTTCCTCTGCAGAAGTAACAAGTGTTCTTCTTTCTTTGAGATTTTTTTTAAGGAATTTTTATTCATTTTACATACCAATCACAGTTTCCCTCTCTCTTTCTTTCCCCTACCCTTCCTGCATTGCCCCCAACCCACATCCCATTCCCTCCTCCTAAAAGATAAGGCCTCTCATGAGGAGTCAGCTGAGCCTGGTACATTCAGTTGAGGCAGGTCCAAGCCCCTCCTCCTACATCAAGGCTGTGAAAGGTGTCCCAACATAGGTAATAAGCTCTAAAAAGCTAGCTCACATACCAGAGATGAATCCTGATCCTACTGCCACAGGACCCTTTAAGCGGATCAAGCTACATGGACTGTCTCCCTTATGCAGAGGGCCTAGTCCAGGCTCCACAGCTATTGGTATAAAGTTCATGAGTTCCCACTAGCTTGATATGGTTGTCTCTGTAGGTTTCCACATCATAATCTTGATGCCCCTTGCTCATAGAATCCCTTTTCCCTCGCTTTGACTGGACTCCTGGAGCTCAGCAGGGTGCTTGGCTGTTGATCTCTGCATCAGCTTCCATTAGTTACTGGATGGAAGCTATGTGATGACAGTTAAGGTATTCACTGATCTTAGTACCTGGGTAAGCCAGTTCAGGCACCCTCTCCACTATCACTAAGCTGGGGTCATCCTTATGGATTCCTGAGAATTCCCCTAGCACCAGAATTCTCTCTATCCCCATGATGTCTGCCCCTATCAAGGTATCTCTTTGATTTCTCTCCCACTCTGTCACTGTTCCACCTTGACAATCCTGTTCTTTTATGTTCTCATCGCCTATCCCCTACCCTCTCTTGCCCCCCTTCCTCAGGTTTACTCCTGGAGATCTCATGTATTTCCCCTTCCCAGGGTGATTCATGCATCCCTCTTAGGGTCCTCCATGATAAAGATCTTGGAGAGATCAGGAATACAAGGAATATACCTAAGAATAATAAAGGCATTTCACAGCAAGCTGACAGCCAGCCTCAAATCAAATGGAGACAAATTCAAAATAATTCCACTAACATTAGGAACAAGACAAGGCTGTCCACTGTCCCCATGTCTATTCAATACAGTACTTGAAATTGTAGCTAGAACAGTAAGACAACAAAAGGAGATCAAGGGGATACAAACTGGAAAGGAAGAAATCAAACTTTCACTATGTGCAGACCATATGATAGCATACATAACTGACCCAAAAAATTCCACTAGGGAAGTCCTACAGTTAACACCTTCAGTAAAATGGCAGGATACAAGAATGACTCAAAAAAAAAAAAATCAGCAGCTCCCCTCTATACAATAATAAATGGGCCAAGAAAGTAATCAGAAAAACATCATCCTTTACAATAGCTATGAACATACTAAAATACCTTGGAGTAACTCTTACTAAGCAAAGGAAAGTCCTGTATGACAAGAAGTCTCTGAAGAAAGAAATTGAAGAAGATATTAGAAAATGGAAAGATCTCTCATGCTCATAGGATTAACATAGTAAAAATGGTAATCTTACCAAAAGCAATCTACAGATTCAGTGCAATCCCCATCAAAATCCCAACACAATTCTTCATAGACCCAGAAAGAACAATACTCAGATTCATATGGAAAAACAAACAAACAAACAAACAAACAAACAAAGAAAAAAGGATAACTAAAGCAATCCTGTACAAAAAAGCAACCTCTGGAGGCATCACCGTCCCTGACCTCAAGCTCTACTATGGAACTGTAGTAATAAAAACAACTTGGTACTGGCATAAAAACTGACATGTGGACCAATGAGACCTGATTGAAGTTCCTGACATTAAATCACACACCTATGAACACTTCATGTTTGACAAAGAAGCCAAAACTGTACAATGGATAAAAGAAAGCATCTTCAACAAATGCTGGATGTCAACTGTACATAACTGGATGTCAACAAGTAGAAGATTGCAAATAGATCCATATCTATCACCATGCACAAAACTCAAGTCCAAGGGGATAAAAGACGTCAACATAAATCCAGTTATACTGAATCTGATAGAACAGAAATTAGGAAGTAGCCTTGAATGCATTGGTACAGGAGACCACTTCCTAAACATAACACCATTAGCACCGACACTGAGAGCAACAATTAATAAATGGGGCCTGCTGAAACTGAGACTCTTCTGTAAGGCAAAGGACATGGTAAATAAGACAAAATGGCAGCCTACAGAATGGGAAAAGACCTTCACTAACTCCACATCTGACAAAGGCCTTAACTCCAAAATATATAAAGAACTCAAGAAACTTGACATCAAAATACCAAACAGTCCACTGGTATCTTCATAGCAATAAGAGCCTAAATAACACACCCTGAAAGATTATTTCAAAGATAAACCCATTGTCACTGAGCTTCCATCAACTTAAGCTGTTTTTTTTTCTTATTTCTTATTTTATAAGGTTGACCTAGACCAAAAATTATTCAATTAGTCAGGAACTGGTTGTTGCCCTGTCAGAAAGGAATACAAACAGTCTTCTAAAAAGTTCTGCCTGTTATCCGTGAGGCTATCCCCACATTCTTAGCCTTCAACTTCCCCAGAATGACCTTATCTAAATCCTTAAGACATAAAGGGTGAAGGTCCATATTCTGTAATTACTTTGAACTTAATTAGTGATGAAGTACAAATACAAAGATGGTTTCTCTTACTACTATCTCTAAATGAAAAGCATTTTCTAGGCATCATCTCAATTGTCTATGAAATTCCTTTGCAATAGATTAAGTAAGTACAAGAAGCATTCTCTTCACAATAGTGAATAGGATGTTCTCATTGATCCAGTACAGTCATGAATATCTTTGGGCTGTTTGTTGGTGGTGGTGATGGTGGTTATTGTTGTTGTTTGTTTATTTGTTATTGCTATTGTTTATTTTTGTTCTTTTTCTAAAACTGGCTTGAATATTTGATATAATACCGTTTGAAATTGAGTTTACTGAACCCTGGAAGAAATTAACTCCGTAAGGTTATTGAGAAGAATGTGTAGCAGCCAAAGGTGAATAGAAGAATTAACCCCAGAGCAGTTACTAACAGAGGAAGGAGTGCCAGCAATATCCAAGTCTTCTAACCTATAGTCCAAGAGGTGTTACCGGACTTTTCAATTTTATCAGCTTCCTGGAGGATATTTTTGAGTTTTCCCTTGATTACTATTTTTTTTTTTATCATAGAAGCACCATTCTTCCTAAAGGTAAAGTCAGGATCCTCCTTTTCCTTGTAAAGCCTTTCAAGTGTGCTGGAATGCCCTCAAAAGGGAAGCTAGTTGACCTGGAAAGTGAGTAAGTACCTGTGTTGTTTTCATAACAACATTGCTGTTACTTTTTAAGACTGTTGTGGGATACTCAGTGAACTTTCTTCATGAGTTACCTCACCAGTTCTGAGTAATTCACTCATGTGTATACAAGAGACATTGGAATGGAAGCTGTCAGCTTATGAAGGTGGGGGTTTTATATAAGAAAATGGTAAAGAAACTTTTTTTTTAGGCAATGAAGATATCTCGAGTCACATATCCTAAATAAAAATTTCTTATGCAAAAAGAAGGTAGGATTAGACAAATCTTTCTCCACAATTAGAATGTTTCCACACATGATTTTCAAATTTATATCCATCTGGTATCCATGTTAAATTAAACATGATCCAGAGACAGCTAAACATTAACAGTTATTATATTGATGTCGTTGGTTTTGAGTATAGAAATTTTTATAAAATGATATTCTTGTTTTATACCATTACACTAAATATTAAGGAGATGGAAAATTGTTCCTTTAGTATTGTTAAATCCCTACTGCCTACAATTTTGCCAAGATGAGACACTAAGAAACAAAGTACACAAAGTACTATTAATTATTATCAGCTCAGTTTGTTACACACACACACACACACACACACACACACACACACACACACACTAGACTGAATGGCTGACACAGCAGGAATTTATTTCCTGTAGCTATTGAGCATAGAATGGTAGTGAGTAAGCTGGTTCCTGGTAAGGGTTCAATCCTAGCTTGCAGATAGAGACCTCCTTATTATGTTAATATAACAGAGACAGAGGACAAGAGTTCTGCATTCAATGCCTGCCTTTAACAGAGGTACAAACTCCATAGGATTAGATGAGATCTTTACTCTCATTGTCTCATATTTATTTAATCATATCATGTATTAGGATTCTCCAGAGATACAAATCCATAAGAGGGAGATAGTTATGTGATAGGTAGATGGATGGGTAGATAGATGATAGATAGATGGATAGATAGATAGATAGATAGATAGATAGATAGATAGATAGATGTAGATAAAGAGATGATAGCTGACAAGGGAATTTATTAGGGGGGCATTGGGACTTCTTAGCTAACATTTATGGAACCAGTAATTCTGTGACATCCATTTGCAAGCTAGAAAATTACATAAGCTGGTAAAGTACTAAATTCATGAGGGGAAATCTTAAATTCAGGAAGGTCTTGGTTAGATGAGAGGAGGTGTTCTTCAGCCTTCCTCTACCCTGTTGTTCCACTCAGATTGCCGGCTCACTGGACAATTCTGCTCACACTGAGAATGACTCTTCTTCACATAGTTTATAACTTTAGACACTAGGCTCATAGGAAACATGTTGACATACTAAGATATAATGTTTACCAGTTATCTGTATATCCTTTAATTAAGGTAAATTAATTCCCCAAGTTAATCTTCACTCATGTGTATCCTTATTGCTTAATGTCCTCAGGTTAGGGCTAGGAGGTTCAGCATTTGAGTCTAGTGCAAATATTCTGTCCCACTTAAAGAATAGAAAAAATCTAATATGTGCAAGATGAATTGATTTTTTCTTTATCCTAAGTGCAAATTATGTCTCCTGACTGTTTACCAGTAGGCTACAGATTAATTCAGATTTAATTAATTTCATAGGGTGAATATAGAATCATAAATATCAAGTTTGAAAGCTGTCTATATTTCAATTAAAAAAATAATCTAATAAAATTTATGTAGAATCTACAACTCTATTACATTTTTTTAAGGTCACAGTTAACCTTGGCTGATGATACAGGCCTGTAATCCCAAAATTTGGTAGACTGAAGTAGGAAGATTGTAAGTTTAATATCAGTCTATGATATATAACAATGTGCTGTCACTAAAATTCACATAAAACAACTTCTGAAGATTGAATATTTCCTTTGAATTCCTATGTTTTAGATGTTATAATAATTATGTTAATTATATTGATCTAAGAGGATTTCTTTCAATATAGGATTTACAAAGCCAGAAATAGTTTTCTTCTGTTTACAACCAAAAGCTAATGTTCAGATTGATTGACCTGATTGATTGTTCTCAAACAGGAAAATAATGTGAAGCAGAGGTTTGAAAATGAAGAGCCAATATTCATATCTATTATTCCTTTTAAAATTCAACTACATTTATTCACTAGAAAAATCAAAATTTGGTATTATGAGATAATGGGATCATTTATTTTAAAGTACTGTACTATTTCTTTAAGTACAATAATGAGCACTTTGTAAGATCTATGTCCAGCATTTTGAAATAAGTTATAGGATGAATATTGTTAATTTTCTCCCTCTAAGATGAAAGGAAACATTGAGATGAGAAAATTGGGCCATGAATTTGAAGGAAAGCAAGGAGTGGATTATAGGAAAGTTTGGAGGGAGGAAAGGGAAGTAAGAAATATTGTAATTGAATGACAATCTCAAAAATAAAAGAAAAAAGTACATCATAAAATATCCATTTATTACTCTTTAAATTATCTACCTTTCTTTAGACCTTATTACTTTCCAATAATAGTTACTTTTTCTAACTAATTTTTTGTTATTAGAAAGTTATTCCTTTATTGCCAAATGCTTCTTATGACATTTCACCATAATTATACAGTAACATGAATAGCTAATTCTGTGCAACTTTTCCTCATATGTAGAGTTATGTATTGTGCCATTTGTATGGCCAAGTACTAATGCAAAATTAAATAGGCAGCTTAATTGTAGAACTGTTAAATAAGAGGTAGACTACAGATAATTATGTAAAGAAATAAAGCAGTCAAAACATTCTCTTAGTATGACATCTTTATTAGTTTATATTAAATATGGCTTTAAAAAACCAAAATATTTATTGCTTCATGAATAAACATTATTTGTATTAAACATAGGTACTTAGTTGATGTATTTAATTAAAGTTCAGTAAACATTACCATTAAAATATAAATCACTTGGAAAAAGCATAGAATATAACTGTTATAACAAAATGATATCACTCCAAAATTGATTATCTACTTATGTAGTAATAAGTGTTATTTCCTGATTTTAGCTTCTATTTGAAAATCCAAATAAAATATAAGAATTTAAATATATCTCAACATAATAGCACACTTTCATATGAGTACTTAGCATAGAGAGAGTAGAGTGTTACCTGGAAGAATTTTCCTTGACATTAACACCATCATCTGAGCTTGTCATGGTGACACAAACCTGTAATATCATTACATGAGATGCAAAACTAGGTTATCCCAAGTATGAGATCAGCCTGTATTACATAGAAACATATTTCAAAAATAAATAAACCCATAAATGCATAGTTAATTAGCCAAGAAATAGTTATATGCTTCTTTTATCTGATGATTATCTACATCAGTGACAAGAACCATTGAATTTAGGATATATTTTCATGAGAATCAAAACAAGTTTTGAGTCTCTGTACCTTTTCATGTACATTGCTAAATTTGTTAAACAAATATAAAGAACAATAAAATTAATTCCTCCTAATGCAAAAATGTGTAATTTCAATTCTGAAAGAATGACAAAATCCTGTAGTTTTCATCAAAGACTATGGAGGAACCAGTATGCTAAATTTCCATGGGCACATGTCCATCAGAAATATACCACTTCAATACAGCAATGAGTTCAGTGTGAGCTGCACACTTCAATTTGGGTAGAAGTTGCTGAGCTGCTAAAACAGACTAAGAGACTGGATGTGGGGAGAGTGGGTCCAAAGCTTCAGTGTTGTGAAACTCAGCTATGTATGCTAAATGGTAAATATTAAAACTGTGTTTCCAATTTTCCTCCAGTAATGTGAAAAGTGGTCCCTGTCTTAATGTGCTGAATAGAAGAAGCAGTTATCTTTAGCAATCCAGAGTTTGTTCAGATAGGCACATTAACAAGGCTGAGTTCACAGTAGGAATGGACACTGGACACTACATTAATGCTTTCTCAAACCAGAAGATATCAAGTTAAATCATAGTGAAGTGGCTCAAAGAACCTTCACAGAGTCTGGGTAATAGTATTTGTCTGAAGTTAAACATGAAAGAAATTCCTATTTAGCTTATTGAGAGAAAGGGGCACATTCTGAAAATTAAAGAAAAAGAATGTCAAAACAGGTACATGAAAGATTATTAAGTAGAGTAAATATTAAATTAATCTCAAAAATTTTAGTCTGCCTTAAAAATTGTTGAAAACTTGAAGCTAAACACATACAAAAGCATTCACATACATATGTTTAACAGAGATGGAGGGAGGAAAAGGGGGAAAGAGACAGACAGACAGAGACAAACAGAAAGAGTTTGACACGTGAATTGTATGACCAAAGATATCATTACTGTTTTATTCCAGGGTTCCATAGAAGCATTTATATTGTAATCTTACACATACTATTAACATGTTATTGATAATGTACTGTGTGAAGCACATATAAGAAGGGAGAGAGAAGGCTGTGCTAAGTGAAACTATTTGATATTGTACAACATAAAATGAAGAAATTGTGCCACCATTACTCCAGTGTATCTTACAGGAAGGACACCATTGTTCATAATAGGGTCTATAGTTGGGTTGGACTTTACCTTCTCTTTTGGTAGATAATATAAATTATCTCCAGCAACATGAACACTGGTCAGTAGCAGCGAAGGTTCTATGTAGGTACTAGCTTTACTTTTTGTTCAATGAGTTGTGTAGCTGATGACTTCAGAAATAGGACCTTAACATCAATGTGTGAATAACAACCAATAGTCTTCGAAATGGCCTGGGATGTTTGAGGGTTACCATTGGGTCTGTTTAGCCAACAACTTTATTTAGTGTAAATAATTCCTGAAAACAAGTCTTTGTTTGGTGAAGACAGATTTCCAGTTGGGGCTCCATCTTCCCCATTATTAAACTATTCCATTTAGAAAACCTTCATTCATGTGCATGTTTTATGAAGCTTCTACTGTGTTAGGTTACTACTCAAAGTCTTAAGTGGTCATTAGTTTTTGATGTACCTCAATGTACCCAATCCCTAACCCAATTACTTCCCTTCCCCTCCCTATTTGATCCTTCCTTTCCATTGGTCCCATTCATCCATGTCTATCAAATCTGTTCCTTTTCCTAGGGTGATTCAGTCTGCTTCAATGTCCATTTCTCTGTACATAACCCTTAGGGTTATATGGATTGCAGCCTGTTTACCAAGGACTTAACAGATAATATCCACATATAAGTGAATACATACCATATTTGCTGTTCTGGTTCAGGGTTGTGTCACTCAGGATAATATTTTTCAAGTTCCATCCATTTACCTACGAATATCAAGATTTTTTTCTGCATAGCTAAGTGATAATCTGTTGTGAAATGTACCATATTATCCATTCTTCTGTTGAGGGATTTCTAGGTTGTTTCCAGTTTAAGGCTATTACAAATAGAGTGACAGTGAACATGGCTGGGCAAGTGCCCTTGTGGTAGCATGAAGCATCCTTTGGGGATAAGACCAAGAGTGGTATAGCTGGATCTTGAGGTAAATTCAGTCCCATCTTTCTTTATTCTTAGATATGTGTCAGTGTGCATTTACATTTTTACTATGGATAGGTAGAATATACTTTAAAATCCACACTTGTATGTCATCACAAAGGTAGTTTAGATTGCTGATTTTTTTTTAACCATAGAAAATGTAATATATAAACTCAAGAGAATTTGCAAGGGGGGCACTTTTTAGAGTAAGAAAAAATAACATTTTTTTCCAAAGGAAATTGAAGAAAAAAAGTTGAAACATCTTACTAGGCAAAGTAAGTTGAGTTTGAAAAAAGTAAAAAAAAAATATATAAAATGCAGTAAGAATTTATTGTGGTTGAATATAATGTAAAGTTCTTATCTGAGAGCCCATGACAACAAAATTCTAACTAGTCATATAAACCTAGGAATAGAGTTTGATTAAAGGTGTGTTCTTTTAGCCGGGCGGTGGTGGCGCACACCTTTAATCCCAGCACTCAGGAGGCAGAGCCAGGCGGATCTCTGTGAGTTCGAGGCCAGCCTGGGCTACCAAGTGAGTTCTAGGAAAGGCACAAAGCTACACAGAGAAACCCTGTCTCAAAAAACCAAAATAAAAAAAAAATAAATAAATAAGAAAAAAAAAGGTGTGCTCTTTTAAAAATAAATACTCTATTCCATGAATAAGTCTCATTATTGGTCTATTGAAGAGTGGTCATTCATGAAACAACACAGAGTCAGCAGACTGTATTTATACATGCACACACATACATACATACACATAAATATATATATATATATATATATACATAATAATAAGAAGAAAAGAGAGTCTATCAATCTAAGAGTGATGGGTTAACAGGAGTTTGGAAAGGGAAGAAAGGGTGGAATGTGCATTAAAAATAGTTCAATTAAAATATATTAAAATAAAATAATTCTTAGTAAAATTTTAAGATGTTTTTCTTTGAAGTAACTTTTTTCATGTACAAAGGAAATTTTTATTAAAATATTTCTCAACACTAAGTACAATAAATACTTCAGGTCAGGTAGATAATAATTTCTAGTAGGTTAATGTTTAAAATGAGAAAGAAATATGTATCATTTTGAAAAATATCAATGAATGCAACATGATTTCTCAAAAAAAAAAAAAAAAGACCTGTATCCACAATGTGTCAATCTCATGACTACGGTGTTTATTAATACATCACTGTGACTTACTAGCTATGATGTATCTGCCTATGGTAATCTTTAGTAATAGGCCTCAACATGCCTTGTATGATTTTATATGTGTGATCAGATTAATGCAAAGATATGTGGCTGTATGTTTAATCCATGGAGATGTCAGCAATCTTGCAAACATGTTTTAGGACTTTGGCAAAAGTTCCTCACTTAATATTCTGGAAACTCTACCTCATAGATTAACATTTTAGAAAAGAATATGGTTTTATGACAACGCTTTTTTAGTGAAGTAGACTTAAACAACTTTACTCTTCCATTCTTCTAGTCAGATTGATCATTGTCAGACTGTAAATGACAACAGTTGCTAGTATGGGCATAGACGAAGGGGGTTCCTTTATACATTTTTGGTGGGACTATTAGCTGTTGGATCTACACTCGAAGTAAGTCTGAAGGGTTTTCAGAAACTTAAAAATTTTAATGCCATGGGACCCAGCCATTCTATTCCTGGGCATACCCAAAGGGCTCTTTATCTTGCTTCTGAGATAGTCACACAACTACACTAATTGAAGTTCTATGCACAAAGACAAGGAAATGTAATGAGCTTAGATGTTCAAACATTGGTGTTGATACAATACAATTATGGTGCATATACAAAATGAAATTTTACTCAAATGTGCAGAAAAATATAACAGGAAATTTGCAAGTAAATGGATAAAACTGGAAAATACTGTATTTAGAGAGATCACCAGAACCAGAAAGACAAATGTCTCATGCTCACTCTCAAATCTTTATTTTTGTGTGTTTAACCTGGTGACAGGCGGGAGCCAGGAAACTAGGAATGATCGTTTGATGGAGAGAGGTTCATTAAGAGAGAAATAAAAATAGACTAAAGATGAGAGGAGAGAGGACTATCAGGGGTGGAAATTTAGAATCAGAGATTGGGTTGGAGGATGTGAAAAGGAGGGCAGGAGCAGATTTACTGAAAAGGAATGGTATGTGCAAAAGCCACACTAAATCCAAATGTGGGCGATATTTTACATTGCATGCATTAGATCTCTATGTAAATACACCTTTTTATTGAAGGTTATTTTCTTATTCAGTTACTGTCCTTGAAATCAATAACAAAATTTTGCTATTTCCTGTAGATGAAATTCTAAACAGTCTTAGAAAATAGGAAACACAGAGCCAAATACAGGGGTAATAGCTGAAGAGATCAGAGAATTAGCGAAGAGCCACTGACTACCCTTTAGCTTACCACCAAGCCGTAGTTTCCCACACAAGAGACCTTCTTCCTGCTTAACCTGTGCTCTTATTGCCTTCCTCTTGTGCCTTCTCATTGGCTCTAAGCCCAGCCACATCAAATCCTCGTCACTGCCTGTCTATACAGACCTCCAGGTCTCTATGGTTGGTACTGGAATTAAAGGCTTGTGCCACCACGCTTGGCTGTGTCTTTGACTACACCGAGACTCTGCCTGCCATGTGATCAGATTAAGGGTGTGGGCTACCACCACCTGACTTTTGTTCCTGGCTCACTATGACCTCTGATCTCCAGGCAAACTTTATTTATTAACATACAAATAAAATTACATTTTAGCACAATTAAAATATCACCACAATTTCCTACATTTTCCGAAACAGTTTCTACTTAGACTTCTTTTTTTAATCTTCTCTCTCTGGACAAAATGTATCAGTAGACCTCTGCATCACTGTTAGAGTGACTATCTTTCCTTCACTAATTTTGTTGTATTTCAATTGATGTAACTCATTGACAGAATAAATTGTATAGATAATCAGTCATATTTGGTGAATCAAATCTTTTGTCATTATATTGTAGTAGGTTTGCACTGGGTGGTTTTGTGTGTCAACTTGACACAAGCAGGAGTCATCAGAGAGGAAGGAGGCTCAGTTGAGGAAATGCCTCCATGAGATCCAGGGATAAGGCATTTTCTCATTTAGTGATCAATGCAGGAGTGCCTGCCCCATGGTGGGTGGCCATCCCTGGGCTGCTGGCCCTGGATTCTGTAAGAGGTGGGCTGAGCAAGCCATGGGAACCAAGCCAGTGTATCAGCTCCTGCCTCTGGGACCCTGCACTGTTTTAGTTTCTGTCCTGACATCAGTGATGAACAGCAATGATGAAGTGTAAGCCAACTAAACACTCCCCTTCCCAACTTGCCCATTGGTCATGATGTTTAGTCACAGCAATAGAAACTCTAAGACAAGGGTAATGTATACTAATTGAAAATGTTGTTGTGGTTCTCAGTAATTACTCTGTGATATCATCTTGATGTATAAATAAGACATGCAAACTCCTAAATGAAATGGCAGGGGTGCCGGTGAACATGTCTCTATATGTTTTATTATACAATAAGTTCAGGGCTTTCAGGAAACAATTTTTCTTTATTTTTAATTAATTTATTTTTTATGTGCATTGGTGTTTTTGTCTTGTTTTGTTTTTGTTGTTGTTGTTGTTGTTTTTTGCCATTCGTTTCAGGTACCCTGGAACTGGAGTTACAGGTAGTTGTGAGCTGCCATTTGGGTGTTGGGAATTGAACTCAGGTTCTCTGGAGGAGCAGCCAGTGCTCTTAACCACTGAATCATCTCTCTAGCCCCCAGGAAACTTAAATTAAAGTATGTGGACTGATTACTTTACTCATTTGAGGGGTTTCTACATATTCCTACTATTTGATTTACGTAGATATTTTTAAATATTTAATGGCAAAAGGTTTGAAACTATCCTCATATATCATAGAATAACTTAGGGACTCTTTAGTCTATGGCTTAAAATAGGAGTAAATATTTTATCTCATGCAAGATTTGCTTTTTTCTGAAATATATGTTTTCTTTTTATATAGAATCCATAATAACATCCTTGCAAAGTGCTATCAAAGATAAAATTCACAACAAATTAATGTTTGTATTTTCTCTTTCTAGCAAGGATTAAGGTTTTTTTTTTTGTGTGTGTGTGTGTTTGAATCACTGAAAATTAAACATAATTTATACTTCCAAATTAACACTGTGGAATTAAGCCAAAATTTGGTGTTTGTTTCTGCTTTTACGTGATTTCATGGAGAAATCAGGTTATACAAGCAAATACCGGCAACATTTGGAATTTCAAATTAAAATATTGGTCTAAAAATTACAAATTTCCATTTTGTAATTTTGAGGAAAGAAAACTAAGCATTGATTGCAAAATTGTGGACATAAATAATACTACATAATAAAAGGATCTGGGAAGCTGAATTACATTGAAAGTTGTTGTGGCAATGGAAACACACATTTTTAAAATTTAAATCTTTAGATGATTTTTATTGCTACAACATTGAGCAAACTATTTAGAATTTCTGAATACTCTGTCAGGTCATAAGAAACAACAAGGATTCAATTATATATCTCAAAGTACATGAGTTAAATTTTCTTTTTACAAGCAATGTAATATTTATCACACATAAATTTAGAAATATTAAAGACCTCTGCACTATAGAGGATTCTGTATATGCACTTGAAAAAATACTGAAGTTTATCTGTTTTGATATTAAAATAGCATTCCTTGATTATGGTTTTGATAGTAAATCATTTTATTATTCTTTTCAATGTAAAGCATTTTTCTTTAAATTCATACATTTGATCCATTACGTCTTGTTTTGAATTTAATCTGATATGCTTGTTTTGGAACCTAATTATAATCATTATATTTAGTTATTTAAATGATTAGATTTGTCAGACATTCTACTGTTTTGTAGAAATCATATTTAGTCTGTCTTGTTAGTTTTTGCTCAGAAACATTATTTTTAATGAAATCCTTCTAATGAACCACCTTATTAGAGTGTTTATGTCTGTGCTACATTTAGAATAATTTTTGTGATTATTCTGGGTCATAAATGTAAACTTGAACAAATGGCAAAATACTTTCAAATAAAAAAGACGTAATTCTGAAAATGTAAAACATTTCCAGTTTATACCCCAATTTCTTGTTATTGTCACATATTTTATTTCTATATCTCCTATGGCACATAGTTACTACTTTATGACTATGTTTTATGACAACATCATTATTGTTAATAGAAATGAGTTTCATTAAAAATATGTTAAATCAATGTATTTAAAAATAAAGACTAAATGGGGATATATCTCATATGTATTAATTTTAAAGTTTCTGTGTCCTAAATATTTCAAATGGAGCCTAGAATCATTTTTTTTCAGCATGAATGTTTTTATTATTTAACTAACATCAGGATTGTTAGAGATTTACATGTTCTCTCTCCCTTCTCAGGACATCTAGAAAATGTGGGAGCTAGAAACACTCTTTCACAAGGCAATACACAGTCTACAAGGGAGAAAATGTATCAAAACTTTTACCAAGTAATGAATGCTATTAACTATAATAAGAATTTGCTAAGTTAGGTGTGCCTATAAGTGCCATAGTGGTATGATTATTTTGGGGATAAATTAGTCTCTAATTAGAAATGAAATACATTCCACAGAATGGATCTCAGTCCCAGTGTGGTACATCTGGTCAGAACTGATTGCTTGTGCGGACAAAAGACCTATCAGAGTAATTACTACTGATATTCATATACATGGTGTGTGTGTGTGTGTGTGTGTGTGTGTGTGTGTGTGTGTGTGGAGAGAGAGAGAGAGAGAGAGAGAGAGAGAGAGAGAGAGAGAGAGAGAGAGATTTTTTTAATGTTTGAGTCCATCATCCAAGGAAGACAGTGGAGGACTTAATGACAGGAATTTTGGAGTTGAAACTGACTCTGAGTCATGGAGGAGTACATTCCTTGTTCATTCCTCACTTATTTCTTAGCCTGCCTTCTTGTACAACTAAGGACCTTCTGTTTATGGGTGGCTCTAAATCCTGTGGTATGAAACCTCCCACATTAATCACTATCAAGATAATACCCCACTCACTTTCTAATAGAACAATCTTATGGAGGCTTTTTCTCAGTTGTTATTTCATCCTCTTTGATAACTCTATCTTACATCAAATTGTTCCAAAACTAGTAATCACAGGATATAAGCAGTCAAAATTTCATATATACATATTAGAAATTACCAAATATCAAATTTAATTAATAAAAGACATGACTCCCACTCCCCTAAACATTCAAGTTTTTCTTCATTAAAGGTTATGATTGTTGATGCATGTGATGGTTATTCTTAGCTGTCAATTTGACCATATTTGAAATGAACTATAGTGGTCTATAGTTCTAAGATCAAAGTGATTGAGCTCACCTGTGAGGAATTTTTTTCTTAATTAAATCATTTGAAGTGAGAAGATCCACATTTAATCAGGATGTTTGACGTAAGGGAATATACATTAATCTGATCAACACATTGTTGAAAGATATTTGATTGCACTGTGAAACAACAAGACTCTGTTAATAAAATTAACCTTGGATCAGGGGGCAGGGCAAGTGACCTCCTTACAAGAATTATCCATAGAGAGTGCAGAGGACCTGGGAAGTCACCTAGAGAGATGTACAGGAAGAAGGAAGGAGGGACTTAGAGATTTGCTGGCATGTTTGGTTTGGGACAGAAAGAGAGACATTTTCTTACTTGGTCTCTGGAGGTAAAGGAAGTTCAGCTGGTTGCTTCTCTAGCAGGTTTTCCTCCCAATATCTAACTTCTGTGTATTTACTGGTAAATATAAAAACTTAGATAAAAACAGTATTTGGCATCCAGCAATTGGCACGCTATCACACAGCCATTTCTCAACCACCACTTCTTACTGCCACTGTAGCTGCTCCCTGGTTAGCTTTTCCTGCAGCCATTCCCTTGTGTCTGCACCCCGTTCCCAAGTGCCTCACATCCCTGCCTCTGTCACAGACATGGCAGCAAATTTGATGAGACACCTAGGAAGTCCAAAGAAAATTCTTTCCCACATTAACAATGGGAAATATCACAATGCAGGTATTTAGGACTTTGTATAGTACC
The DNA here is from genome assembly GCF_949786415.1 of Peromyscus eremicus. Classification (NCBI taxonomy): domain Eukaryota; kingdom Metazoa; phylum Chordata; class Mammalia; order Rodentia; family Cricetidae; genus Peromyscus; species Peromyscus eremicus. Next base: position 46,133,159 of record NC_081431.1, read on the forward strand.
AGAATGGATGGATTAGAAGTGGAAAAAGTAAATGAAGGGGTAACCAATCTAGCTGGGATTGACATAATGCTGATTGTCAATTAATATAAGTTTGGTAATCCGTATTTTAACATTAAAAAAGTGGTTTGGTAATTGTGCCAAATTTGAAAATTTGACTGTTAAGATACAAACCTTAGAAATACTTACTAATGAAAGTAAGAAAAATACTTAAACACAGAGGAATTTAAACAGGAACCTACTGTACCACTGCATGATGAAATTGAAGAAGGGCATCTAAAGGTTATTAGATGACCAACCTTAGTTTATCCAGTTACTACACAAGAATGAGCAACTGATGATAGGCACCCCCCCTAAGGTTATGCAGAAGTTAAATTGAATCCTATAGATATAAGATTTGAGGAGATTTAAAGAAGTGGTCCTTTCAAATGGTATGCATTCATCATAAGTAAAGCAGACGTTAAGTTAATAGGCAACTTATAACATAATTATCCCCCATGATTGAAAAGTTCTAGCTACAGCAATATTGGAAGCTGAACCTTAGTTACAGTGGAAAACATGGTGGAGAGAAGAAGCTATGCCAGAGAACAATGAAAAAGTATTAGAGGTATTGATATTTCCCAAGACCAGTTTTTGGTGAAGTTCAATATTCTGATCTGCAAACAGTATTGGATAAGGTTGAAGAATCACAAAAGAAGTCTGAATCATTTACTAAATTAAAAAGGCCCAAAAGAATTATTCACTGATTTTTTTTGCAAATATTGGCTTCAGCATTAAATAGAATAGCATCAGATACAGAAGTGATAAAAATATTAACTGAATCTTTAGCCTTACAAAATGCTAATTCAGAATGATTAGGTCTTCAAAGGCAAGATCAGAACCAATAGATAAATAGATTAGAAATACAATTTTATTCAATCTCATACTTTATGCTACATTCATAGAAGTGATTTCTAAATGTTTTAAGTAAAATAAAAATACCAGATATTTTAATTGTGTTAAGCAATGTCAACTGAAAAGGAATTGTAGGCAAACCATTCCTAGAAACAAAGCTTTTTCTAGAGATAATCCAAATAGAGGGACTTAGATTTCTGGAGTATGCAGATGTGTCAAAGGCTTGCTTTGGACTAATGAATGCAGATCAACAAAGGATAGGCAAAGTACCACTTTGCGATTGGGAAATGCCTTAAGGTGTCACTTGCAGGCACCAATACCTAATTTGGTTCAATCATTTTCTGTATGAATTGTAGAAACTTATCCACAGAGTAATTAAAAGACTTAATGCTTCATTGTTAAAAAAAATACTGCTCTGGATATGGACAAGGACACAACAGCTTCAGCAGATACAACAGAAAATTCAGGAGAGACCATAAACAAGTATTTTAGAAAATTTCTATAAATGCCATATAAGCCATGTAAAGGTGGGAAATACACACAGAGTCAGGATCCTGTATGTTATTGTGTCGTCTTTGAATATTTTAACTGCTAAGAGACACTGGATTATAAAAACTGCTAGATTTGATAAACTTATATATTTTAAAAATATCTGGATTTCAAATTTTTTTTATTTTTTAAGCTTTATATATTTTTTTTTAATTTTTATTTTGCAATACAATTCAGTTCTACATATCAGCCACAGATTCCCTTGTTCTCCCCCCTCCCACCCCCCTCACCTTCCCCCCAGCCCGCCCCCCATTCCAATCTCCTCCAGGGCAAAGCCTTCCCCACAGACTGAGATCAACCTGGTGGACTCAGTCCAGGTAGGTCCAGTCCCCTCCTCCCAGGCCGAGCCAAGGGACCCTGCATAGGCCCCAGGTTTCAAACAGCCAACTCATGCAATGAGCACAGGACCCGGTCCCACTGCCTGGATGCCTCCCAAACAGATCAGGCCAATCAACTGTCTCACCCACTCAGAGGGCCTGATCCAGTTGGTGACCCCTCAGCCATTGGTTCATATTTCATGTGTTTCCATTTGTTTGGCTATTTGTCTCTGTGCTTTATCCGACCTTGGTCTCAACAATTCTCGCTCATATAAACCCTCCTCATTCTCACTAATTGGACTCCCAGAGATCCACCTGGGGCCTAGTCATGGATCTCTGCATCCAGATCCCTCAGTAGTTGGATGAGGTTTCTAGCACGACAATTAGGGTGTTTGGCCATCCCATCACCAGAGTAGGTCAGTTCGGACTGTCTCTCGACCATTGCCAGCAGTCTGTTGTGGGGGTATCTTTGTGGATTTCTGTGGGCCTCTCTAGCACTTTGTTTCTTCCTATTCTCATGTGGTCTTCATTTACCATGGTCTCCTATTCCTTGTTCTCCTCCACTGCTGGTGGGAATGCAAGCTTGTACAACCACTTTGGAAATCAATATGGCGCTTTCTTAGAAAATTGGGAATCCATCTCCCCCAAGATCCAGCTATACCACTCTTGGGCATATACCCAAGGAATGCTCAACCACACCACAAGAGCACTTGTTCAGCTATGTTCATATCAGCGTTGTTTGTAATAGCCAGAACATGGAAACAACCTAGATGCCCTTCAACTGAAGAATGGATAAACAAAATGTGGTACATATACACAATGGAATACTACTCAGCAGAGAAAAACAATGACATCATGAGGTTTGCAGACAAATGGATAGATCTAGAAAAAATCATCCTGAGTGAGGTATCCCAGACTCAGAAAGACAAACATGGTATGTATTCACTCATAACAGGATACTAGATGTGGAACAAGGATGACTGGACTGCTACTCACATCACCAGGGAGGCTACCTGGAAAACAGGACCCCAAGAAAGACACAGGGATCGCCCAACGACAGAGAAATGGAATGAGATCTACATGATCAGCCTGGACATGAGTGGGGGGTAGTGAAGGGCGAGGGTCGAGGGAAAGAGAGCTTGGGTGAGTGGGAGATCCCAGCTGGATCAACAACAGAGAGGGAGAACAAGGATTTGGATTTCAAATTTTAAGTCAAAAGAAATGTTACATTGGATGAGAGGTTATGCTTTTATTTCCATAGGAAATCAGAGGCTATGGGTTCATTCCAGATTAAGGAAAATAGGGTTTATTTGAGGAAAACTCTCTGAAAATCCTTGCTACAAACATAAATAAACCTAAAAAAACTATGAGACACAGGATGAATATTTTACCTGCTCAAACACATTACAAAAAGTCATCTTTGGCTGACTTATTCGCAATGCACAGTCTATACTTGCAGATATGTATCTTACCTTTAGAAGTTTATATATATATTCAGAGCAAGGGGACCAGACACTAATGAAAATTGATGGTCCAAGTGATCCAGCATCCAAAACAGCTTCAAGGCTGCTGGTTGAGATAACCCAGCCCCACAGACTTCTCCAGCCAAGACTTAATCATTATTCTAAATTTTCTCAGGGTTCAAAGATTACTAGTGCCCTCAATCAACAGGAAGTAGTCCAGAGAACTCATATTGCAGAAAATCAAATTGATATCCTTTTTGTGTAATTTACTGAATTATAATATATATTAATATACATATATACATATATATATATGTATATATATATTAAAGTTCCCATCATGGAAAACATTGCTGCTTATAGTTGGGGCTTTACTTGGTAAATAATGGAATCCTGTAATTGGGATGGAGATATGGAGGAGGGAACTACTGAGACTGAGAACTTTGAAATCTCAGATTTCCAATGGTTTATCTCACCCAAAGTCGTCTCCAATCCTCAGAAGAAGATGCACCCCACACCCTGAAATGTTGCCTTTCCTATATTTGGTTGAAGAATTTAATCCTTCACCATCTATCTACTAAGCCAACAGTTACTTTCCCTGAAGAAAACAACAGGCAAGACAAAGCTGATAGCCCTCAGGACCCACCAATAGTTGCCTCTAGACATATAAGTATACTAAAGTCTAACCAGGCTTCTGCGGGGAGATAGAAAGTGTAGTCCTGAAGAGGAACACTACACTATTAGAGAGCTTGGTGCATTCGCTAATTCATTCAAGCAGAAGTCTTGAGATTATATGGAGGAATACAATTTAAGGGTATGGGAGAAGGTAAAAGGAATGTAAATGTGTATCAGGCTGAGATTATTGATATGAGCCACTAGGTGCAAATTCTAGGTTTAATATGGGAGCCTTCACAATTCAAAATTGTGGTAAAAGTTTGTTTTAATGGTTTGATGAAGCATTTGTTAAAAGATGGCATATTGAAAAGAAATTTGAAATGCCTGATATTCCTTTGCTTAGTCTTGATGAAGGGATTTTACGGCTTAGGAAAATTGCAGTATTAGAGTGGGTAAATTGTATAAAATCTAATCCTTCACAATGAGAAGGCCAAGAAGACATGTCCTTAACTAATCCTAGAAGACACAAATATTAAGAGGGGAAACAAGACATTTGAAGACCTTTGTTTTCACCCTTTGTCTTGGGCCAGCCCTTAGTGTTGGAGATCCTGCAGCTCAGTTGGACAAATTAAATGCAATGGACTTAATTGAGCAAATGAAGTAGCAGGGGCCAGGTGGCTGCACTGAATCACCAAAGACAAGGTGATGACTTTCATAAAAGTCTGTGATACTCATTCGTTGCTCTATAGTTAAACTTACTGGTTTCCTAGAGTAAGTGTTACTTGAAATCTACCTCAGTTTTCCATTTGATTCCTTATGAGGAGAGGAGGTAGATATTACTTATCTCCATGTATTCCTCTACTCTGAGAAAACTCTTTTTTTTTCTATTTTGAAATGTTTTTTTTAATTATTATTTTTACGTCCAAACCAAAGTTCCCCCTCCTCTCCTCCTCTTCTATGTTCTACAAACTACTTTTCTAGTAAGAAAAGGGCAGCACTCCCATGGATATCAATCAAACATGATATATCAAGTTACAATAAGACTGAGCACCTCCCTGTCAATTAAGGCTGGACAACACAACCAAGTATGAGGAATAGGGTAACCAAAAGCAGGCAAAACTCTCTGTGACAGCCTCTGCTCACACTGTTAGGAGTCCCAGAAGAAGACCAGGCTATAAAACTGTCAGTCAGTATAAAACCGTCAGTCAGTCCCATGAAGGCTTCCTGGCTGTAAATTAAGCCTTTGTGAGCCCATAGGAGCTCAGGTTAGTTGATTTCATGGGTTTTCTATTTTGTCCATGACACCTCTGGACCCTGCAGTCCTTTCTTCCCCCTCTTCCACAGTATTACCATAACTCTGCCTAATGTTTGGCTCTGGGTCTGCATCTGTTTCTCTCAGTCATTGGGTGAAGCTTCTTTGATGACAATTGAGCTAGGCATCAATCTATGAGTATAGTTATCATTGCATTGACATGTTTTTTGCAAGTTGTGTTCAGTTCTGTGCTAGGTCTTTGGGCTATCCATCCTCTGGTCCTGGCCCTTGAAGGAGTGTCATGGGTGAGCTCCTTCTCTTGTCAGAAGGTCTCAGGTTGGACCAGTCATAGTTTGGCAACTTCCATAATTTATGAGACACCTTTACTCCAGCATAGGGAAAATTGAAGGTCAAAGTTATGTGGCTAGGTTGGAGTCCCAATCTCTCCAATGGAATTCTCACCTGGTTATAGGAGATGGCCAGTTCAGGCACTCTAATCCGCACTGCTAGGAATCTTAGGTAGGGTTACCCTCATAGATTCCTGGGAGTTTCTATTGCAGTAGGATTCTAACTCACTCCACAATGTTCCACTTTAGGACTTCTCTCTTCCAGTACTCTCTGCTTCCTACTCCCACCTGATCCCTTCTGTTACCAACCCCATCCACCCTCAGTCCACCCATGAGATCTATTCCATTTGTTCTTCCCAGGGAGATTCATATGTCTGCACTTGTGCCTTCCTTGTTACTTAGCTTCTTGGGGTCTGTAGATTGTAGCACAGTTATCCTTTCCTTTACATCTAATATCCACTTATAAGTGAGAACATAACATGTTTTTCTTTATGGATCTGCATTACCTCACTCAGGATGATTTTTTTTTTCTAGTTCCATTTATTTGCCTGAAAATTCCATGATGTCATTGCTTTTCACACCTGATTAATAACCATTGTGTAAATGTACCACATTTTCCTTATCCATTCTTCTAGTAGAATTCTGCATAAAAACCATCCGATCCTGGGGGTAAGTGCTATCTATCAAAAAATTTGTCCATTTTTTTTTTAGATTTGCCAATTTTGTGGAGTACAGGTTTTTGAAATATGACCTAATGATTCTTTGAATTTTCTGAGTTCCTGTTGTTATAAACTCTTTTTTGTTTGTGATTTTCTTAATTTGGATATTCTCTCTCTGCCTTTTTTTTTAATTTGTATAAGGGTTTGCCTATCTTGTTGATTTTTTCAAAGAAGCAACTCTTTGTTTCATTGTTTCTTTGTATTGTTCTCTTTTTTTTTCTATTTTATGGATTTTTAGCCTGAGTTTCATTACTTCTGATGTCTACTCTTCTTGGGTGCATTTGCTTCTTTTGGTTCTAGAGCTTCCAGGCATTCTATTACGTTGCTAGTAGGCCTGTGGCTGTGTCAGAGGAGCAGCAGGTGGCAACCGAAGTTCAAGGTGTCAGCCTACCAGGAGGAAACTCTCTGATAGATCAATTATGGTTAGGCAAGGTCCAAATACTACAGACCCTGGAACGTCTTTTGCTTTTTCTGTGCCTTTTCATATTTGCTGCTTCTATCTTTCTCTCATACCTGGCATGGTATGAATTAGTGTGGGGAGGTCCCCACTGCCTGTACCTGTAATGTAGTGTGTTTATGTCATGGAAACATCTCGTTCTACTAGACATTTTTATCTCCGAATGTCATGAAGCTGATTCTTTCCTAAGCTGTACTGCCTAATTGATAATAATAATGATAGCTTGTACAGAGTTTTGATAAAAAAAAAAGTAAATACAAGGAAATGCTAAACAGTGAGGGCCTTTGAGTCCCCCCTGAGGAGCTGCATTAGATCACAGCTCAAGTTAATGATTAAGAAAAACAGATGAGTCCCAAGAGCCAAGGTGGCTCCAATTCCTTTCATCTTGATGCTGAAAGATGCAGTCACAAGTTTAGTCACATGGTTCAGGGTGCACCATTAGCTGAAGCAAAGCTTCAAAATAACTTCAAATTAAATAAGATGTTTTGATAATGGTCTTAAGATGAAAACCTCTAGAAAACAACCTAAAGTTCACAAAGACCATAGCAGAGTTATAGATTCATTAGGTTAGGGTCAACAACACAAAGCAGACCGATTGTTGTTAGGCTGACATACTTTTCTTGCTAGGTTCGGTTGATGATCAAAGGTGTTGATTAATTCCTTGTGCTCATTCCTGCCATCAATCTCAGGATCTAAAAAACAAACAAACAAACAACTATTGTTGAATGGGTATGTACGTATGTACCCTAAAGATCTAAAGTATAGCTGACTGATTGTTTTATGTATAAAAGTTTAAGCTTGTGATTCCTATAAGATTCCTTATAAGATTACTTTTCAAGATATATAATAAAATGATTGATTCTTTCTTTGTAGCCACAATATGCAGCATGCCAACAAAAGAATTGTTTGAGAAAAAATACTTTCTGTTCGCTCATGTTCTGTTAATCTGTAACAAGTTATTTAGATGTAAATGCGTATGGATTATCAAGGTGACTATTTTTAATCACATAATGGAAGTTTTTCTCCTATGATTTTGTTTAAAAAATATTTTCTGGGCCTTTTAATTAAGTGTATTTCATAGATAATTAAGATTGGGACAATTTAGTCAATATAGTTGAGAACAAAGACATCAACACCTAACATCATGTGAGAAAGAGATCTACAATTAGTATCGTGCAATATCAAATAATGTTCAAAATCTTTAAAATAGTAGACTTCCAAAGGTTGATTCTGATGAAGAAGAACATGAATATGCATTCATCAGTAATTTATTGCAAATTATTATTGAATTATACTGTTTGGGTCAACCTTTGAAAACATTAAAAATGTTATAACAAACATTAGCATGGATATGAAAGTTATCATATACATAAAACATGGAACTGCAAGGAATTGTTTTTGTAAGACCAAAATCTTTCAAAAATGTATATATGCTACAAAGCTCTGTGCACTGAAGAGAAAACCATTTCTTCTTTCATTATAATATCTATATCATAAGCCATTCATTTGTTTGCCTTTATATGAATATTGAGGCCATAAACAATTTTTATTAAAATAGTTTACAAAATATTCATAGTCTAGGACGGAAATTATAATGATGTTTTAAATTCTACTACAATTTAATATTCATCAGTAGCTTATTCACTGAGTCAGGCAGACTTTCTACTTTTTTTCTCTATGTGAGACTAGTCTATCAGTGCTATGTAAAAATATGTGTTTCTTTCAGTTTTCTGTTATTGTAGAAACACCTGAGATAAAAATTTTAGAGAAAGGATTAACGTTACTTCATAGATTTGGAATTTCACTCCATGAATGGTTATCCATCATGCATTTGGGTCCTTGGTAAGATGGTATATCATGGTAGAACTATGTGGATGGATAGATCCACTCAGTTCAAGTCCATGAATGTTTAGAGCAAAGGCAGAGGAAAGATCGTGATCACATAATCCACTTTAAGGACAGATGCCCATTGAGCCTACACTTCTCATTAGGTTTACCTGAGGAAGTATTGACCATCTTTCGATTGTGTCTCATTTTCTTAAAACATGTCTTAAATACATGGAACTCTCAGGGATATTACATATCTAAATTACAATGTCTCATCCCTAATCCCAATGATCCATGCTCATCTCCTGATGCAAACTCATTTGTCTTAACCTCACAGTTCAAAGTCTTGACTCAGAAGTAAAAGTGAAAGTATTTTCTGAGACTAAATGAAACACAAACATACTTGTGTTCCCAGGATAAATCAAGAATAATGTTACTTAAGACAAAACATGCAAATTTATGCAGAACACAACTTGTCATATTTTCATGTATGTAAATAATGGGGTATTAGACTTAATATAACCATTGAAAGTAGAATGATAACTCCAGGAGAGTAACAAAAATAGATACACTAAACCTTTATATATGTATTTCAGACATATATATTAGTTTCTATGAAAATTTTAAGTAGCATCTATCCATGATTTGTTATCCTGGGGCTGAAGACACAAACATATTTCCACTAACACAGTGAGGGCTAGCTCTACACTTAGCAGATATTAGAATAGCAGTTTAAGCAAGTTGATACAGAAAAAGTAGGCTTCAACACTCAGTTCTTCCTATATAAATAATATGTGTTTTGAAGAATAATTTAAAGGAGGGCACTTAAGAGGCTTCATAGAAAAAGTAGCCTAAAACTAAAATTGTATTTAGGAATTACAATTATCCAATACTGATGTAGCTAAATACATTCATGTGGTAGGATTTGTGGAGAGGCAGAAGAGCAAGCTAAAGACTCAGCTAGAAAGAATGTCTGTCCCATCAAGCAACAGAAAAATTATGCTATTGGCTACACATGGTTCAACATGCTACTTAGTTATATAGTTACAGTGAACATGTGTGCTGCAATGTAAATGATGGATTCAAGTGTGTCTGAACCTTTGAAAAATGATGGCTATTTGTGGGAAGATGTGTGAGTCAGTTACTGGTTTTTGTGCCTCAAAGTGAAATAGGAATAGAGTGTGGTGATGTGCTACACTGTAGTGATTACAATTTTTCTACCATGTGCCAGAATCATATGGGGAGGCAGCACTCTTTATCCAAGCAGTACACTTCTCTGACAATGCGTCATAGTGAAAGGAAGGTCAATGGCACATATATGGAATACTAAACTTTAAATAAAGTTTTCCCATTCACATAACTGATCTTTGGATCCAGGTTCAGATGGCTTTGACTTCATATTTTCTTGTCTGATTTATACTAAGTACTGGATCCCTTTACCTCCTCTCTACGTTTTTATGGATTTGATTGTCTCACACTACAGAACCGCCATCTAACAATAGTTTACTGTTTTACCAAAACTTACCTCTGAATGAAATAATACGAGGGAGATTCAAACTTTCAAATGTTCCTATTTTACAGTCTCTTGTATTTTGTACATATTTTTATTGCATCATAAGCAAATTGTACAGCTAGTGGATGTGTTTACATATTTGTTTGCTTTCCAATTTTTGAAGAGTATTGATATTTTCTTCAGGAAATGTACAGTCAATTTTGCAAATGTCAGTAAGTGGAATGTGCACATAAAATAATGTTCTTAAGTGCATTATTTTATATTATCTAGTATGAACATTTTTTCCCTTACTTTCATGGGTTTGGAGGTCCACAAACTTATCCTTTTTAATTCTTATATCAAAGCTTGTAAATGTTTTAATATCTTTTGAAATAAATGTTAATTCTTTTTGAATACAAAGAAATCAGGCATCTATGTTTTTCTTATTATTTTGTCTATGACTGAAACAATGAAATATAATGTAAAATAGGATTACAAAGTATATGACATTTGCATTTTTATATTCTTTACTCTCTTTTAAAATACTTTATGAAAGTGTAATATTCATTTTTTTCTAAAGAATCAATACTAAATGACTAAGAGTTAAAAGATGTTAGGGAAACAAAATGGACATAGTACAGCTTGTGGTATTACGTGAAGGACCTTAGAAAATAAATCGATTTCTTTTAACTCACATACTAAAACTCTTCGTTGAGGTTAGTTTAAGTGGAACTAAATTAATATCTTAATACTGACTTTACAAGATGACATATATATATTATTCAAGAATCAATTAGAGCTACGTTGGCTATGTTAAATACCCAAAAAGCACTTTTAGTTGTATCTTATTGTATGAGTTAGAAAAATTCTGAGGCATTTTCAATATATTAGCTCATCAACACATAATCTTAAATTGAGGTAATTTGTATATTTCAACACTACCTCTTTTATTTTACTACTATACATGTGATTGTATGTGTTATTACATATTTGTATGTATGTACATGTATGTACTCATGTAGCATATGCATGTGGAGGCCACAGGTTAAAGTTGTGCTTCCTTCTCAAATATTTTCACCTCCTTTGTTGAGATAGGGTTTCTCAATGAACCTGGAGCTGACGGATTGGCTAGCCTGACTTGGTACCAATGTCCAGATGCCTCCTACATCTCCTGCTATTGTTCATGTTTGACGGTTACAGGATGCATTATCGTGGCTAGATTTATCATGAGTTCTCATAATGTGAACTCACATTTTCATTCTTAAAAGCCAGCAATTTAGTGACTGAGCCTATTGCAAGGCAATTTGTTTTAAATGTTCAAAATTGTATGCTTCCCATGAGAGGGTGAAGTTTTTTTTTTTTTCAATGACTTTTTTTCTTATGAAATTTAAATTATTTGTAATTGAACATAGGATATCCATATTCATTTAATACTTCATGTATTTGTATATTTCAATTTTAGTTCTGCCTGTGAATTCAACTTCCATGAAAAACTGCCACATATGAGTGTTACTCTGTAGAGTTTTTAGTTGATTAAAATACCAAGATTTTTGACAATAGGAATCTTCAAAATAAGGGAATGGGAGGGTCGAGCTGGAACAGAGATGGAGTGAGAGAGCAATGAAAGAGATATCATAATAGAGGGAGACATCATAGGGATAGGAAGAAACTGGATTCTGGGGAAGTTCCCAGGAATCCCCAAGGATGACCCCAGCTTAGACTACTAGCAGTAGTGGAGAAGATACCTGAACTGGCTTATCCCAGTAATCAGATCTCTGAACACCCTAACTGTCATCATAGACTGTTCATCGAGTAACTGATGGAAGCAGATGCTGAGACCCACAGTCAAACACCAGGCAGAGCCCTAGGAGTCCAGTCAAAGAGAGAGAAGAGGGATTCTATAAGCAAGGGGCATGAAGGTCATGATGGGGAAACCAACAGTGACAACCAAACCAAACTAGTTGGAACTCATGAGCTTTATACTAACAGCTGTGGAGCCTCCATGAAACTGAACTAGGCCCTCTGCATAAGGAGACAATCGTGTAGCTTGATCTGCTTAAGGGGCCCCTGGCAGTAGGATCAGGATCCATCCCTGGTGCATAAGCACGCTTTTTGGAGCCACTACCTATGGTGGGATACCTTGTACCGCCTTGATGCAGAGGGAGAGGCTTGGACCTGCCTCAACTGAGTGTACCAGGCACTGCTGACTCCCCATGGGAGGCCGTACCTTGTTGGAGGAGAGAATGGGGGGTGGGTTGGGGTGTGGAAGGCTGGAGGGGTGGGTTGGGGCATGGAAGGCTGGAGGGGCAGGAGGAGAGAAGAGAGGGGTATTTGTGGTTGGTATGTAAAATGAATAAAAAATTCCTCATTAAAAAATACTAAATTGAAAGCCATAATATATACTCTGAGGACATGGTACAGACCCTTGTAGACCCTGTGCTTGCTGTCACAATCTCTGTGAGTTCATATGTACTTTGATTATGTTAATCTAGATGGCCCTAAATCTATTTTCAATAAAAGGAATTTATTTTTAAGTTTTAAAAAGTTAAAATGTTTTCCTTCATGTACGCATTATTATAATAAAACCAGAATTACCATATGCAGTGACCCAATTAAAAAAAAAAACTGTGCTTCCACTATTTTGGAATATTCTGGATCTCTTGTGATAGGATATCTATGCTCTGATGAAGACATATTTCTTGACTGTTGTTAATTTTGTTCTTATGTTGGGGTTTAGGCATCTGGATTTTGGGTGACGGTAGGTCTAGGTGCTGATTTCTGAGTTTGTCTTGGTTGGAAGTGAGTTTGTGTTCCTTGGTTCCTGTATCAAGGCTTTTGCCAATCTCACGTTCTCTCTCTCTCTCTTTCTCTCTAGCTCTTGCTCTTGCTCTCACTCTCTTGCTCGCTTTTGGTTTTTTTTGGTTTTTTGTCTAGATAAGCTTTCTTTGTGTAAAAGCGCTAGTGGTCCTAGAACCAACTCAAAGCCACTCTGGCCTTGAACTCACAGAAATCAACCTGCCTCTGCCTCTGCCTCTGCCTCCTAAGTGCCTTGTTGTATTGTATTATTTTTGTCTTGTTGGACTGTCATCTCTTGGAGGATGTCTGTTCTTTTCTGAAGAGAAAATAGAGGAGGAGTAGATCTGGGAAGGTAGGCAGGATCTAGGAGGAGAGGAGGAAAAGGGGAGAGGAAACTGTATTGGGTTCTATTGTATGAGAGAAGAGTCTATTTTCTTCTCTTGTTTTTTTTTTTTGAAATTTTTATTATTTTTAATTTATTTTACATATCAACCACATTTTCCCTCCCTTCTCTCATCCTGTTCCCTCCCTTCCTCCCACCTCCTTTCTATACGCCCCCCTTCTCCGCCCCCCCATCCCATCAGAAAGGATAAGACCTCTCATGGGAGTCAACAATGCATGGCATATCAAGCAGAATTAAGATCCTGCCTGCTGAATCCAGGCTGAGGAAGGCTTCCTAACATAGGGAATTGGTTCCATTAAGTCAGTTCATGCACCAGGGACAGATCCTGATCTCACTGTTAGGGGCCCAACAAACAGTCCAAGCTACACAACTGTCACCCACATATAGAGGGCCTAGGTTGGTCCCATGCAAGCTCCCTAGCTGTCAGTCTAGAGTCTGTGAACTCCTAGGAGCTTGGACCTGCTGTCTTTTTATGTTTCCCCATCATGCCCACTGGCTCCTATAATCTTTCCTCCCTCTCTTCAACAGGACTCCCTGAGCTCTGCCCAAGCTTGGCTGAGGATCTCTGCATCTGCTTCCATCTGTTACTCGATGAAGGTTGGGTGATCACAATTAGGTTACTCACTAATCTGATTGCAGAAGAAGGCGAGTTCAGGCACCCTCTCCACTATTGCTAAGAGTCTTAGCTGGGGTCAGCCTTGTGGATTCCTGGGATTTTCCCTGGCACCAAGTTTCTCCATAACACCCTAATGGCCCTCTCTATTAAGATGTCTTTTTCATTGCTCTCTCTCTCCGAACCTCCCACAACTCGAACATTGGAAACTCTTATGTTCCCATCTCCTACCCCCTCCCCTCAACTCCCTTCCCCTGCCCCCAGTAAATCCACACATCTATGATTTTTGATAAAGAAGCCAAAATTGTACAATGGAGAAAAAAAGCATCCTCAACAAATGGTGCTGGCATAACTGGATGTTGGCATGTAGAAGAATGCAAATAGATCCTTTCTATCACCCTGCAAAAAACTCAAGTTCAAGTTGATCAAAGACCTCAACATAAATCCAATCACACTGAACCTAATAGAAGAGTCTATTTTCAATAATATTAAATAAATTTGAAGGAGGAAGTAAGGAAAAGAATCAAGGGGGAGAATATCTATATTATTACTGAGAAAATCTGAGGAAAAAAGATAAAAATCAAAGCATACACTATTTGTTTATTTGTAGAATATATAACTTTTCTTTATGAAAATATTATTCTGCTAATAGACAAATTATAATTTGATGATTTTGGAAGAATCTTTTGGTCTTACTGATTTTTTATTACATCCGTGTTTTACTTGTAATGACTACCAACTACTGGTAATTTCAAAACAGCTGTAGTGGAGAATTGTTTTATTGTTACAAAGAACTTTAAAATTCTAAGTAGAACAAATAATATTTACCTTTAATCATTTGTCCCATAAGACATTTTTTAAATTAGCTTCCTGATCTCAGATTCATACTTTCCTTATATACATAAAGCCAATTCTAGGCCTGGTTACATCTGCACATAATGGTCTAAAATACATGGAAGTCAACTACACTACCATAAAATAGTTTAAGAATTTCCGAGTACAATTTGATTAGGCTGAAAGACCTAGGTTATAAAAATCTGAATGAAAGCATGGATATACTTCTTCAGTAGAGAACAAGGAACATCTTAGCAGTCTTACAATCGAGTGTAATTTGATATGGATTGAATGTGTGTGAAACAGCTTCCTGGGAGCGAAGCCCGTGGTGAAAACATAGCACACAGTCACCACCATGCATTCCAGGAAATGGACCTGGAGCACTGCATGGCTGTACTGAATGGTGTCTTGTGGGAATGCTGAAGCAAATCTGGGAAAAGATATTCACTTGAAATCTGGTCATTACAATGGTGAACACACACATACAAATACATGATATAGAAATGTAGGATATAGATATGACAGGATAAAAGAGTAGATTGAATCTACTTTTAAAAAGCAACAACTCACCGGGCGGTGGTGGCACACGCCTTTAATCCCAGCACTTAGGAAGCAGAGCCAGGCAGATCTCTGTGAGTTCGAGGCCAGCCTGGGCTACCAAGTGAGTTCCAGGAGAGGCGCAAAGCTACACAGAGAAACCCTGTCTCGAAAAACCAAAAAAAAAAAAAAAAAAAAAAAAAAGCAACAACTTGTTTGAAATATTATGCATTGCTATAGATTTTAATTTATTGATACAAATTTAAAGTTAATTTTGTTATACTGTATATATATATATTTCTACTCTTGTTTAAGGCACGATGTTTATGCAATTCATTTAAAATGTAAAATATAATTAAGAAATATAGATTATTAATCATCTATGAAAATCACACTTATAGTCACAACCCAAGTAGGCTTGGAGGAGTTTCCTGATTCACAGGAAGTATCAACAGTGATGGAACAGTTACTAGTAAGTGTGGGAGTCTATTCCCATTTTATTAGATTGTGTGCTGAGTTAAGTACTATTCAATTGAAGAGGTCTAGTCTCCATTTCATTTCTTGATGTCGGCTAGGAGTGATATTTTTTCTTTTCCCTTTCAGAAGCTATGAATCCTCTATGACATCAGATCATTTTCTTTATTTCAAATCCAATAACAATCAGCCACATCATATTCATACTTTCTATCTCTTTGCTTTTGTGATTAGCACTTTTCTTTGTTCATAACTCTGACTTGTTCTTCAAATTTAAAGATTCATTAATCTTATAAAACTTATACACAAAATCTTGCTGTTTTTAAATCCACCTGTTGTGTGGTTTGTGAAATAATTCTGTTGTACAGTACTTGTTTTACATTTCCAGTTCCCTAGTTTATTCTGTATTATTGTTAAAAGGAAAATAAAATGCTGTTGATAATTTTCATTGCATCAGTAAATTTTTTTCATGGCTGTAGCTGGATTAGTATCCACTTAAACAATTAGAGGACAAGAGTATTGAGAAGATAGTACCTGTTTTGCTCACTTTAGCCTGAAATATCGAATTCCTAGTTTCGAGAATTTGCTAGTGACAGGTACTGAGTAGAAGTCACAGGTTACCTAGTAACAACTATCTATCAAATAGTACAACTGATGTCCCTTTTATATAGGTTTTGGTAATAGCCTCTGTCTTAGTTAGGGTTTACTATTGCTGTGAATAGACACCCTGACCATGGCACCTCTTACAAAGAAAATATGTAATTGAGGTAGCTTATTTAGAGTTTCAGAGGTTCAGTCAATTATCGTCATGGCAAGGAGTGTGGCTATGTGTAGGCAGAGATAGTGCCTGGGCTGAGACTGCTACATTTTGTAGGCAACAGAAAATGAACTGGCACACTGGGCGGTATCCTAGTGTATGAAGCCTAAAAGCCTGCTCCCACAATGCCACATTTCTTCCAACAAGGCCATACCCACTCTAATAAAGCCACACCTCCTAATAGTGCCACTGCCTATGAGATTATAAGATTATGGAATTATAGGGACCAATTACATTCTAACTGCCACAGTTTCCATTGCTTTAAAGGAAAATTTATTTGATGAGGGTTGATATTAGGCTAGGAATATCCTGGGTTGGTAAGAACCAGCCAGTAGAATAGTTAACACACATATATCACACTCTCCAAAAATCCAAAGAGGAAACAGAAACACAGGAAAAAAGCACCCATGCAAAAAAAGACAAATCTAGAAATCAGTACCTAGACTTATAACCACCTAAAACCCAGATGCCTAGATGCAAACATGAAAATGCAATTAACAACAGCCAAGACAATATGACTGCACTGGAGCCTAGCCATCCTACCATATCTGTAGCTGGAAAATTTCCTGTGTCCCAGCCGGCAGGCAGTCTGAACAAATCTCTTCTACTCGCACCCCCCAAGTAAACACACAGATGCTTATGTTAATTAAAACTGTTTGGCCTAATGATTCAGACTTTTTGCTAGCTAGATCTTACATCTTAAATTAACTCATTTCTATAAATCTATACCTTGCCATGTGGCCCGTGGCTTATGAGTATCTTTACATCTTGATTCTCATGGCAGCGGTTGGCAGTGTCTCTCTATTCTGCCTTTCTCCTTCCTCCTCTCTAGTTAGAATGTCCTGCCTAACCTTATTCTGCCTCACCATTGGCCAAACAGCTTCATTTATCAACCAATCAGAGCAACATACTTTCACAGCATACAAAAAGACACTCTTATCACATATCAGGTCCTTAATACTCCAACATATCTGAAGCATAAGTAACAGACCTTAAAACCAACTATATAAAGATAATACAGAACCTTAAAGAGGAAACACATAAATTCCTTGAGGAAAACACAAACGATTTTATGAAATGAATGAACCCCTTTAAGAAAGACAAGACCACACAAACAAGCAGTTCAAGGAAACAAAGCTGTTCAACACCTGAAAATGGGTGGAAATAGAAGCAGTAAAGCAAACAAAAGCAGAGAATTCTGGAAATAAAATTAAGAATTTGAACAGGAACTAAAGAGGCAAGTTTCGGAAGCAGAATACAAGAGATCGAAGGGAATCTAAGGTGTTGAAGATACAATAGAAGAAATGAATATATAGGTCAAAGAAAATGTTAGATCTAAACAACTCCTGACACAAAGTACCAGAAAAACTGGGACACTATGGAAAGACCAAAACTAGGAATGATGGGTACAGAAGAAGAAGAATATTTCCAGTTCAATGGGTAAGAAAATGTTTTTACCAAAATTGTAGAAGAAATTTTTTCTAACACAAAGGAGATGCCTATGAAGGTACAAGAAACATACAGAACATCAACCAGATTTCATCAGAAAAAAGTCCCCTCAGCATGAAATAATAAAAACAAAAAACATACAGAACAAAGAAAGAATTGTGTACCCTGCAAGGGACAAAGACCAAATAACATCTACAGACAGACCTATTAAAGTTATACTTCTGACTGGAGACTTTAAAAGCTGGAAGGGTCTGGACAGATGTGCTGAAAACTCTGAGACACACAGATGCCAACCCAGACTACTCTACCTAGCAAAAAAAAAAAAAAAAAAAAAAAACTTTAAATAACCATAGATGTAGAAAGTACTATATTTAATGATAAAGTCCAGTTTAAACAATATCTGTCTATAAGTCCAGCCTAACAGAAAGTGCTAAAGGAATAAAGGACAACTCCAACATAAGGAGGTTAACTACATCTATGAAAATTCAGTGAATAAATAATCTCACACTAGGAAAATCAAAAGAAAGGAATTACATACATATAACACTGCCCACTAACAACAAAATGATAGGAATTACCAATCATTGTTCATTTATATCTCCCAATATAAATGGTCTCAATGCTCAATAAAAAGACTCAGGTTAGCAGAATGGGTGCATAAACGGGTCTGTCCTACTACATCAAAGAAACATACCTCAACATCAAGATAGTCATTACCTCAGGGTTTTAAAGCTTGGAAAAATACATTCCAAACAAAGGGACCTAAGAAGCAACCTTGTATAGCTATTTTAACAGCTTAAAAAAGCGGGGGGGGGGGGATGGGGGCATTGCTGGGTGGGAAAGGCTGGAGGGGTGGGGGAAGGAGGGAATAGAGGAGTTTTGTGGTTGGTATGTAAAATGAATAAAAAAACTCCTTAATCAACAAAAGAAAAAAAAATAGACTTCATGTCAAAGCTAATCAAGGGAGTTAGAGAAGAACACTGCATACTCACCAAAGAAAAAATCTACAAGATGACATTTCAATTCTAAGCATCTCTTTCCCAAACAAAGGGAACCCAAGTTGGTAAAAGAAAAAAAATACTGCACCTAAAATCACTGATACACTGTACACTGATACACATACTCATTCACTAATGTGGGTGATGTAATTACTCCACTCTTACCAATGGATATGTCTTCGTGACAGAAACTAAACAGAAGTATTGACACTATCAGACATTATAAACCAAATGGACCTAACATATATAAATTAAATTTTATGCAAAAACAAAAGAATATAACTTCAACATTTCATGGAAATTTCTCCAAAATTTTCTACATGTTTGGGCTCAAAACAAGTTTCAACACATACAAGAAAATTAAGATATTTCCCTGCATCCTCTCAGACCACCAATGATTAAAGCTGGATATCAACAACAACAGAAATAATAGGAAGCCTATAAACTCGGGAAAAATTAACAACTGTCTACTAAAGGAAAAAATGGGTCAGAACAGAAGTAAAAAAAAAGAATAATGACTTTCCTGAATGCAATGAAAATAAACACAGAGCACACCCAAACTTATGGGACACAATGAAACTGGTACTAAGAGAAAAGTTCATAGACCTAAGTGCCTACATAAATATATATATATATATATATATATATATATATATATATATATATATTAGATACTAGCAACTTAACAGCGCAAAAACGTTTCAGAACCAAAAGAAGCAATCACACCCAAAAGGAGCAGATGAAATAAACTGACAACTGAAACAATAAAATCTAAAAAAAAGAGAGAACAATACAAAGAATCAATGAAACAATGACTTGATTCATTGAGAAAACAAGATAGACAAACTATTATCATTTAGAGATGATATGATAGTATGTATAAAATAAGTGACCCTAAAAATTCCATTAGAAAACTCCCACAGCTGATAAAAACTTTGAGCAAAATGGCTAGATATAAGATTAACTTAAAAAAAATTAATAGTCCTCCTATATGCAAATAACATTCAGAGAAAGATATCAGGGAAAGAACATTTTTCATAGCAGCCTAAAATAGCTTAAAATATCTTGGGGGTAACTGTAATGAAGCAAGTGAAATACTTGTATAACAAAAACTTCAAGTCTTTCGAGAAGGAAATTGAAGCGATATCAGAAGATGGAAAGTTTTCCCATGCTTGTTGATCAGTACGATTAACATAGAAAAAAATAACTATCCCACCAAAAGTAATCTACACAGATTCAATGCAATCTTAATAAAAATCCCACAAATAATCTATACCAATCTTGAATGGATGTTTCTCAATAACAAAAACAAAATAAAAACCAAAAGACAGAACAAAATAAAACAAGCAGGAAAGCTAAAAGAACCCTGAAAATAAAAGAACTATGGGAGATATCACCATCTCTAATTTCAAG
This sequence comes from Peromyscus eremicus, assembly GCF_949786415.1. Taxonomy (NCBI): domain Eukaryota; kingdom Metazoa; phylum Chordata; class Mammalia; order Rodentia; family Cricetidae; genus Peromyscus; species Peromyscus eremicus. The sequence continues at coordinate 46,153,422 of NC_081431.1, forward strand.
TTGTACTATAGAGCTATAGTAATAAAAAACACAGGTTATAGGCACAAAAACAGACATGTTGATCACTGTGATTGACTTGAAGTCCCAGCCCAATTAGACAGTGTGAGAGTGTGTCGCTTGAAGTGACAGCCCAATTGGAAGACAAAATACACACAGTTCTTTGAACATGAGAAGTTGAGCTGATGCCTGCATGGAGTCCTCACCCCTATGTTTTAGGGTGTTTGGTTGGAAAGGTACTCTTCAGGCAACTGAAAGAGAAATATACAAAACTCAGCCACAAAACCTTTGACCTACAATGTGTCCAGCCTGCAAAATATGCTAGAACAATGGTGGCACAGAATGTGGGGGAATAGTGGAACCCATACCCCAAACTGCTGGGATAACTAAGGACCAGAAACTAGGAAGACCAGAGATCTAGGGCAAAACCAAACATTGCAGAATGGATGTAAAATAAAATTAAAAAAAATTCCTAGTGAGATTCTCCTATACTAATTGATCAGTACCTTATCCAATCATCAAAGTGAGACTTCCTCCAGCATCTGATAGGAGCAGGTTCAGAGACCCACAAGTAGACATTATGACGAGAGAAAGTCTAAATTGGTGGTATGCATGAAATTCATTGCCTCAGAGCTCAGAGAATCCCATGAAATCGGAGGTAGAAAGAGTGTACGAGGAGCCAGAGGACAGCAGGAGAACAAGCCCTTCTAAGTCAACTAAGCAGGCACAATGAGCTCACAGAGACTGAAGGAGCAAGCATAGGGCCCACATGGGTCTGCCTTAGGTCCTCTGCATATATATTATATCCATTAGCTTAGTATTTATACAGGACTCCTGACCATGAGAAAAAGTGGGATTTTTACTTATGTCTGCTTTTAGAACTCTTTTCCTCCTCTGGGGTTACTGAGTCCACCTTCATCAATGATAGTAAATATATACCTATATTCTTTTCCTTTCTTTTTTTTATTGACAATAGATTATATATATATATATATATATATATATATATATATATATATATTAGCATACAGAGGGCCTCCTCATTCTTTTTCACAGTTTTATAATTAGTATGCCATTGTGTGCATGTAATATAATTTAACTGTATTATATTGTACTATATTGAAAAAATTTGTGATGCTTTTATTTTATTTTTTATTATGACAGATAATATTTCAATAAATAGCCTTATACAAGCAACAACTAAGATTTTGCTGTTACATCTCTGGAGAGTTTTAGTACATCTTTTGGTAACTCGGTCTCCATATGGCATGTACTTTATGTTTAGGAATAAAAGCATTGACCATACATCCAATGTCTTCCCTTCTGTTTGTCACTTATATTTTTAGACTGAGTCCTGGGTCTCTCCTTGAACCTCCAGCTCACTCTTTTGGCTAGAGTGGATGATAGTCAGTCTCCAAGATTTGTCTTGTCTTTCACTATCAAATACTCAGACATGATTTCTTACTGTAAAAATAAATCATCATTTGATTAGTCTTCAATATGTCTTTGTTTTAATAGATGGTAAAATTACATGTGTACCAAAAACTATATAAAAGAAAATAATTAATTGATGCTGAGGTTGATGTGGTGCTATCCATATATGGTACATGCATAGCTAGTAACTATAGTATACAGTAGCCTTGAAACTGAAAGGGCTTGAAGCCATGTGTTGGGCCTCATAAGGCCCAGGCGTGAGGCCCAGTATAACTTCCTGAGTCTAGCTCGAGTTTGGTGACCTATTTTCGGACATGACTTCCGCATATGAGTGACTCAGCTCAACCCGACCTAGAATCACCTCCGCCTAGTAACTGCTGAGAAAGCATCATCTCATTGGCCCACTATCCTCACCATATCCTTCGTCAACTCAGCCTATATAAGTCCACTCCTGATGCAATAAAATGAGTTACTCGTTTGACAAGACTCCCCGGCACAGTGTGCTTCTCTCCAGTGGACAGGGTTGTCTGGGCCGTCTACACTCACCATCCCACTCAGCCCCAGGGAGAGACCTGCTGGACCGGTCCTGCCTCCGCCCTACCTGTCGGTCAGCCCAACAGCCATGCAGGTACATTTCTTATTTTTGTCTTGAATAGGCCCTCATTAGAAAGTTTTGACAATTTATTTCAGTTTTCTAAGTCTTATTAGTGTGAATGAAACAGTTTTGGCTATTGAGCATACTTAAATTTCAAATAAATCAATTTTTCTCTCTTTATGCAATAATCTTACATAAATCCTGTAAATATTCTTTTATGTGTAAAAAAAAAAAACCCAGAATCTTCCTCTCTTTTTTACTCTAGACTAAAAATAAATTTACTTTCTAATAATTTTTACTAACTCAAATTTTTACTTTAAATATATTTTGATCACATTTCCCCTTCCTTGAGTCCTTTCAGATCCTTCCTTCATTCATACTCACCCAACTTTAAGCTCTTTCTCAAGAAGCAAACAAAAAACTCAGTATAACAACAAAACCCCCAAAGCCAAACAAACAAACAAACAAACAAACAAACCACCACCCAAAAGAAAAGGAAACAAGAATCCAGCAAACTATCACCAAATAAAAGCACACAAATAAATCATGACGTCCATTGTATGTTTGTTGTTCTACTACTCCTGAACATGAGGCCTTTCCTGGAGTGATTGATATACCCAGTCTCACGTCACTGTAGAAAACTGATGTTTTCTTCCATCATGCATAAATGACAGTTCAGCTGTTAACTTTTTCCTAGTATCTAGGTTTTCATTCATTTATTTCTTAAAATTTAACAAGATAAAATACAATAAGATAAAACAAAAGCTATTGCAGCAAAGTTGGACAAGACAAACCAACCAAAGGAACAGAACACAACACAAGGCACAAGAAGCAGAGACCCACTCATTTGCTTACCCAAAAATCTCATAAAATCATTAAACTGGAAGTTATAATATACACACAAGTTACCTGGTAAAAGAAGAGAAAGGTAGTGCCCCTCTTGACAGGGATGGAAAGGCCCTTAGGCCTAACAACATGCATAGGTTTAAATAATCATATTCTCATATATTTAGGACATGCAGACAAGTTACCAGTGAAGACAGTTCTCTGGATTCTTGTTTTCACATAGCATTGTGGAGGAAGCATGGACCATGGCATGTGGTTTCCCTACAGATTCCTTCATGGTATTGTTGGGTGTGACTTTTCTGAATATGTCATCTGCAAAACCAGAACCCAGGTTGTGACTTCTCAAAATCAATTGAATGAGTAAAATATGTTTCTGCATCTCAAATTCTAAATCGGTCAATTCTTTATGATCCTAGCCCTGTAACCATACCCGTGATTGAAAGTCCTCATTAGAAGTGGAGCTCCATGGTTCCAGTCCTCCATTTTCAGTCTTTCCTAGGTGATATCTAATTTTAGTAATCAGGCCAATACAATCAGTGATTTCTATAACTAAAATAATACTATACTAACTCACAGAGTAACTATAAAATGAAAAAATTAACAATTACAAATTGAGTTTGTGTTTTGAAACTAAAAGATGTTTATGACATTCACAAACACAGAGAACAAATTATATACAAATTTATTAAACTAAAAATTGCTGTATATATTTAATTGCTTAGTTCTATTCATTACTATTGGATGAACCATGTGAAATTACCTAAAAGTCAGCAGATTCGAATATACTTTAAAATTTTTATTATGATATTATATCAGGAACATAATATTTTCTTATACCAACTGTTCACTAACATCTTTGTCAGAAACACATGCTGCAACAATTTTAAAATAAAGAACAATACAAAGTGTAGTATCTGTGAACAGGAATTCTGTTTTTATTCTGAATGTCATTTATTTATGTCCTTGACTGTGTGGGTGGGTGAGTGAAGTTTAGCTTGGGTATTGAAACCATGCCAATATATTGAAAATAAAATCCAAGAACTAATGCTCAGGAACAAATTACATTCCACAGTGAAAGTAAGGCGACCAGGTATGCCAACAGACAACTGAGATGTATATTATTCAAGTGTGCAAAATGACTTCTTTTGAGAATTTTGTAGGAGATGAATACTAAATTGGCCAGACTACACAGGCAAATCGTATGTTAGATCAGAAGTAGACACTTTAGTTTCATGAGTCATTGACTTGGAAAACTGTCTTAAGGGTATTAAGGAAGGAGAAGAGAAGAGAACCAAAAGTACAATAAAAATAGAATATCTATCACAAACTGTGTCAGTAGGGGAGAAAAATGGCATGATGCATAGGTGTTATAGAAAGAGAGAGTCCAATTTATCAGGAAAAACTTCTTACACCTGACATGTTTTTTGACACCAAATTTGCAATAACAATATTTTCTGTCTGAGTTAAGATCCCAGCTTCAATGAAAGGTAACAGTGAACAAACATTAAATATGAAAGTTCCATGTCATTAAACCACTATTTTAAAGTAGCACATTTCTTTCATAGTTATCTATCAACTTATTTATATAGGTAATAGTAAATTTAATACCAAATATAGCATAAATAAAATAAATAACAGTCATCTCATTAATGGTGATCAAATTACTCATAAAATAAGTATGCAAGTTTGAATATATGTCATAATGATGGTATAGTGACCCATTGTTCTAAAATTTAAAAACAAAAAAATCAATTACTTTGTAATACATTCCGTTGTATATCCTATTACAAGTACATAACAAATAAAAAGTATAAATTCATATGAACCAAGTTAGAATGCTTATAAAAATACCTTTAGATATATAAACACATAAAAAATAATAACAAATTCGATTGTTTTCTTTGTGACAAAAACAGCCTAAAGCTATAAACTCAGAGTCAGCACATAAAATAAGGAAAACTGAGTCAGCTTGCTATTTATTCATATCTTGGAAAGTGCATCTTGAAAACGAACAGAGAATATATGAGGCCAGGTATATAAACTTTAAATTTAATACAGCAACAAATTCTGGTAAGTAATCAGGAAATACTCTGATTAAGATTTTTTTAGGTGATATTTTTGACTGGTCTCCTGGAGCTTGGCCTGGTGCTTGACTGTGGATCTTTACATCTCCTTCCATCAATTACTGGATGAAGGCTCTATGATGACAGTTAGCATATTCAGTGATCTGATTACTGGGGTAAGCCAGTTTAGGCACCCTCTCCACATCCTTGTGGATTCCTGGGAACCTCTCCAGCACCCAGCCTCTCTGCATACCCATGATGTCTCCCTCCATCATGGTATCTCCCTCCATGCTCCCCCACTCTGTCCCTGCTCCAGCTCGACCATCCCTTTCTCTCATGTTCTCATCCCCCACCCCCCACCCTTCAATGCCCCTTCTCATCCCCAGTTTACTCATGGAGATCTCCTCTATTTCCCCTTCCCATGACAATCAATATGTCCCTCTTAGGGTTCTCCTTGTTAGCCAGCTTGTCTGGAGCTGTGGGTTGTAGTTTGGTTATCTTTTGCTTTACATCTAGTATATATTTATGAGTGAGTACATGCCATGTTTGTCCTTCTGAGTCTGGGTTATATCACTCAGGATGATATTTTCTAGTTCCATTCATTTGCCTGCAAATTTCATGATGTCATTTTTTTTACAGGATTAGCAAATATTATTCATTGAGAATAATATTAGGAATACTATTATGTTCCTCATATTTACAAAATTACCATCTCCCAAAAATGAGCTCAGGAGGAGACGCAGTACATAAAGTTGGAAGCAAAACATCATATACATTGAAAACCAGTTTAAATGTGACACAGCATGGTGTCAAAACACAGAAGTTTACAGAAATGCAGTGGAGGCAAATGCTAATTTATTAGTTTAAAAACTGTGTATTTCAGCATACGCCGTGGCAACTTTTCCTACACTGCAGTCCACTGATAAGGACTGGCGGGAAGACTCCAGATGTAGACTCCAGGCTCTGGCCCTTAATACAGGGGCCTATTTTGCGACCATATTTCAATTTTTGCATGCTAAAGTGGTATCACGTGGGAAGAAATAAAAGTCCTCCTGTCACATAGATTTTGCATGTGGATCTCTCTGGTCTCATTTAAAAAACAAAAACAAGACAAAAAAAACTGTATATTTCATCCACTTTGCCTAGAAGGGAAGAGATAAATTATAGTAAGTCAATAGTTAAATTTAATGTGCATTTATAATGAATACATCAATTCTAAAGAAGGTAAATCCTGAGTATCTAACTTACTTCAAGGTATTTTAAGATTTTGAATGCTTGATTAGGTTTTCAATTGTGAGTTTTGCAAGCACAGGAACAGTTGCTGCTATTACAAATGTCATCTAAAGATCTTTAACACTAAAGGAATGTTTAAAGCGAAATGGTTAGAAACTTTGTACATGGACGGATTGAGGAATGTCTTTCCGGTAAGCCAATGAAAGGAAATAAAGTGTAAATATTTTTTTCACATGTTTGACAAATTCACATTTTTTTTTTTGCTAAAGAGAAAAATTTGGCATTATGTGTTAATGCCAAAATATTTGAAAAAAAAGCTATTGAGATTGAATCTCATGATTACTTGTGTCTTTTCATAGTAATGACATAATTCACTTTCTCCCCTCCTGATTATGCAAGAAAATCTAACTAGTAAAAGAATCTAAGAAAACTACTATCCACTTATATAAAATGAGAGTGAAATGGTATTTATTGATTTTCATATATAGTTTACTCTTGAACTTTTATATAGTTTAGTGAGTTAAATTTTATTTTACCAAAATATTTATAATATTCTTTTAATTAAAAGTGAAAAAATCATAAAAGTTATTTTTTGCTTAGGGACTTAATAATTACCTTGTTGAATGAATATAATATAGTCTCTTGAAACTAAAAAAGAATGCCAAATATTTACCATAATTATAAACCAACTGAAGCTTGTGGGACATAAATTTTCATGACAAATAGCTTTTAGGATCTCAGTAGCCTTCAAGGATTTTCAAAAAGAGAATATGACTTACTTGGTCTCTTCAAAACATGCTACCCACTAGAAACTAAAATATCAAGTACTACTAAAGCATGCAAGATGAAGGGACAGAACTAGAAAACTCTACTGAGAAAAATCTACTCTTAGGCCAAGAAGAACAAATGGCCCATATATCCACATATATCTATATCTCACCTTAGAATCTTTACTCTTGTTTGTTCAACTTTGAGTACTTGGAAAGGAAGCTAGAATAAAGGATGTTTTGGAGAAGAATGCTTTAACGGGGGGAGATATTGGAACATAGGCCAAATAAAAATAGTAACTGGGAATGCTGGTTGCCAATGGTTTAAGCAGAGAAAAAAGGAGTGGGAGAGGTGTTGGGGTAGTGTTATGAAAAGAAAAGATTTAAGGAAATGTTATATGGAAATCCAACATCTAGTAACCCAAATAAACATGTAATTTGCAAAAGGAGTTAGAATGGAGCAATCCTGCATGTCTAGATAGGATTGTTGGCAGATGCCGTGAGTCAGTAAAGAAAAATCTCATTGTCAGTTATGTGATAGCTGTGTCAGAGCTGTTCGTCAGGGAATAGCTGAGACTCTTAAAATGATAGTACCCTTTATTATTTCTCTTATTTTTCCACTCATAAGAGGAAAATATCCTATTGCTAAAGTCATGACTTATTTTAATTGCAAAATAGAAATTATCTAGTTGGAACTTAAATGAAAATTCATCCCTGCTTGCTAGCTGTCATAGCACTGCCCGGTCCCGCGGGCCAGGTTATTTGATGAGACCCGAGGAGGCACCTCCTGAAAGATCAATGGGGGCGAGAGAGAAAGGAGACCAGGCGCGTAAAGGAAGACAGAGTCAGTCTGAGTTGCGTTGAGGTCTCGTTTATTGACTGGGTGTTGAGGCTTATAAACAGGGCTTCAGGCAGGGAGGGGGAACAGGGGAAGCACGGAGAGAAGGATGGAAAATTCCTAAGGAAGGGTGAGGTCACTTTGGTCCCAGGCCCCTGCAGCTGGCTGATTAGCAGGTACTCCAGGAAGTTGTACAGCCTGAGGTTAGGCCAGGAACTTCCTGCTTTTGTAAGGTTTGATAAAGTAAGGACACCGCTGTCCGGAATCGGTCCCCAACACTGATTGATTCCAAAAAAGGTGGCATCATCTTCTGAAGATTCATACTCATGAATAAGCCACTCATGCTCAAATGGATGGTTCCAAACTCATTGTTCCATGGATGATTCTGGTTAAACCAATAGGTTGCAAAAGAAACAGTAAACTATTTTACTAATCACTTTACTAAGAAGTTTGAAACTACTATATAAGGTCCTCTTGTTTATGGTCTATTTAAAATAACTACAGTATGTTGACAGTATTGTTAGAGTGTAGAAACAAAAATCAAAAATCTGTGTATTTCTTTTTCAAGTGGGAAGATCCACTTTAAAATAAAAAAAAATGTGCATTGGAGTTTTACCTGCATAAGGGTTATCAGTTTCCCTGGAACTGGAGTTACAGAGAATTGTGAGTTGCCCTGTGGGTGCTGGGAATTGATCCCAGGTACTACAGAAGAACAGACAGTGCTCTTAACCTTGGAACCATCTCTTCAGCCCCAATCTGTGTATTCTTAGTGTGAGTTTTGCACCCTTCTGTAAGAGCTATACTTGAGTTTATTATAAGGCTATATCTTATTTTATGAATATTAAGATAATACCTTACATTATAAATGTGATATGTATCTGAATCTCTTTGTAATGTTAATATGTCTAATAATGAAACTTCTTAAGAATTATACATTCCTGCAACAAAAGAAAATAAAAATACAGTAACATGATAACTTGTGTACTTAGAGATGCTTATCACACGTAAAGTTTCCTACAAATATATTAACAATTGATGTATTGGTAATGTTTTATAGTCTCATATTTGAATTATATTTTGTTAGCACTGAAAAGTGAGTATTTAAGGTCACAACTCAGAAAAAGAATTTGATTAATAATCAGCTGTTTTATCTGGACATACTAGTGCATGTTTCTAAACCTAGCAATCAGGAGGACCCTGATTCAACAGAACCCTTACTTCAGAGTTATGTAAAGTTGTCTTGGAGGCAGGGCAGGATTAAAAACAATAGTGTCCCCAGTGGATAGGTAATCTGATCATTGTTTCCACAGCATGGCTGAATAAAAGTCATATACTGCCACAGACTCTCTGCTGGGTGAGATTCTCTTGACAAGGAATTATAACTCGTTGTGATGGTGATCTTTCTTGCTCTTTTATGTAATAAACCACTTTTCTATCTAGTGCCTGAATGTGTCTTATCATTTTTGGTGATCAGTCAATATAGAAGTGTGACATTCACCTGTGCTGCTTCAACTGGTCTGAACTTTGCTCTCTTCCATGCAGAGATGATTCCCTGGAAGACAAGCAAGTGTTATTTGTTCAGTAGACTTTTGAAAGATTAGTTAAACTGAAGGGCAAAGGACAGTGACTTGATTGTCAAAGGTTCTGGAGAAAATTGGTAGTGAAGTAGAAGACAGGGTGAGAGTAAACACACCTTTTACAGAATTGTTCTATGAAAGAAAAGATATCTGCATTTACATGTTAAAGTAAAGTGTCCACTAACCATGGCAGCCTTTATAAATAATGAGGAAACCAATAGATTTAGGGAATGACATAATCATGCAATAGTTCATGTAGAAAACAATCATGTGATGAACTGGGTTGTGGGAGGCATAAGAATTAGGCTGTTAGTTATATGTTAGGGTATTTACATATCATTTGGGATTCCAGTTTACAATGATATTTCAAAACACTAATGTATATGTGTTGAAGTATTGCTTTTGTAGATTGTAGAAGAGATTTTGGAATCCCATATGTTCAATAGCAAGCCACTTGTTTTGTTGTTGTCTGTTTGTTTTTACTTGTTTGCTTTATTTGAAGATAGCATTTATTATTCATTATTTGCAGGACATGAATCATTTAATAAACAATGTACATATACTCAGTTACTGGGAAGGTATGATAGTGCTCAGAGGCATTATTATGCCTTATTAATTGATTATTATGATGGCAAGTGCAATAAAGTGTTTTAAATACTCAATAGACTGGTGAATTATAGTGACTGGTAAATAAAGATGGATTCAGAGGAAGAGGAAATAGCTGTCTTGTAGGATGAAGTGTCGTTTGAGTATATGCCCAAATGTGGTATAACTGTACCTTGAGGTAGACGTAGTCCCACTTTCCTGAGTAACTACCACACTGAGTTCCATGGTAGCCATACAAGTCTGTATTTCCACCATCAATGGGGGTGTGTTCTCTTAACTCTCCTTACTCCACATCCTCACCAGCATTATAATTTATTTTATTGATCCTAGCCATCCTGACCAGTACAGGTTGAAATCTCAAAGTAGTTTTAATTTGCATTTCCCTGGTACCTAATTATTTGTATAATTCTTTAGGTGATTCTCAGACATTTTATTTGCTCTTTGGAAAGTGCTGTTTAGATATCTATCCCATTTTTAATTGGATTATTTGTTTTCTTGATGTGCAGATTTTTAATTCTCCATATAATTTAGATATATCCATCTACTGGATATGTAACTGATAAAAAATCTTTTCAAATTCTATAACCTGCCATAGTGTCCAAATGGTGGTGTCCCTTGTCAAATAGAAGCTTTTGTTTTCACGAGGTCCCATTTATTAATTATTCTTAATGTTCATGCTAATAGTGTTCTGTTCAGAAAGTCTTTTCTTGTGTGATTGCTTTCAAGGCTGTTCCCCATTATCCCTTCTCTCGGGTTCACTGTATCTGATCTTATGTTGAGGCCTTGGACTCATATGGAGTTGAGGTTTTTGCACTGTGGTAAGTATGGAACTCTTTGGGTTCTGATACATGCAGCCATCTCGTTTGACCAGAGACATTTCTTTTTGAAGACCTTGTCTTTTTCCACTGTGTATTTCTGTCTTCTTTATAAAACAAATGAAGTGTTCATAGGTGTTTGGACTTACGTGTGGGTCTTCAATATCATTACATTGACCAACATGAGAGTTTTATGCCAATATGATGCTATTTTTATTAATTTAGATCTTTAGGATGTTTTGAGGTTGAAGCTGGTGATATCTCCAACAGTTCTTTTATTGTTGCCAATTTCTAACAGAAAAAAAAGATAATATGAGGCACAAAATAATTTCAAACTACTATTTTTTAAGTAGCTAATGGAGAAAGAAAGAAAGAAAGAGAAAAAGGAAGGGAGGGAGGGAGGAAGGAAGGAAGGAAGGAAGGAAGGAAGGAAGGAAGGAAGAATTGTTGATTGGGAATTTACTGCTCTCACATTTTCTTTGTCCTGTGCCAGTGTGTCTTAATTGCACTGAGTGCATACCCAAGAACTTTTAAAATTTTTTTCCCATCCCTAGCTCTACCATTCTCAAATTTCCCTACTCATTTTCTCTTTAGAGCTCATTACTATAAGCATATTTTACTTTTTCATAATCTAAATCTTTCTTCTCATGGGATGAGAACTGTTTTCTCTATTGATCACAGCTTGTTTTCTAGTTTTCAGAATGATGTCTGATAATAAGAAGTATAAACTTTTATTCTGTTCTGTAAATAAAACATGTAATAAAATCTATAAGAGAAAAACATGTTTGAAGGAATTTGTGTAGTTGGGCTTCCAAAAGAGATAGTTTTGAAACCTAATATTCATGAAGAAAAATGCTTGATAAGTACTTGATAAGGTTTCCTTTGAATAAGCTATCAAGTTAAGATACTGTTTAAATAATAAAACATTATATGTATAAAATAGCAATGGAAATGTAATTCAGTTAGGAAGCTGACATTTTCACCAATATATAATATTCTGGGTCAAATTTTCTAGTACATATTTTAAATTAGAAAACATTTTTATATTGTTTTACGGTTCAAAATCAATTATATTTATTTTATCCTATTTATATTTAAATGCAATATTTATATTTAAATAAATCTTTAAATATGACTCTTATAATATTCATTGTAGAAGTAGAAAGGATAGATGAAAAATTGGGCCTGAAATACAGTTAACCATCATTTATTACTTTGTTTCTTCTTTGTTAATCTAAACACTCACTAAACTTTCTTTTTATCTTCAAATTTAGTTTTCATGTCATTATCAAGTTCATTGCCAAACATCTTCAGAATTGAAAAACACTTTACCCATGCTTATGTAACAAGGCAGGTGAAACAAGTGTTGAATCTACTTTCTTGCTTATTTCTAATTCTGTCAACAATGTCCTCCTCTAGCCTGCTTAGTGTCATGCATTTCACCTTTTCTTTTATAGTAGTAATGCTGCCATTTAAAACAGCCTTGGAGAAGAGTGTTGAAAGGCAGCATTGTGCTCCTAAGCTAAAGAAAACAGAAACAAAACATGCTATAGAGAACATATACATTTTAAATTGAAATCTCATTTAGCAGAAACACATACAAAAAGTAAACAGAGTTTTATATGCCTTCATTTATCAAAATATTATAACCTGAGGCTCACTGAAACATTATCTAGTGTTTCCCTGGGAAACCACAATTCAGTGTAATTACATTAGTGTTTGAGACACCTGCATATTGTACATTTCATATGAAAAAAAAACATGATTATTATTATTATATGTTTGACATGATGCAAGATCATAATTTTTGACATATCCTAAATTTTTCATACATAGCAATTACTCTAAAATTAATATTATACAGTATACAAAAACTTTATGCACAATATTTTATATAATATAGAAAGCTATGTAGTATATTATGGTATTGGAGAAGACATAATGAAAACTTTACTTGAGATTATTTATCCAAGGAAACAGCTGCTGTGGGATAGTCTGTATGTCAAATCTGTTGCTCTGATTGATCAGTAAATAAAACACTGATTGGCCAGTGGCCAGGCAGGAAGTATAAGCGGGACTAACAGAGAGGAGAATTGAGAGAACAGGAAGATGGGAGAGACACCGCCAACCGCTGCCATGATAAGCAGCATGTGAAGATGCCAGTAAGCCACGAGCCATGTGGCAAGGTATAGACTTATAGAAATGGATTAATTTAAGATGTAAGAACAGTTAGCAAGAAGCCTGCCATGGTCATACAGTTTATAAGCAATATAAGTCTCTGTGTTTACTTGGTTGGGTCTGAGCAGCTGTGGGACTGGAGGGTGACAGAGATTTATCTTGACTGTGGGCCAGGCAGGAAAACTCTAGCTATAAACAGCATACTTCAAAATTCATAATTTTTTATCTTAAATAAATATGTAGAAATGATTCATTTATATAAATATTTTAATAAATAATGATACATACTTGTATTAAAATAAAATAAAGCTTTAATTGTAGTAATGATCCATAATAGATAAATTAATTTAAAAATATTCCTTAAGTACAAAATTATAAGATTTTATAATCCAGTAAGGAATAATTAATCTTGAATCAAAGTAAGGAGTACATTTTATGAGTTATCTTTTGTATTCCTGAGTCCATTTCATTGGTGTATTTTTATGATTTTGATTTTTTTAAGAATCACCTTGGGGGGTGGGGCAAAAAAAAAAAAAAAAAAAAGAATCACCTTAACATCTTAATCCTTTTATCAGAGAACAACATAAAAAGGATTTTGATTATTTTATTTTTTCATCATTACAGATATTCAAGAAATATTTATTTTCCATACACCTAAGGTTATTTTTTTATTGTTTTTAAAGAGTTATTTTTGGGATACAGTCCTCCTACTGGATTGTCTTATCCAGTCTTAATAGAAGAGGAGGAGCATAGTCTCAATTCAACCTGATATACCTTGGCTGGCTGATATCCATTAGAGGTCCACCTGTCTCTGAAAAAAAAACAGTGGATGGGGAGTGAATGCAGTTGAAGGGTAGAGGGGAGAAAGCGGGAAACTGGGAGGAGGGGAGAGAGGGGAAACTTGGTTGGAAATTAAATTTTAAAAAGATTATTCTTATTATTTTTTCTTGTCATATTTTAATGTATGATTTTATTGTTTTAAAGATTCATTTACACACACACACACACACACACACACACACACACACACTCATGTGTGAACAGATATGAGTGTTGTTGTTATTTGAGTCCTGAAATTTGGATCACCTTGGATCTGGAATTACAGGCAATTGTGAGCAACCTTTTGGTGGTGCTGATATTTGAACTAGGGTCCTCTGAAAAGACACTGAAAGCTCTCAAGCACTGGGATATCTATGGAGTCCCTCAGTGCAGTATTTTAGACCCAAATCTTCTTGCCTTTCCACTCCTCCCTTTGCAAACCTAGGGAATAGTCAAAACCGAACAGAGCTTTCTAAGAAGTTGTTTTCATATTGATAAAAATCCAAAAATACTTCCTGGGATGTACTTGACAGGAAGACTTTTGGGTGTCTCTATATATGTCCTTGCATCATTTTGTAATTACTGTATTCAGTCAGTAATGAAGTCACTGTGATTCGTTTGTCCACTAATAGACAGTCACCGGTGCTAGATACCTGTTCCTGAACTGCCAGTCCTCAAAGTTTTAAATTTTACCATTCACAAGTCAAGGAAGACAGTGTTATACTTCCTTGCTATATCGACAGCAATAAACATGCACATGAAGTTTGTGGTTAAACAGTGGACTGCTCATGGTCAGTGTTTCAAAATTGAATGCCTGGCCTCAAAATTATTAACTTGAAATAATTGTGCTGCATCTTATTAGTATCTTGTAACTTTCTTAACGTACATAAAGGTTGCTTTGTAAGGAATAATTATTTATGCTTATCAAAATGAACTACGATTGTAAGGCAGCCACGCGTGATCTATATCTTTTGCTGTTCACACCATTTCAGGGATTAGACCTGTGATTTAAAATTCCCCCCCAACATAATATTTTTTATTAATTATTTGGGAATTTTGTACAATGCACTCTAATAAGAGTCACTTCCCATTCCTCCTAAATTCACCCTTCCACCCTACCACGCCCCCTTTCAAAAAAAAAAGTCCAATTTGTGTTGCTCATATATATACACTCATTGGACCATGGACAAATGCCCAGTGTCCAGCACCTTAAAGAGTACTGAGTTCTTCCCACCCACAACCCCAACAGAAGTCATCCAAGCTGCCACCAGAAACCATGTTGATGACCATGATCAGTACTGCCACTGGAAACCACATGGAAGTCCATTATCCATGCTTCCACTGGCTGCTATGGCGAAGGCTGCTGTTTTTGCAGTGGTATGGATGACTGTAGATTCGTAACTGAGAATGAAACTTTTGAAGATTTGTGATACCCTTCCCCCAAAAGGGAAAGGAAGGAAGGAAGGAAGGAAGGAAGGAAGGAAGGAAGGAAGGAAGGAAGGGAGGAAGGAAAGGAGGGAGGGAGGGAGGGAGGGAGGGAGGGAGGGAGGGAGGAAGGAAGGAAAGAAGAAAGAAAGACAGGAAGCTATTGAAGAGAGTCCTTAAAAATAGTGATAGAGATTTTGAAGTGTAGCTCTTTAGTGCTCTGATTTAACTTGTTTTGTTTTGTTTTGTTTTACCATTTTTATTCATTCTACATACCAACTTCCACTTCTGATTTAACTCTTACAAACAGAATAGGGTGTGGCGGCATTCCCACTGGCCTCACCTAGCCTGTCTCCAGAGAGTAGCACCTAGCCCTAATCCACCTTTTGTTTAGCAGACACCTTTTGTTTCCCTTGTTGCCCTCTACTTGAATCCTGTCTTGGAGTTTCCTAAGGATCCACCTATGCAAAACTTGATTCAGGAAACGTGGAAAACCATGATACCTGAGAAATCGAGGAATTTGCACTTGGCATTGTATTGTTGGGAGCCTCTTTCAGGTTGTTTTGAGCCTATGGAAATTAACTAGCTAAACTGTATTGGAGAGAAATAAAAGTACCCTAGGGGAAGGGCTATTGGTTCAGTCCTTTGAGGCTGGAACCCCTTGCAGCCATGAAAGGCTAGATTCATTCTTAAGATGCCTCTGTGTCTTCATTCCACAAACCCTCATAAACCCACACACCCGTGTAGCGACTCACACAGCTACAATAGGGCTAAGGTGACAAAGAGTAGGTTCTTCCTGGAAACTATGAAATGACCATCTTTTTTGGAAAAGTAACATGGCAGGAACACCACACAATCTCTTGGAGATGAAGTATGTCTCTATGCATAGAAAGCTCAGGTCCTTGATAATACAGCAGAAAGTACTAAATTGTTTCAACCATGTAAGTTAATTTGGAGGTGGAGTAGTTCTCATGAGAGCCTCCGGATGAGAACATATTCTCTCTGATGCCAGGATTGCAGCCAGATACTGTTACTAGAAGAGACAGTTTGTTGTTAGAGTGTAGTGCCCATGAAGTCAACCAGGCTCCAGTCGAAGGCCACACATCCCAGACTATATGGTTTGCTGCACATCTGGATTTGATAGGTTGAAAATAAGCAAATAGAAAATTAACACAACACAAAGCTGGGCAAGTAGGGGAGGGGGGATCTGGGAGAGATTGAGGCAGGGAACTGAATCTGATCAAAACACACTGTGTGAATTTCTATGATACGGTTTATTAACAACAACAAAAAAGAAAAGAAAAAAACAAAAGGATTCTGAGAACTTGTAAAGGCCTTAACAGTAATACATGGAAAATAACTTTAAAAACCCACAGATTAAATTGTCACATCTATATTTATCCAACAAAATAACAAGAAAAAGAAACTCAAATGCCTTGCTTAAAAATATAAAACAAACAAACAAAAATAATGCTAGACATTAACTAAAAACAATTTTATATATGGTAAATGTAGGACTCTTTAAGAAATAATCCATGTGGATAAAAAAAAAAACATTTTGTACATGTTCTTTAATAATACTTTATATTTTGGTTGTGAGCCTAGCCTTTAACGGCTGAGCCATATATGCCGGGCAGTGGTGGCGCACGCCTTTAATCCCAGCACTCGGGAGGCAGAGCCAGGTGGATCTCTGTGAGTTCGAGGCCAGCCTGGGCTACCAAGTGAGTTCCAGGAAAGGCGCAAAGCTACAAAGAGAAACCCTGCCTCGAAAAACCAAAAAAAAAAAAAAAAAATACTTTATAAATAATTACCTTGATAATATTCTATGTACAATATATGCTAATGAAAAGATTGGTGTGTTTATTTGCCTGATTTTGTTTAATGAATAAATAAAACCTATGTTTTGAAAGATATTTCAAACAATTAACGAATTCATGTTTTGGAAGTTATTTGTTTTAGCATTACTGTGCCAATGAGTATGCCAATAAGCACAAATTATATGGAAAACGATCTGTAATGTCAAATTAAGTATTAAAATGTACACTAATAAAATAATTAGCGTGGAAATATTAGAAACTTAAATTGGAATTTCCATGGCTATATACATTTCACTATCTCTGCATGGAACAGGAATATTATTCAACTTGAAAGCAGTCCAACAGAAAAGCTATGTGGGTAATTGATAGTTGAGTGTGGGTTGTTGGTTACATATCTGGGATCATGGACATATCTCTACGATTTGCAAACAGTAGAAGCTTCATAAGGAGAATAAAGACTGTGAGTAACTATTTTCTAGTAATGCATATGAAATACTCAGAAGACTTCTGAATATACAGGGAAATATGTCAGTGTTGTTAGTGTTATACCTGCAAATATTACTATCATGGTTCAGGATGTTAATGATTATTTTATAAAACATAAAACATCTTTAAAAAAAAACTAGAATTTTTCCTCCTCTTCTCATGTAAAATTTATGTGTCTCTCAGTTTTTAGAACACTCCAATACAGTTAATGATTCTAAAAAATACAGTGAATAAATTTCAGGGAAAGTTAGGGCGATTTTAATATTCTTTCAGTTTTAGTTTAAAAAATACAGATGCTAAAATTACTAACCCATGGAGCTTATATATTGTAAAACATCTCCAATTTTGTCAAATAATAAACTAATTATATACTAATCACATAACTGATTACATATTTTCACTTACCAGTATTAGCTAATGAAAAATTGCTTTGGAAACATAAAGAAAATATGTAAAATGAGGAATCATGCAATCATCAGGCTCAAAGGCAAAAAAGTAGATGAAAAATCTGATGAGTGGACATCAGAGGGTAAAACTCCATTTCCTCAAATTATCCCCATACTTAGTGGCTGGGTTTCTTAATCTTTCATAGCACATTCACTCTGGGGTTCATATAAAGGCATTTCAATTTAATTTAAAGTGGCTGAAACAATCAAATAGCTTTTTCCTTCTAAATGAGTTGCTTGTGCAGTAGATGAAAAAGCCATTAGCTTTTTAAAAACACATGTATGAGGAGTTGTCTCTTGAGATATGCGGTGATTATTAATAAAGAGGTTGTGAAAATGGAGCGTGACTTTCGGCCAACATGGAAACACGAATTCTGTTAAGTGCCAAGTGCCATTATGAGTACTTGAGAGGCACGTTTGTTGCAGGAGGTGCTTCATGATCACATAAAGAGAATAAAATATTATCTTTATGGAGGACATTGTTTTGGCTTTTATCTGAGGAATAAAGTAAACTAATGGAAACTTGTTGTTAGAGGAATTGTTAGGAAATTTGATTTTATTGAGCACTTGCCCTGTTGGTCATTTAAAAAAAAATAGCCAGATGTGGTGGTGCACATTTAATCTCATGGAATGCAGGGACAGGAGGGCAGTCTGGTCTACACAGCAAATACTAGACCAGCCAGGGCTGCATAGCAATATATTGTCTCCAAACAACAAATTTCACCACAACCATCACGTTATGCTTTCACTTTCCTCAAATGATGTAAATGCTTTCTGGAAAGGCTTTTGAAGCCTGCTATGAAACATGTATGATCTTCATCATTTCCTTAGGTGATTTCTGTGCTGTAAAACAATAGTATATATGTTCCCATATTGATTATCTGTTTTCTTCAAATTAGAGCATTCTCAAATTCTTAAACCCACATTATCCTCTTTGCATATTCAGGTGCCAAATCCTACACATCATTATTGTCCAAACCGGTTGTGGCTGGTAATTCTCCTCATGAATGCTGTCTTCCTCGGACTGGCTCATCTTTTCCCAGTGCCAGACACTTCCATTTTCACACCAGCCTCTGTGATTATGTATTACCTAACTCAGTCATAGTACGATTGTATATGAAGAACCTGCCTTATATATCCTTAAATCTACTTACTACGAGTGCCTGGTCCTTGCATTGAAGCTTTTTTTATTTGTATAATTTTATCATTCTGTCTTTCCAAACTTTTCCATTTCCATTTCCAAACCTTGTTCACTTTCAAATTTATTTTTTCCATTAATTTTTGTTATACATATATATCCTTAAACATGTAAATAAAACTTGCTCAGTCTGAATATTGTTATTTGTATATATGTTTTCAATGCTGATGATCACACTGATAATTTTTTTAACTATAAGTACTCTAGGACAGGTTGCTGAGAGTTTTAAAGTGATAGTAGACACAATAGGTTAGCAAAGCACTATGTTTCTTCATTTTTTCATGTTTTTGAAACTCCCTCCTCCCCACCCCCTGCTTTCTCAGAAAGATCAGTAAAGGCTGCTTAAAATTGTCCAAAAATTCCTGGGACTCTCACAGATATTTGAATGCCACAGATGGGAATGTTTTGCTAAGACTAAAAGATTAACAGTACTTTCCTAATAGAACATAACGAAGATTGCGAGTTCTAAAAAAAAAAAAAAAAGTTTGATAATGCAACAAATATTATGTCTAAGATAATCTTATATCTTCATTTAGTCGACTATCAAAGCTTTGTTGAGCACTCATAATTGTAGGACTGGTTCCTCCTGCATGTAAGATGGAGGAGCAGATGATATATGTGCCCTTTCTAGTTGCGTTTCTTCTCAAAGAGTCCTAATACACAGGACAAAGCCATTATTTGTACAGATGAACTGGACACATAACGTTTCCTGAAATGTGCCATGTCATTTGATAGGGCAAGGGATAAGAAGTTTAAATTCATTTGTATTGATCATATCTAATTCTGTGTACAAAACTGTCTCCCGTAATAGATGTGTACCAAAATTCATCTAGAATTTCACAGAAGATCAGAAAAAGCTACAAGCATAGATAACCCTACAGAAACTCTTGATTAACCAGGAGTATTAATGTGTACACTTGGTACTCAAAAATGTATAAACACTTTCCCTGATATATAAGGAGTAAAAAAGTAGGATGAGGATTTTGTAACTTTGCTACTTCACTTCATTTTCCTTTTTCTTTAACTTAAAGTGAAGTTCAGGTTTTGCCTTACTAATCTTATTGGGTATTTCTTTTAAATGGGTATAATTATATTCATGCCACCTGGAAATCAGTTTCCTTTAATTACTTAGGCTTTTTTTCTTTTTGCATATGCAGAGGGCATCACTGCCCTAGTTGTAGGCCAACAGGGAAGACACCTGTGGGCAGGTCTTCCCACCAACATCCCTCAATGGACCCCGGCAATCTATAAGCTTTTTGTCTTTTTGAACCTCAATGTATTTGTTCTCGGATGTCAAATTTTGCTCACTTAAGTTTCATCAACCTTCCGAAATGTCCATTTTCCCCTTAAAGCTCAAAAGCTCTTTCTCTTTTCAGTTATATTTACTGTTGTGATTCCCTGGTGAAACTATTTATATTATAATTTTACAATTTAGAATTTCCATGAGCTCCTTTTGCTCTCTTTAGTGGTTACTTTAAAGGACAAAGGTTCTGGGGCTGTAAGCACCCCAACGAAGTTCTATCAAGACAATCCTGTGATTCATTCAGGAGGGCTACACAGGAAAACTAGCATTACAGCAGCATGCTTTTTCTGTTACTTAGTCAGTCTTCATAGTTGAAGTTTTCCCTTACATTCTCTATCTATCCCTCTTCTCCATCATTTTCCTTAGTAGGTAATTCCTGTGTCTAGATTGTTCCATAGCTCCTGATTCCCAAAACAGAGAAATTAACATCAGACTACTCAATTGCACCAGCTTGTAAACATTCACTACTATGCCTGGCTTGGCAGCAGGGCTTTAAAAAATTTGAAAGCTCAAAAGTATTTATAACTAGTAGAATGGAGACCACCTCACACTGGGAGATGACATATGGAATGCAGAGCACACAAGCAGAGGAGATAGAGCATGGGACTCGCAGCATATCTAGGGCCATGATTGTATGTATTGGTGGCTTGAAATTCAGACAAATATCTGTATGGCAGAAAGAGGGAAAAATAAAAGATGTGCTCATTCTGTTAGGATAGAGAGCTGTCTGTGTCCAGAGAGAGAGAAGGAGAGAGAAGCTTTTCATTTTGTTTGTTGCTTCAGGTTTATAGAAAAATTAAATGCATTTTTTATAAAGCAGCAAATTGTTTGGGAAATAAATGATCTGAATGTGGAGTTATACATTTACATTCCCAGCACTGGAGGTGAGCAGGAGCAACCAGACCTTAAGAGCAACTGGAGAGATTCTATCTCAAAACAAAATAGAAACGACAACAACAGCAAAGATTTGATAGTCTACAATACTGAAAATATCCAAGTACTCATAGCCTAACTGTAGCTGAAGTTTTCCTGGGCTGCTTGGACCCAAGTAAACACATAGAGGCTTATATTAATTAAAACTGCTCGGCCATTAGCTCAGGCTAACTATTGACTAGCTCTTACACTTAAATTAACCCATAATTCTTATTTATGTCTAGCCATGTGCCTTGGTACCTTTTCTCAGTTCTGCCTTCACATCTTGCTTCCTCTGTCTGGCGACTCCTGACTCAGCCTTCCTGTTCCCAAAATTCTCCTCTCTGCTTATCCCGCCTGTATTATACTTCCTGCCTGGCTACTGACCAATCAGCATTTTATTTATCAACCAAATCAGAGCAATATACATTCATAGCATACAGAAAGATATCCCCAGCACCTAACAATGGTCCAAGTGCTAAATGCTTCTTGACTTTTTCTTCCCATGTGCCGGGAAGATGTTCTCTGCTGCATGTGTGTCTGTTGTTACATAAACTGACATTAGAGAAAAAACAAACATGCCTTTATCAGCAATGAACGACTGGGTACAAATGAATCTGTTTAGTCAATGGAATAAGCAGTAATGAGACATTTAAAGTGTGCCTGTGCCAGGGCTCTAGTGCATTGAACTTTGGGCTATTTGTATCCCAACACTGTTAGCTCTGCCAAAAGCTGTTATTCTGAAAGCTATTGGTATTTTATCTCCCCTGTACAGTAAAGAGAAACTGCAAAAGATAAATGAGAAGTAAATTTAAACTCCAGTTGTCTATGGCATTTGATCAATAACTAACAATCTGAAGGTAAAAAAACACAACTTTGTAAAGCAGGCATTCTGACAAGATTGCAAGTTGCTCCTGAAAGTCTGTAGTTTCTGATACGTTAGGGATACAATTAATACCAACTGAAGGTTTACTATTCCAGCACTCCTCTGTAGAATAACAGCAAAACTGGATAACTTGAATTTCAGAGGTGGGTAGGTGAATGTGAAGAAGCCTATTAGTAGGTTATGATTTGTGCCAGAAGCTTTGGGTAGCATTGTAGCTAGCTTTATTCAAGGCAGACTGTGCTGGCAGTGTGATTTAATCCACTCAGATGGATGAGATTGCAAAACTTAGGTGGCCTCAATAGTCATAGGATCAGCCTTAGATAAACAGCTGTGATAAAAATAATTGTATCCTCATGGTTTCTGTCACCCTCCCAAATTTCACTGCTATCATTGTGTATTCTCTCTTTAAACAAATATTGTGGGTTAGTGCCATTTCAAACATTTGGACACTAAAATCAAGGTTTTTTTTTTATTATTTATATAACAGCTCCAGAGAAAGCCAGCAGTGATATAATATATGTTGTGATATATGTTGTGTTAGCTCAGTAGTTAAGAGTATTTTTTTTCAGAAATCCTAGGTTCAGTTCCCAGCATCTGTAGTTGAAGGTGCATGCATGTATGCACTTACCCATAAGTAAAAAGGAAGTATAAAAAAAAAAAAAAAAACCTTTAGCAGTCTAAAATGGAAGATGAACTAGAATTCTGTGGACAACTATTGATAGTATACCTGAAAACATAACAGTATGAAAAGATACCAGTCATTAAAAACAACCAAAATATCATTTATGTAGCCTCTGAAAGCAAGTAGCTGCCTGGCTGGAAGTGGTATTTCAAATTTCTGGGTTATATATCTAAGTGCTACCCTGGCTTTCTATGCACTTATTTCCTCAACTTGGTGATATTTTTAAGGAGAATCTGACATTTTTGTGCCACTTTTCACTTAAACAATTCAGTGTACTCTAAGCTAAGTTGCATCCTGAGTGAATACTACATTTCCTTCTTTTCGGCAGCTTCTGACCTAAATTTGTGGGGGTTTGTTTTGGCTCTTCAGTCTTTTCTTCTTCAAGTCAAACTCTTCTGTGATTCAGAGACTACAGAGAGAAGTAGGGTTTGTACTGCTCTAATGTGAATAATTTTCCCATGATACAATTAACAATGTTTCTCCTGAAAATAATTATCAATTTGCAGTTCCATCATTTTCTTCCCATTCAGTCTTCAAGCTCTTTTATATGATGGCTATTTTATAAAGTCACATTAATGCATCCAAAATGTAGTGTTTTTTTTTTCCTGACTTCCTCTAATATGTACCCGTCTCTGTGATTCTGCATAACAGTAATGGTTCCATCACCTACCTAATTAATCCATCTGTAAATTCCATACCCCACCTCAAATAACACACTGTGTGTGTGTGTGTGTGTGTGTGTGTGTGTGTGTGTGTGCGTGTGGTGTGTGTGTGTTATCAGGGAATCATTAAGAACATAGGCTTTCAACAGTGTAAGACTTAAGTCAAATAAAGACAGACTGCTAGATGTGGCATGAAAATGAGGACTGATAAGGAGGGGGAAAAGCAATGCATTGAAGTTCCTACTTTGTAAAATAAAAAATGTTCAATATTGATATTTACCAAAAGTGTATGTATCATGAATTTTAATTGTAGGGATGCACAATGGGAGAGCACATGGAATTTTTAAATTGGAGTGAATGCTGATGAACTTCATAACAAAAGCCTCACAATAAATGAAAATTGTAGCGACATGTGGCTGACATTATATACTTTCACAGGTTTCATTGGAAGTGATACAAGTCATTGGTTACACACGAGAAGCCAGTGAAATATGATCTCCCTAAGACCCCTGGTCCTGCTCCTGACCTATATGGTGTTACAGTCGGTATGGCTAGAGAGAAGAAAGTTTCCATTATATCTACCTGAGGAAGTTTGTTGGGTTTTGTTTGCTTCTTTAAAACAGGGTCTCATTATGTAGCTCAGTCTAGCCTCAAAGGCCCTGCCATTCTCCTTCACTAGCCTCTCAAATTCCAGGATTGCATTTGTGTGCCACCACAACTGGATAACTGAAGTGCTTTAATACTACCTATTGTCAGTTTCTACATTTCAAGTGAAATGCATTTACACTATTGCTGATACAAACATCAATATCTTAGGAGCTGAGCACATTTGCTCCTTCTGGTACCAGAAAATGTGATGTAATTGATTTCTAAGCTGACTCATTTTGGCTGCCTCCCATGTATCTCGAAAGGACAGTAAGTACACAGTGAATATATACTCAGAGCAGATAGGTACTAGAAAAATCTATGTTAGATACAGTTGGCTTATTTGTTTATGGTTCTGTATTTTTGTCTTTTTGTCTATATAGAGTAAAGTAAGTATACTCTAATGGGACAAACTTTTAAGGATTCATTTTTAGCCATCCATGACTATAAATGCTAACATTCTGTGAATTATATACTTCAGGCTACGCTTGATCATGGATTTGCTTTATTCACTGTCATTTTGGAATGGCTTAACTATTATAAAACATCTTTTATTCCAAATTATTGCACAACATATTTTTTAAAAAACCTTTTTGTGGGACATTCAAAAGAGCTCTATGAACTTAATAAATGTTAATGACACCAAATTACTTTAATCTAAATAAATGTGTAAATGTATGCCAGCTCATTTTTATTGGTAGCTCACATAGTCACATATTTCTTATCTAGATATATATGAGAAAAGATATAATACAGATTAGTTGAATAAGGTCTGCCAGCTTTAAAGCTTCAGAACAGATGCCTTTTGAGAGTTTTGCTTTATATATCTCTTAGAATTAATATTCGAATTTTTCACCATTTCATCTCTCCTAACCATGTGGAAATACTGAAAAATTATCAGTCTCTAAAAACCATAATGTCACAACAATGACATTGCTTTTGCATTTTATTTGTTTTACAAGTAAAATAGAGGTCAATTAAAGTGCATAAATTCTGCACAATCATTTTCTTCAAATAATACTTTAATGTATAAGAGATACTTCAACCTCTAGAACAGAGATTCTGGTATTTGTATGATGTCCTAGAACCATTTAGCATGCATCCTGAGAGACAACTATAATATATTTGCAGCAATTGTCTATTCGATATCAAATGTTCAAACTTGAAAACATATATACAAGTATTACATAGATTGAACAGGTTGTTTTTATGTACTTAGGAATATATATGCATATAAATATATGTGTGTAACAGCAATTAATGAAAAAAAGAGGCCACAAATTTGAAAAAGTGGTCAGAGGGTTAATGGGAGGCTTTGGAAAGAGGAAAGGAAAGAGGGATATGATGTTATATTATAATCTTTAAAAAAAAAGTAAAGAAATACTGTTTTAAATTTCAATATCCTAACTTTGGGATAAAATTGAACCTTGTAAGACTTATAAAATATGTAAACATTGCAAGCAAGTGTTATATTATGGATTTATAGCCTCTATCCCACATTATTGATGCCTCTCTGCATTTATATGTGGTGAGCCTTTTGAAATGCCCCTGATGATAGTTAAACACTGCTTCTTTTGGATTGAAGACAAATTGTTCTTGCTTAAGGCAAGGTGTGCTGCTCTCAGGACCTTATCGATGTGAGATCAGAAATGTGTTACTCATAAACGTAAGCTAGTTCTGAAATCCTGAGGACAGACTGGAGTTGGTAAGATCCAAAGAAGCTTCAACAAGTATAAAGATCAACCGTATAACAGAATAAACACAGAGTCCTTGAAACTCTGGGAATACTGTATCAACAAAGAAAGACATTGTGTTTTATAAGTGATTGCTTATTGAATAGAAAATATCCTCCATCTACTATGAAGGCACAAAATATTTGCCACATTTTAGCTAGCTTCAGATTAGCATGACATTCATCCTGTGCATAAATCTTCAGTTTCAACATTTTTTTGTGGGATTAAATTGACCCTGACCTGAAATTTATGAGTTGTATTATTGTAAGAGTTTGGATTTAGAATTACCTGAATGCTTATTTATGCAGATGGCTAATAGTTGATATTATCTGACAGATTACTCACCATGTTGAGCTATCAATCCACACATTTTGCTTCAGTATATACTTCTCTACACCCAAACACTGAAAATAATAATGCCAATTCGAATAATCTGATAAAATGGCAGGGAATTTTGAAAATCACTAAAGCACAGTATGAGTACATTGAATAGGTGATGTTCAGTGTGAAAAGAATTTAAAATGCCATGTATCCTCTCCCAGATATTTTAGGAAAAGATTAAAAGATTTAGGAAAATTAGAGGTGCAACAATGGTTTAAAATCAAAATGCTAAGAATATATAAATTCACTCAACAGAAAAACCTGCTACATACAATATTGCCAAGGCTTTGAGACAGGTGCTGATGTAGGCATAATTATCACTAAGAAGTTTGTCAGTAGCATTTTTGTCCAATTCAGACTAATGGAACAGCACACTCTTATAACTTTGAAAATTGCAAAACTCATAGATAAGAAAGAACATAGTGTAAAGGAGCCAGTATTCAATTGTCACTAAAGAGTGTAAAAAGTTAGTGGCAAAAACACAAAGTAGTCAATGTGCCATTTTCTTTAGGGTTACAAGAATGTTTACTTTTGTATAGATTCCCTAGGAACAAAATATTTGTGCACCAAATGATCGCATTATTCAATTTGTATCTAAGAATATAATCTAATACCTAAAAATGAATGACTAAGCAAATGAGATAGCAGTACTACCAAAAAACCGAAATTCTTATTTGATTGACATAAAGTTCAGAGTCACAGGCCAGTGATAGCTGGTTAAGCTAAGAAAGAATCCCATATATTCAATGACTTAAACAGTAGAAAATCACATCTCATGTTTTGAAGAATTAGAAACTCAAGGCACCATCATTGTGAAGTTTAGTGAAGTTATTTCCTTCATTTGCAAATGTGTGCCTTTTCATTCCATTTCACTTAAGTTCACACATACCATGAGAGCAAAACAATTCAATCTCCCTTTTCATAAGAGCATTAATCACATTTATAGGTCCCCCAAATCAGGATATAACCAAATTAAGTATCTAGAAAATTTCTGTCCTACTGAACCCATCATATTGAGGAAGAGAGTTTTAACATAGGAATTAAAAATGAACATTTGGTGCATAGATATATGATGTAGATGCTAGGATGAAATAGAAACATTTTTCCCACAGTAAAGCTGCCCATCCCAGGATATTTCCTAATGATCTTAGGATCATTTGTGGATGTAGATAGTTGTACACCAAAGCATAGTTAAAATACAATCGTTTTAATTTCATTTGAATACAAGTTTAGAGTTAAAAACTATATATGGAAGCAAAAAAAAAAAAAAGCACCATGCCTTCTACTTAAAACATATAAATGGAAACCGTGTCTGACCTTACATGACATTCTAATCAATAGTATCTGAAAATGATGAATTATGCATCATCTACTCAAACCAAGGTGACCATTTTTATCCCAATGATGCATTCAGACATATAAAATTACATATATGTATTATATCTTTAAATGTCTACTATAGTAAAATAAACACAATATCTGATAGGAAACTGAGTTCTAGGAACAGCAAATGCCATATAAAGGGTACTCCTCAAATCCATATAAATAGAGACATCAAATATACCAGTTTTGAGTAGAATTCAAAATAAAAAATTGCATTGCAAACACATGGGCTACACTGTAAACAAGAGCACCACTTTCTCTAAAGCCAAAGTTATTAAGAATAAAATGGAAAGTACAGATGAGTTTCATCATAACAGAATATTGCTATCTCAATATGTGCCTCCAAGACTATGCATGAAGCTGAGTAGAAGTCAACAATGGAAGCTGCATCATTTGTATCCATATTGTTCTACCTTAGATGTACATTAGAATTACTAGCAATGAGCAGAAGTTGGATACACATGGTTATGAACTTTGTATGGATGAAGTGTTATTTTAAATATATACAAACTCATGGGTAGTATGAGTGTCTAAATATCTTGTCAGAAGATTGCAAAATATTACAAAATTATAAACAGGATTTTTTCAATACAGGAATGCAAATAATTGTGATACAAGCATGAAGAATTACATATTTTTGGTTACAATGAAGATATCCTGTACATTAAAAAGACAGCTACATTTTAGCAATAGAAATGATATTTTTATTAGGTATTATGGTCCAAATTCTGTCACTCCATAATTTATGACTTGAAATTCTATCCCCTTACTTCAGAAAGTAGTTTCACAGACATTGGGTCTTTATAGAAACTTGCTGGAACAAAACATATGAGGCATGTTTGTATGACATAATACATATCACCTTTAAAACAAATTATTATATTATTCAGTATTTCTAGAAAGATGAACACATAATTTCAGAAAAATAGTGTGGAAAACATTTAATGGTCTCATTCTCCATGCCCCACCTCCCCAAAAAAGGAAAATTCATTCTCTAAATTCTAATATCACAAAACTTGTGAATTGATGTTATTTAGAACAGGATGACTACCACAAAGAGAAAGAGCATCCTCTTCAACCTTCTATTTTGAGACTCACCAACATGTGTAATGATACCTAAAGCTTAGAGCCAGTTGAGGAGTCCATACCACCACAGATAAAGTATGAGGGTACTGACGATGCTCTAACGCAATGAGGAAGGGTGATAAATGCTTACCTTTCACTATGCCTGTCTGAATACTGCATAGAATTCTGTCAGAAAATTTTATTAAAAAATTTCAGCTACTTCAGACTAACACTGTCACTGGATTTGACGTTCAAAAACCAAGAGATCAGGATAAGGCATATTTGTAGTAAATTTGTTTATTCACTTGGCTAAGGAGAAAACTAGAGAAAGTTGCCCTCCTCAATGTCATGCATTCCAAGAGCTTTACCAGGTGCCATTATAATTACACAAACCAATTTACTGCCTCCACAGAGCTCCCTATCAGTTCCTGGTCATGGTTTAGTGCAGGCTCTTTAAAAAATATGTTCAATATATCTCTTTTTTCCTTTTATTGGCATGTATTAATTCTATGCAATAATATATACCAGTATGCCATTTATATACCTATCTGACATTTTTAACAGATTCCTACAGCACGTATTGTACATTATGACTCTGTTGTCCAATTGTAATTGAGAGTCATGATGACTTAATTTTCTGAGATTTTTTTAGGTTTATTATGGTTATTGTTTGTTCCTAAATCATTCAATTTTGACACATATTTCTTCTAGTAAAAATCACAGAATTTCTTACTATTTTCTTGTCCTCATATATCAGCTATAAATAAAAATCCATCTCATCCTTTAATCATTACTTAAAATTTTTAAATTAACTTGTTCCTATTCATTTGTGTTAGGCACATGAAGCAAATTAAAGCTACAATGTAGCAAATCTATGAGAATTTCAAAGTCTCCCTGAAAACAGGACAGTGCTGTACCCCTGCCCCCATATATTACACTTTTTAATTTAATGCAGTGCTTACTGGCTATCAAAGCACATAAATGTTGGGT
Source organism: Peromyscus eremicus (assembly GCF_949786415.1). Lineage (NCBI taxonomy): Eukaryota > Metazoa > Chordata > Mammalia > Rodentia > Cricetidae > Peromyscus > Peromyscus eremicus. The sequence continues at coordinate 46,183,204 of NC_081431.1, forward strand.
GTTTTATGGTTAAACGTAAAATTTACGGCCATTTTAAAGAATTGCATCAATGATGTTAGAAATAAATTCACCATATTGGATATCACTGAGAGAAACAATACCCTAAAGGAAGATCTGTGTGTGTTACATCTCTACTATTGACAACTTTTTTGATATTTCTTACAAAGTGTATTATGATTATGAATTGCAATCTGGAGAAAACTTGCTGTCATTTCTTTTTGTTCAATACAGTTAAAGTACACTTGAAATGAAAATTTAGAAAATACCTTTGTGAGTATAAGATGCTAAAATTTATGAACATATGGTCTGTGTCACTTTTTGCCATTTTGAAGTAAAGATATTAATTCAAAATGCAACAATTACAAATTATAGAAAAATATAATATATAGTAGATTCAATGTTTAAAATATTCTAACATGAAGGATAACTTTATTTTTTCAATATTCTAAAGAGATATAATTTTTCTTCTATAATTCATGTTCATACTTTCTTGTATGAGATAAACATTCAATCTATCTGTCATAGATGAGATAACCAGAATATATGAATGATATTACTGTTCATATTATAAGTACCACAAACCTATTCATCTAATAAACATAATATTCCATTCAATAGAAATCTATGACATTTCCTAACTGAAACAATAAAGCATTAAAATGACATTTTTAATATTTTATGAGAAAGAAAATTTGATATGTGGTGGTCAATGATGTGAGAAGCCATACATGTAAAATTAAAGGATCTAATATTATAAAGTTAGAAATGTACAGCCACAAATATTCATGGAACAAAAGAAGATTTGCATTATGGCGGAATCACCATGGACTGTGCTAATAAAGCACGGAGAAAAAAATGGAATCAGGAAGACAATGAAGGAGGCTATTGATTCAACTCAAGAGTCTGATGATGTAGGCAAGGACAGTGACCAGAGAGTATACTAGGTAAAGCTTGTGCCAAGCTTTTTATTGCTTGAAAATTTGAGCATTTGTCAGCATAAAATTACCATTAATGCCTAAGTATAACTATAGAGAAGTAATAGAATGAGTTGTTTTGATGTTGTTGTTTTTATTTTTTCTTTTCCTTAGTTGAATGTTGTTTTCAGATTGCTTATCGAGAGTCACATGGGTTTTCCCTATAGCCATTAAGCCACAGTATTCTGCTTCATTGATTTTGTAGTCATTATTCAGCATCATGAAGAACCATGCTTAATTGAACATGCTTGACCCTGGAAGATATAAATTGTGTGAGATTTTTGATTAGAAATGATGTCAACAGTAATCAAGGGACTTGAGGAAAGAAGGATCAGTGGAAGGAAAGCTAATAGTGTCTAATTTTACAGGCAAAGGCTAAAAGATATGATTTCACTCAGATTTGGGGTAAATTTGTTTATTGCAGAACTTGTTTGACATTTTGTTGGAAAGCCATGTTTGTTAGTATATAAACCACTCTCTTCTTTAAAGTATAAGCACGGTTCCTCTAGTCCTGCAACTATCTCCATATTGCAGATATCAGGACTCCTATTTTAAGTAACTCATCTTGCAAGGGAATTTTATTTATTGTGAGTCTGAGCCCAGTCCCTATGCTGTCTTTCTGAGATGCTTGGCAGTCTCCCTTGACAAGAGTTGTTGGTTACTTAACAAACTTCCCTAGACTGCCAACCCACCTGCCCCAGTTCTCTTAGAGCTATTCTCAAGGGGTCAATACACACACAAAATCCTCTTGTTTTCTAAGAATGGCTGTTTTGGGGAAGCATTTTCTGGGCAATAGAAACATCTGGTGATATATAATCTAGAGAACTGTTACCTGTTCTAAAGTGTCAACGGGTGGTGTAAAATAAGCCTTTTGTCTGCTTAATCATTTGAGTCTTTGTGAATTGGAGGCTTTGATAATAATTGAGACATTTTTGTATTTTTGCATACATCAGTTTAAGGCAAACTGTTTTGATAATTGTTAAAAACTACATTGGGGATTCAGGCAAGGTGATTAGCCTTCATAACTCCAAGGTTGGAGACTTTAATAATAGTTGAGATATTTTTGTATTTTTCCATACATAAGTTTAAAGCAAATTGTTTTGATAATTGTTAAAAACTACACTGGGGACAAAGGCAAAATGATTAGCCTTCATAGCTCCAAAGTTGCTTCTCTACATCGTTAACTCTTGGCTGTCAAGCTCTTTCTGACCAAAGGAGAGGTTCTTGATTATTTCAGTTGAGTCTTATTGTCTTGTCTTTGTAACATAAGTTATCTCTTAGCATCTCACATGAGCCAAGAAGAGCAATGGCCACACTAATGTGGGAAGTTAGGGTTGCCACTTAGGTGGGTTTACCCTAGTGAAAGTTTGGGTTGGGTTGACTTTTGGGTATGTCAGGAATTATATCAGAAGTAAGGAGCAGGGGAAGAAGAGAGCATTTTATGAAATTTTCATGAGTGATGCTGAGATCAAATCCCAGTTGAATGAGTAACTAGTGTTGGTGATCTGTAAGAAATAAGAACTGGAACAAATCTCTAGACAAGTTTCTTACGTAGGAAGTTAAGTCTGTTCACTGTACTGGCAGAAAGGAAATTTGATGACTCAGTGACCAGTGAATAATGGTTCAATGAAAAGGAAAATGTCTACATTTTGACATAATTCAAAAAGAACCGTCAAACTTTAAACTGTCTGGCCTCAATGAGATACAAAATGTTAAAGGAATCCCATAATCCCTTTCCCAAAAGTAACCTATTTGGGACATCTCTTCTGCCCAGTAACAAAATAAGTGACTCCCAGCCATAGATAGACTTTCTGTAACTTAAGGTCTTGAAAACATTGAACAACCCATAGGCGTGTTTCTGGAATGTCAGGATTATGCTAGATCTGAATTGCAAACTTCAGAATAATATTTAAAATCCACTATTCAGTTAATGAAGCTCTCAAGATGAACTTTGGAATAGACAGCTAAATTTAAAGAGATCTCTCAAGTCTTAAAAATTGGCTCTATGGCTAGCCTAACACTTGCTGTACAAAAATAACAAAATTTTCTCTTTGTGTATAGAAAGAAGAGAGGGAATCACCGCAGATGTATATTCCCAATGGTTAAGTCCAGAGCCAAGACTAATGCTACACATATCCCCAAAATTAGATAGGATAGATAAGGGGTGGCCTTGATATTTAAAATTAGCAACACTAACAATCCTTCCTCTGAAAGAAGCTGATAAAATTATACCAAGTCAGCATCTGGAGGTTCAAACACCCAGTCAAATAATGATAATCTTAGAAACCACAGGGAACTTGTGGATATTAGCAGAAAGATCGTCTGAATTTCATACCATTCTCCTTAACATGCCCAAAAGATGTAAACCTCTCTTATTACTATGAGACATCTATATAGTGTAGCTTGAGATTTTCTGTCCAAATAGAAAGAGTCATGTGGTTTTCTATTTGAATCCCAAAGACTGCCATTTCTTTTCAGAGTGGAGTTTCAAAGATCTGGGTAATATAAAACTTTGTCACTGGACTTTTGCTAGGAGAACAAGTGAATTGAACATCTGATCACTATGAGAAATGCACAGGGAAGGGAGTTTCATGGAGGTAAAAGCTAAAGGTTATGTAAAACCCATACTTTAATAATAATTGTGAACTAATGTATTGTTTATACGTTAATGTAGTTAAAGCAGAATGCGTTTCCTTCATATCTGTAAGAATTTGAATTTGGGTACACTTGTCTGTATTATCCAGAGTTACTGAGGCTCCCTCAAAGTTACACAAGTATTCTTCAGTGAAGCTCTCCTCAGCCCTCCGTAGTTATTGTATTTAGTTATTACTATCAGTCTTATAAGTCACTTGTCTGATATGTGATTTTATTAAAATTAAAACAAGCCCCCCCTGAGGCTTTGTTTAGACTTCCCATGGATTAATGCTGGCACTCTGGAGTGTGGATACCATAAATGCCCCTTGTCTCTTATCTGAGCATTGATGCCCTCTTCTATCTTTAAGATCCTAATTTTAAAAAATAAAGAAGGCTGAATCCATAAATTGGTTTAGATCACGTTAAGGTTGTACCTATAATAGCATCTTCTCGGAAATGGTGGATGAATAAGCTATGAAATGTTATCCAATAAGGGCTCTTCCCACAGGAGTTGCACAGGAAATATTAATACATTTCTGGAAGGGCTTTTGAAGCCTGCTATGAAACATGTATGATCTTCATCATTTCCTTAGATGATTTCTTTGATTTTTTTATAGTTGACTGGATTAGTAGCTCCCCTTTTTGTTTCCCTAATAAAGACAGGTAGGTAACTTGCCTCCTAAACATTTTCTGTTTAGCATTTTAATCATAATTCGGTAATGAGAAAATGATTGTTTCATATCACAGAACGTTGTTGTTTGTGTTTCTAGACAATGTCTAGTTGGCCTCTCCTAGTGACCACAAAGATTAACCTATTCACTATGGTTTTAAAGTAGGCAACAAAAATAAAATGAACAAAATTAATCAAGACAGGTCAAAGGCTTTGGCTAACATTTGGAATCCAGTAACAAATTTATCTTGACATTTGGAATAACTACCTAGTTTTTCCTTGCATGATTTGTCTACCACTGAGAATTTTACTTGTATAACATTTCCCTGTGTTCCAGATTCCTCTCTTAGAGGGAGGAGCACTTGTCTTGTGTCGAAGTATAGGATGGCATAGCAGTTGTGCTAGAGACTCAGAAGTGGATATTTGGGCTCTGGTTCTTGATGGTCAGAGGCATTTGGAAATGCCAGATATCAAGAGAATCATTAAATACCTAAGAAAATGGAGGGATTTGGATTAGGGTGTCATATAAGGTGTCTAGATCTTCTACTGTTATGCCTATCTCTCTGTGACTGAGCATGATCTTTTGGCAGAGTGCTATGAGATATTCAATACCAGTTTCCTTGTCTTTTGAAGTATATAATTGAAGAATGATTGTAGTTGAGAATACCAGTTGGGTGTCATATTTCCTCATCCCTCAGTTTGCATTGAGTGTAGGCAGCACTCCAGTAAAATATATGCCTTCTCTTAAAATTTCCAGTATCAAACTTCACTAGTAATGAAGGACACACCAAAGAAGTTAGTATGATAAGTAGAATGATATTTATTCTTTACATCTTGCTCTAGACAGGAAAGGAGAAAATTATACTGTTGACTTGATTTTACCACAAAATGATTCCCTTGAGAAAGAATAAGATGATGTTGAAAAGTCCAGATACATCACCCTTTGGATTCTCCTTTGATTCTGTACATCTCCAGCCCCAAGTGAACATCAGTACTTTTTTTGAATAAAAGTTCCTCATGATATATGCCCTATTTCCAGTGAGAGTATTGTTGAGTATAGACAAATGGAAAATTTTGTATTTTCTAAATAAGATTTTGGAAAAGGTATTGGTACATGTTCTGGGTTACTATCTGTATGAGAGTTGGGGGAAGAGTCATCTATTTGGTCAATAATGGTGACTCATTTTAAGGATAAAATTTTAGCAAGCCATTGGCCTAGTCATGTGCAATGAGGAAGAGTCATAATTTGACCACCTTCTTTCTCTGGCTTTACATAGAAAATCTAGGAGGAGCAAATCATTAGATGTTTTATAAATTTAATCCAGTTTACAGAAGAGTCTCCCTCACTTAGAAAAGCAGGATCATGGCAGCTTATATTGCAAAATATAGAAGGTCTCTGGGTTTATAACTCTAGGAACTATATTTGCCTAAGAAAGTGAAGTGTTGATAGCTTAGCATTGATATTTTTGAAGAATTCAACAAAAGTCAATCGAGAAAAGAAATAACATGAACTACTAACAATGTCCATAAAAATCCTTACAAGAAGTGAATGCTATTTGGATAAATGACAAATCTGATATTCTACAATTATGTAGATTGATCAGTAATTACTAAGTAATTTTTTTGTGTGTTTGCTAATCCTTATTTTAGAAGTGAATATTTTGTAGCCGTATATTCTGTGTTAGTTACATTTATAGTGGTGGCAAAATAACTCACAGACACAACATAAAGAAGAAAATATTTATTTTGCCTCGTGGCTCCAGAGAGGGTATTTCATGTTTGTTTATAATTATATAGAACACCATGGGGGCAGGAGTACTTCCTTCAACTCACTTCAAGGAAGAAACAGAGAACAAAAGAGGAAAATATCAGTGCTAATATATGGCAAGGCATTCCCTGGTGACCCAATTTCCCCTCAGTGTCCCACCACTTAAATTACACCACCTCAAGGTAATATTATAATACTGCGAAACAATCAAGCAATCAATCCATTGATTATGTAAGAGCCTTCATAACCTAATATTTTCTCTCTTGAAACCCCTGACAGAAATACCCTGAAGTCTACTCTACTTATTCCCTATGCATTTCACAATGTTGATATTTTGAAACTAAACTAATTCTTCTGCATATGAAAAAGCATAAGTTTTACTGGGTCCAATAACAGAGTAAAAACAAAACAAAACAAAAAATTACATTGAACCAACTTTCTTTTCTTTTCTGCCTGGCCTGTAAAAGCCTTATTTTTGAAAAAAAAAAAATAAGAGTCCTAGAAAATATGCAGACATTTCTTTTTGCACTTATGACCCCTTATTCCATGTTCTAGTGTCACATAGACATCAGAAAGCAAGACATACTGAAGGAAAAAAACAGCTCAAAGCAATACTGTAAGAACAACAGCTTCCTTCTGGATGCTTCCAGAGAGTAAATTTGAAATAGACTGTGTGTCCTGAAATATTTCATTTCCTCTATGCAGGAAAAAGCAAACAATGTTCACTTAGAAATGAGGAACTATGTCATGCATGAAGGAGTTAAGGATTTTGTTAGGCAGAGCACTTCCTACATGAAGTAGTTTATCATAAAAGTGCAATACTATTAACCTACAAATAAAATGTTTACAGATTATCATCTTTGATTACAATATTACATGACCTTTGACAGAGACTGGAAGAAGGGAGAGAGGAAATGGTATGAATTCTGGGGAGGAGCTTGGCAAAGAAAGAATCATAAAACCTCGGAGGAAGGAATTTTGTAGCAGAAACATCCTCCACCCTGATAAATATCTGTTATTTAACAAATATGAGAGAGATTGTCTATAAAATGTGGAAAAGTGTCAAGCAAATGATTTTTGCAAAATCATCAAGAAACAAGCACAATGGAAAATTTAAAAATTAAATAAAACAAACAGCTGCTTAAAGTTTATTTTTATTAAGTTAAGATTCTACCTTAGTGGCAAGTTATAGTGGTACATGACTTTAAATCCAGTACTTAAGAGGCAGAGGCAGAGGCAGGCAGATCTCTGTGAGTTCGAGGCCAGCCTGGTGAGTGAGAGGACATCCAGGAATTGAGACCTTGCCAAACAAAAAATTGTGCCTTAGTTAAGTGATATCCATACACACGATTTTGATATCTTAAAAGGAGGCATGGTGATGGAAATAAATACGCTCAAATCTAAATTAATATAAATTACATAGATTTTTCCTTATAAAATTATTTTTCATCATGCAGTAACACTCTATACTTTTATGTACTGACAGTTAATGACATATTTATTTTTATTTATTTATTTATTTATTTATTTATTTATTTATTTATTTATTTATTGTTTTTTGAGTCAGGGTTTCTCTGTGTAGCTTTGGCGCCTTTCCTGGAACTCACTCTGTAGCCCAGGTTGGCCTCAAACTCACAGAGATCCGCCTGCCTCTGCCTCCGGAGTGCTGGGATTAAAGGTGTGTGCCACCACTGCCCGGCTGTTTTTTTTTTTTTTTTAAAGTGAAATAGAAATATAGCAATTCCCCCTTCTCTTTTCTCATTCCAGTGCTTTCTAGCTATCCTCCCTTAAGTCAACTCCCATGCCCATTCTCAATTACACACATACACACACACACACACACACACACACACACACACACAGAGTGAGAGAGAGAGAGAGAGAGAGAGAGAGAACCTGAGGGTCATGACCTCTTTCACTAGGGTCATCTAAGACCATCAGAAAACACAGATATTTACATTATGATTGAGAACAGTAGCAAAATTACATGTATAAAGTAGCAAAGAAAATAATTCCATGGTTGGGGTCACCACAACATGGGAGACATTATTAAAGGTTCACAGCATTAGGATGGTTAAGAATCACTGATACAGATATAGATCCTTATCTCCCAAAGTGCTAAGAAGGTATATGTCCTTAAGATGAGATGGAGAGCAAAACTGGAGCCCTTTCCTTATGGTGGGATACCTTGCTCAACCTTGCAGCGTGGAGGGGCTAGGCCCTTTCTCAACTTGGTATGTCAGGCTTTGTGGACTACCCAAGGGAGGCCTTACCCCCTCTGGGGAAGGATGGGGAATTGGGATTGGTATGTAAAATTTAAAAAAAAAATAATATTTTTTTAAATTAAAAAAGACACAACTAATCCAGTCTTGGGCATATACACAAAGGGCACTTCATCTTACCACACGGACACTTGTTCTACCATGTTCATAGTGGCTCTATTCATAATAGTCAGAAACCGAAATAAACCTAGATGTTTCTCCACAGAAGAGCGGATTAAAAAATGTGGTACATTTACACAATGAAGTATTACTTTCCTGTTTAACAAAATGACATCGTAAAATTTGCAGGAACTAGAAAAATCATCCTGAGTGAGATAACCCAGTCTCAGAAAGATAAATATGGTATGTATTCGTTTATAAGAAGATATTAACCATTAAGTAAACAATAACCAAGCTACAATCCATAGACCCAGAGAGGTTAAGTAAAGAGGAGGGTGTAGCATGAATCTTAAAAGTTCTTATTAATAAAATCAAACCTGAGGCCAGTTATTGAGATGAATGCTGGAAGATCAGAGAAGCAGAACAAGCCACAGCTACCTCACCTCACCAGTTTCTCAGCTGATCCTGTTTCCTCAGACTGGATGCCTCTGAGTCCTCATCCAGAATGGGTCTCAGCTGAACTGCTGCTCAAAAGCCTGAAAGCTTAACAAGCCAAATGCTTCTAGCTTCTGGTCTTCACGCCTTATATACCTTTTTGTTTTTTCCATCACTCCCTGGGATTAAAGGCTCACTTCTTGGGATTAAAGGCGTGTGTCACCATGCCTGGCTGTTTCCAATGTGGTCTTGAACTCAGAGATCCAGAGCAATTTCTGCCTCTGGAATGCTAGGAGTAAAAGTGTGAGTGCCATCATTTTCTAGCTTTTGTATCTAGAGGCTGTCTGTCTCTGAGCCCATTTAAGTTTATTAGGGTGCACAATATTTTGGAGAACACAATACCACCACATGAGGGATCTGGAGGGATGCCTAGATCTCTCTGTGATGGAGAAATAGATTGGATGAAGTGGAGTGGGTAGGAATGGGAGCCTGGAAATAGGGTGTGAAGGAATTCTGGAGGGAGAGTGCAGTCAGATGTATCTGCAATTGGGGGGGGGCAGTGTCATTCATGGAGTTGTGTGGAGAACTAGTGGAGTGGAAACTTCCTGGATTTTTTTCTTTCTTAATTAGACACTGTCTTAATGTGTCTCCCAGGATTGCCTAATACTCACCATCCTCAGGTCTCAACCTTTGGGAACTATGCTGTGGATATCGTTCTGTATAAATAAAACACTGATTGGCCAGTGGCCAGGCAGGAAGTAGGTGGGACAAGGAGAGGAGAATTCTGGGAAGTGGAAGGCTGAGTGAAGGAGTCACTGCCAGCTTCCGCCATGACAAGCAGCATGTGAAGATGCCAGTAAGCCACGAGCCACATGGCAAGGTATAGATTTATGGAAATGGATTAATTTAAGCTATAAGAACAGTTAGCAAGAAGCCTGCCATGGCCATACAGTTTGTAAGCAATATAAGTCTCTGTGTTTACTTGGTTGGGTCTGAGTGGCTGTGGGACTGGCAGGTGACAAAGATTTGTCCTGACTGTGGGCAAGGCAGTTACAGAACTATAATTACCAATGTTTGTGACCATGCCTGGTTGTTATATTTGTGTGTGTTTATTTACTGGGACATAATCTCTTAGTGGAATCAGAGGTTTACTGTTTAGGAAGCTGACTGGCCAGTAAATTACAAGGATCCACCTGGTTTTTGCCTCACAGTGCAGAGAATACAAGCATGTACCACGCCCCCTAGAAGTTTATGTTGATCCTGGAAGTCCAACTCAGGTCTTCAGGCTTGCACCACAACCACATTATTGAGTGAAATATCTCCCTACCTTCTTTGATACTATTTATAATATGAAACTATCCATATTTTCTATTTTATATAAACCTTTTGTTTATTTAAACACCATGAAATATTAACTTTATCTCTTTTAACTGTTTCGAATCCATTATAGTCACTAAATACCTAAAATATTGTTTTCTATTTTTTCTAAAGAAGTCAACATACAAGTGTAAGTACATATTCATACACCATTTTGATTGTGGATTATCATTTATCAAAATAAAGAAACTGTACTTTGGAGTAGGAGCTTTACTTCCTAAGACTGTTAATGTGAGCAAAAGGAAATATAATATCCTTTCTCTCAACTAAGATTTGAGAAACACATTTATATTTTCACATTATTGAATCCTATTTCTCCATGAACAATGTAAGATAAGTCATTTCAGAATACGATGAAATGAACTCATTGCATGCATCATTTGCAGTAGTTTGAAAAATTCTTGACAAACAGGAGCCATCAGGTCTTCTGGAAAATAGAGGAATGAATGTCTAAACTCATTACAGAGATCTAATTCAAAATAAGATGAATGTTAAAGATATCAAAGATGTCTGTTACTTTGCTTTGGTATTCTGTGAACAAACACAAGAATTTTGAAGAATAGCCTTTCCCTTGTTGTGCAACTTACCGTTAATCCATTGACTAACAAATACACTATATCTCTCTTTCGCTTTCAATAAAGAGCGACTCTGATGTCTTTCACAATGCACAATATTACATTTGGGTGATCAAATTTAAAAAAAATACTGAAACAGTTCAAAGTATAATGCATATAATAATTAATTAATGTCAATGCTCACCTTAGATACCTGAGTTCATTCTCTTGAACCTGCACCTAGGTGAAAATAGGAAACCCATTTCAAAGTTTGTTCTCTGACATTTACCTGTGCACTGTGGCAGAGACGCCTTCCTACTCATCATATATGCCCAATAATATTTTAATTATAGATTAAAAAACAAAAACTAACATCTAAAGAGAAATTTGATATCATTACCTTTTATATTTCTTCAAAAAGGATTTATAGAAAACTACCTTTATTTACAAAGTATTTATCACCTTGTAACCTGAAATTTATAAACAGCAATATCAGGTCTAGCTCATTAAAGAAAAATTACATCAAAACATATTTCATTTTTCCTATACAACTGGAAGCATATATATGAGAATCAGGTAGGGATTCTTATAGAACACCGAATCAAATCCTTTTTAGTTATTAGCGTGTTGATAACTCTGCAGTGATATCTCTTCAATATCAGTGCAAACTTATGTATGTAATTGGAAATGAACCAACCCCATCCCAACTAAATGTCATTTGTTCATTTAGATGTCTTGAGAAAAAGTGTTCATTTACAGCATTTCATTTATGTCATATTTCTCTTCTTCATGTATTACTGAGTATTTATCTCACAAAATAATTATCTCACTGCTTAGGGATATCTGAAGAAATTAAAGAGTTTATAAACTGCAAACAAAACTTGAGGGTGTTACAAAGCAATATGAAATAAGAGCTAAAACTATTCACTAAAACAATGCAGAATGTTAAATGCTGGAATAATCACTCATATAATAGAACTATGGACTTAAATAATTAAAGATAATTATCATTTGTATGTGTGGCTTTATAATATAAGTTAGATTACTCAGATCATTTATCAATACCAATGCTGGATTTCAAGTATTATTCTGTAGTAATGTTTCTCATTGGACTTCCTTTGGACTGCCTGCCTGCAAATAATCAAATGGAGACTGATTATTAATTATGAAAGTTTGGCTTTTATCTTATACTTTTTCGCAGTAAGCTCTTATAACTTAATTAACCTGCTTCTATTAATCTATGTTCTGCCACATGGCTCAGTTAACTTTCGTCTTTATTGTATGTCCGACATGTTTCTTATCTTTTTTAAAATTTTATAATTTAATTTAATTTTACACATCAGCCACAGATTCCCTTGTTCTCCCCCATACCCCCCCCGCCATCCCCCCAGGCTACCCCCATTCCCATCTCCTCCAGGGCAAAGATTCCCCTGAAGATTGAGTTCAACCTGGTAGATTCAGTTCAGGCAGGACCAGCTCCCTTCTCCCAGGCTGAGCCAAGTGTCCCTGTATAAGCCCCAGGTTCCAAACAGCCAGCTCATGCACTGAGGACAGGTCCTGGTCCCACTACCTGGAGGCCTCCCAAACAGATCAAGCTAATCAGCTGTCTCACTTATCCAGAGGGCCTGATCCAGTTGGGGGTTCCTCAGCTATTGGTTCATAGTTCATGTGTTTCCATTAGTTTGGCTATTTGTCCCTATGCTTTATCCGACCTTGATCTCAACAATTCTCACTCATGCAAACCCTCCTCTTTCTTGCCAATTGGACTCCTGGAGCTCCACCTGGGGCCTGGCCATAGATCTCTGCATCCGGTTCCCTCAGTCATTGGATGGGGTTTCTAGCACAATAATTAGGGTGTTTGGCCATCCTATCACCAGAGTAGGTCAGTTTGGCCTATCTCTCAACCATTGCCAGTAGTCTATTGTGGGGGTATCTTTGTGGATTTCTGTGGGCCTCTCTAGCACTCTGCTTCTTCCTATTCTCCTTGGTCTTCATGTTCATATCAGCAATGTTTTTAATAGCCAGAACCTGGAAAAACCTAGATGCCCTTCAACTGAAGAATGGATAAATAAAATGTGGTACATATACACAATGGAATACTACTCGGCAGAGAAAAACAATGACATCATGAGGTTTGCAGGCAAATGGATGGATCTAGAAAAAATCATCCTGAGTGAGGTAACCCAGACTCAAAAAGACAAACATGGTATGTCCTCACTCATAGGAGGATAATAGATGTAAAACAAAGATGACTAGCCTGCTACTCACAAATCCAGGGAGGCTACCTAGAAAACAGGACCCCAAGAAAGACACAGGGATCACCCAATGACAGAGAAATGGATGATATCTACATGAACAACATGGACATGAGTGGGGGTAATGAAGGGCAAGGGTCAAGAGAAAGAGAGCTTAGGGAAGCAGGAGATCCCAACTCGAACAAGAACAGAGAGGGAGAACAAGGAATAAAAGGCCATGTTTCTTATCTTGCTGATACCTCCACCTGTCTTTTTCCCAGAGTCCTTTATCTCACCAGAAGTCCCACCTATTCACTCCTGCCCAGCTATTGACCCCTTAGCATTTTATTAAACCAGTTAGAAGATGCCTTAGACAGAGACACATATTTACTTTGTAAACAAGTATTCTGTAACCTTTTCTCTCTTTTGTCTAATTTAAAAGGAAATGTTTTAAATATAACATAGTAAAACTATATACAGTAAGAACAGTTATCAGATATGTCTAAATAAAAAGGAAAGGTTTAATTCTAACACAGTAAAATTTTATACAATAAGAACAATTATCAGATAATAATTACATTCACAATGCCCAGTCCATTTATATTTGACAAATTCAGAGAAATTACTATATTATCTATCCTATCTGGATGACTCCAAAGTTTTATACATAAACCACTTTCTATCATCACTTGTATATTTTAGATCCTAAAATATTTTCTTAGATAACTTAAGCTTTTATGTTTTTTAATGTTATAAACTTTACATCTATATGTAAGTTTCTTTTCTGAATTTGGTAACAAAGAAAACTGTAAAATTATAACTATTCTTCAACCCCATCAGAGACTCAAGAAGAATGTAATATTACCTTATTCAACAGGAACTGCAGAGCAAAATTCTCCAAAACAATAGAAATGACAAGAATAGCTGGGTGCCTGGACAGTCACCGAAGCTTCCTCTGCAATCCTGGGGCATCATTCTTCACCCTATGTGCCTAGAATATCTCAAAGACCTTTTGTGAAGCATGAACTTCTGTAGCACTATCCTATCTTGTCTTAGAAAAGTTTGGCAGTTACCTACTTTTGTGTCCTGCTTGTCTAATTTGGACAGTATACTGGGAGCAGTCAAGGCAAAGACAAGTCCCCCCCCCCCAGGGGCTAACTTTGCCACAATGGAAGCACAATTCCATATGGAGGTTCTGTGATGCCCAAAATCCTTTTGTGAAGTAGATTGGTGCTGCCAGGAGCAGATGTGTCTCACTCATGAAAAACTTTATGTATTAGAACATCTTAAATGTCATATTCTATAGGTCTCTGAAGTGTTTGAAGACACTCAACTATATCTCTGTTTGACCTTAAGGACACAGCTACATGACTACAAGTTTGATTGTTATAGATGACTAACTACTAAGCTACATTTCTTAAATATCCTAAAGAGTTTTTAATGAGAGCTTTTAAGGACTAGAGCTTTTTAAAATAAGCTGCATAGCTACAATCCCTTAAACAAGAGAAGAAACTATTTACAGTATATTAAAAACAAAAATAGCCTTATATTTGTATCAATATTCAAAAATCCATACCAACATAAAATATTTGAGATTAATATTTGCCTTTTTAAGTTTAAAAGTAGATTCAATAATCTACACATTTATTCTTTCATTCCTATATCACCCTTTGTTCTTTTTAAAGAGATTCTTGAATCTAATCTTCCTTGCTTAGTTGTTTTTTTTTTTTCTTTTTTTTTCTGACCATGACCAGTAACAACTTGCAAACAATACCCCTAAAGGATGACAAACATACACTGAAGGACCAAAAACTACTGCCTCTACCTCTTGGTAATGTGGGCATTGTATTCTCTGGACTGTTTCCTATAGTTTGAGAGTGATGGTATCTCTAGGGGACCCTAAGCAAATTGGTACAAAGGTCAAGTCCTGGGAGAGCCATCTGTGTGTTTTGTTTAGTCTCTATGTGATGGGAAGCCCTGGCTGGAAGAGTCTATGAGGCTGAACCATCTAAGCTAGCAACTTTGAAGTTGTTTTGAATGTAGATTTTTGAGGAAATGGCAACAGAGGCATTTTTAGAAATTGGATAACCTGGGATACTTCTCTTTATTGGTGTCTGGTCTATTGTTTTCTGAAAACACACAAACTTTAAAGGTTCCTCCCTTCGTCCCAGAATCCTCTCTCTCCCTAAAAGTCTTGTCTATTCTCTACTGACTAGCTATTGGCCATTTGGTTCTTTATTAAAGCAATCAGAGGCTACATTATGCAGAGACATATCTTTACAGTGTAAGCAAATATTTCACATTATTCAAAAGATGGTTCAGGGTACCTCACTAGATTGAGACTTATTAATATATACATTATTTATTTATTTATTTATTTATTTATTTATTTATTTATTTATTTATTTTGATTTTTTCAAAACAGGGTTTCTCTGTGTAGCTTTGCGCCTTTCCTGGAACTTGCTTGGTAGCCCAGGCTGGCCTCGAACTCACAGAGATCCGCCTGCCTCTGCCTCCCGAGTGCTGGGATTAAAGGCGTGCGCCACCATCGCCCGACTATTTATTTATTTTATGTATACATATATATCAAAAAATATCCTTCCTGCTCTATAGAGAATGGCAACATATCAAAATTTAACATTATACTCTAAAAGAACATAATAGAAATTTGTGGGAAAATGTTATTAAAACACAAATTGTTTTAATATAAATTATATCTGAGAAAACATAAAATAGGAGACTAGATAATAAAATAATACATAAGAATTGCAAATGTATAAATTATGGAAGACAAAGGTATTTATACATATTTTATTGATTAGTAGCTAGCAGTTATAGAACTTAACTAATAATCTAGTTTATAACTAGTGACAATCCAGAGTCTAAAATTAAAATAAAAATTTAAGGATATTTATTTTTTTTATTTTATACAAACACAAATATAAACACAGACACAAACACATTTTTATGGTGACATATTTTAAATTCAAAATTTCAATTAACTTAGCTATCCTACTAAAAATCAGTTTATGCCATTTAAGAAAAATAAAAAGAGCAAAACATACAGTCAGGAATGTCTGGAGACTACAAGGAGATGTAGGATAGAAATACATTCAAAATAATTATAGACAGTGTAATTATCAATCATAAACTAAAACAACCCTGGTTGATACACATAATATATCAAAAGACAAAATGAAAAAAGTGAGGCATGGGCAATGGAGGGTAGGGGATGGAGGATGAGAACATAAGGGAATGGGATTGTCTAGCTGGAAGAGGGACAGAGTGGGAGAGCAATGAAAGAGATACTACGATAGAGGGAGATATCATGGGGATAGAGAGAAATCAGGTACTAGGGAAGTTTCCAGGAATCCCCAAGGATGACCCCAGATTGGACTACTAGAAATAGTGGAGAGGGTGCCTGAACTGAACTGGCATACCCTAGTGATCAAATCGGTGAATACTGTAACTGTCATCATGGAGCTTTTCTCTTTTCTCCAATGACTGATGGAAGCAGATGCAGAGATCCACGGCCAAACACTGGACAGAGCTCCTGGAGTCCAGTCTGAGAGAGAGAGAGAGAGAGAGAGAGAGAGAGAGAGAGAGAGAGAGAGAGGAGGGTTTCTATGAGCAAGTGCATCAAGATCATGATGGGGAAACCTGAAGAGATGGCCAAACCAAACTAGTGGGAACTCATGAAAGTTGAATCAATGGCTGTCGAGCCTGCATGGGCCTGGACTAGGCCCTCTGCATGGCAAGACAATTGTGTAGCTTGAGCTGTTTGGGGATCCCCCTGGCGGTAGAATCAGAATTTATCTCTGGTGCATAAGGGGCCTTTTGTAGCCCAATACCTATGCTGGGACACCTCATGCAGCCTTGAGGCAGGGGAAGGTCTTGGACTTACCTCTACTGGATGTGCCTCTTGTGGGAGGGAGTAGGGGGTGGGTTGGGGAGGATTGAAGAAAGGGATCTTTGATTGGTGTGTAAAATGAATGAAAAAAAATTCTTAATTAAAAAAAAGAAAAGAAAAAGGTGCTAGGAAACCAGTTATGAAAAGAAAAGAAACTACAATAAATTTCCAAAATTACATTTAACAACTGCATAAATAGGCTTAGACAGTATGTTAAATAAAACTTGAAGTAGAATTAAGTTTTTGAAAGCTTATTAATTAAACAACCCACTAAAACACATAAAAACAGAAATAAAAGATGGATTATGTATGTTTAATGTAGGTGTAACTGGTACTCTGAAAGAAAGAAAGAAAGAAAGAAAGAAAGAAAGAAAGAAAGAAAGAAAGAAAGAAAGAAAGAACAAAAGAAAGAAAGAAAGAAAGGAGTGTAATAAGAATTACAAAGAAGTTCTCCATACTCACAATAATACCAAAGCCAAAAATTAATAACCCATTTAAGTTCCAATCAGGTAGTCCAAGAATAGCACTGAAGAATATTGCAGTAAAACTGAGGAAGGAAAATGAAACATAAAAGTAGATAGCAAAGGGCATTTTAAAAGTGTAATTCACTTTATGAAAACATAACTGGGGAGTATTTATTTAAAAAAATATTTCCTCATGCCAGAAAGATGACTCAGTAGTTAAAGGTACTTACCACCAAGACTGACAACCTGAATTAGATCACTGGAACCCACATGGCAGAAGGACAACGCTGAGATCTATCAGTTGCCCACAACCATGCTCCTATTGTACAAGTGGCCATATCTTTCAAGACCTGCCATTATTGTAGCAATCAGGAATCAAGACTGGATAAGAATGTTACTTATTTTTCTTCTCCATGAATATGCCTAGCACTTTCTCACACTATGAAAGCTAGCCAGCATGGTTGCAGCTTACAAGATAGTTTCAGCTTCATTTTTCTATGTCCTATGACTCAATTATGTTGTGTGAAGCACAAAGTATACACACTATAATCAGGAACATGATAAAGATACTCACCCTTTCCAATCCTGTCTTATGTAGTGTTTGAAGACTTAGAACAAAAGACAAGAGAAAGTGGTAAAGGGCACACAAATGGGAAAGGAAGAAGATACAGTATCCATATTTACAAATAATATTATTTAATGCATAAAAGTCAAAAAACCTTCTATGGCTTATAAACACATTCAGCAAAACAGCAAGATACAAAATTAATGCACAAAACCCAGTATGCTTCCTGTACATCAATGACAAAAATACTGAGAAAGAAACTAGGAAACAAACTGCAATACAACATCCTAAAATTTTTGGAATAAATCTAACTAAGGAAGTGAAAAACTTATGTAATAAAATTTTAAGTATGCTCAATCATACAACAAGGACATTTGCTCAACTGTGTTCATAGAAGCATTATTTGTGGTAGCGAGAACCTAGATGCCCTTCAATGGAAGAATGGATAAAGAAGAAAATGTGGTATATATACACAATGGAGTATTACTCAGGAGGAAAAAAGAAACAATGACATCATGATATTTGCAGGAAAATGGATGGAACTAGAAAAAATAATCCTGAGTGAGGTAACTCAGACCAAAAAAGACAAACACTGTATGTACTCATTCACAAGCAGGCTACAATCTGCAATCCCAGAGAAGCTAGTTAACAAAGAGAATTCTAAGAGGGACACATATTGATAGTCCTAGGAAGGGAAAATAGATAAGATCTCCTGGGTAAACTGAGAGATGGGTAGTGAGGGGAGGAGATGGGGGATGGGGAGCTGAAAGACCAGGATCTGGATGGCTGAGTTGGGAGAGGGATGGAGAGGGAGAGCAATAAAAGAGATATTTTGGTAGATGGAGCCATTACGGGGTTAGGGAGAAATCTGGTGCTAGGGAAATTCCCAGGAATCCACAAGGATGACCCCAGATTAGGCTTCTATCAATAGCAGAGAGGGTGCCCAAACTATCCTTCCCAAGTAATCAGATTGGTTACTACCCTAATTGTCATCAAAGAACCTTCATCCAGTAACTGATGAAAGGAGATGCAGAGCTCTACAGCTAGCACTGGACCAAGCTCCTGGAGTCCAGTTGAAGAGATGGAGAAGGGATTATAAAAGCAAAGGGGGTCAAGATCAGGATGAGGAAAACCACAGAGACAGCTGACCTGAGGTAGCAGGAGCTCAAGGACTATGAACTGACATTTGGGGAGCCTGCATGAGACCAAACTAAGCCCTCTGAATGTGGGTCACAGTTGTATGGCTTTATCTGTTTGTGGGCCCCCTGGCAGTGGGACAAAGATTTATCCCTTGTTCATGAACTGGCTTTTTGGAGACCATTCCCTATGATGGGATACCTTGCTCAGCCTTGATGAAATGGGGAGAGGTTTTGTCCTGTCTCAACTTGGTATGCCCACATTTGATGACTCACCAAGGGAGGCCTTACCCTCTCTGAGGACTAGATGTGGGGGAGCAGGGGAAGAGTAGGGAGGGAGAATTCTGGGTGGTATGTTAAATGAAAAAATAAATAAGTTAAAAAAAAACAAAAAAATAAAAACTTTAATACATACTTGAGAAGTTAACCAGATATATAAGAGGTCTCCATATATCGATTGTTCAGATTAATATTATGAAAGTGGTCCTCCTATCAAAGCAGTCTATAGATTAAATAATTTGAACAAAGTAGTCTCAATCAAAATTCCAATAGATAATGAAAATTTGATATACATATTACATGGAATATTATTCAGCTGTTAAAAAGTAAAATCATAAATGTTCATGTGTCTAAGTCAGTGTTTCACTGCTGGAAAGAGACACCATAACCAAGGCAAGTCTTCAAAAGGAAAACATTTAATTGGAGCTTGCTTTCAGTTAAGAGGTTTAGTCCATTATTGCCCTGGGTGGAAGCATGCAGACACATATAGTGGAGAGATAACTGAGAGTTCTACAGCTGGATCCACAGGCAGCAGAAAGAGACACTGACCACACTGGTCCTAGCTTGAACATTTGAAACCTCAAGACCTATTCCCAGTGACACACTTCCTCCAACAACACCACACCTGCACCATTAAGGCCACAGCTCCTAGTAGTGTGACTCCTTGTGAGCCTATGGGGGTTATTTTCTTTGAAACTACCACATCAGGTAAATAGCTGTAATTAGAAAAGATCATAATGAGCGAGGTAACCCAGGCACAGCAAGACAAACACCCCATGTCTAATTAGAAGCTACTACTTCAAATCTTTTGATGTTAGTAACTATATTGACTAACTACAGAAACCAGGAAAGTTAAAAGGCACTATTGATGTGGCAGGAGTGTGGGGGGACAATAGAAAGGAGAAGAGAAGGGTAAAAGTGCTCTGAATAAGGAAATAGGGAAAGGAAGAGGGAACTTTAATTAGAAATGTGGGGAGAAATAAATACAGAATAAGCTAAAGTATCGGTAAAGATGATGGAAAGTCACAAGGAATTATCCTATTTATTATTCATCCTAAAGAAAAAACTGTAATACTCACAATCTGCATATAAATAAACATTAGTTTGAAGGAAATTTTCACATCTATGCTGAAAATGCTCTCTCCAAGAGCCAAAGACTACCTAATAAAAAGCCCAACATCAGGCTTGAGAAGCTCTCTTTTGAGTTGTTGGTCAAAATTGTCCCAGTGAGGCTCCAAATATACAGGCATTTATATTAATGGCACTAATAGGTTAATGGCATTAATATTGCCCTACAGGTAGAATGAAGTTCCCTATTAGTGAGGGCATCATTAACCTCCAAAACATGGTCCTGAGGCCCCTGACCTGAATTTGACATAAAGGACTCCTCCCTGAGGAGTAGCTTTCCTGGTATCTCAGAGTTATTATTACTGTGAAGAGTTACCATGACCACAGCAACTCTTATAAAGAAAACATTTAATTGGGGTCCTAGAAGTTTGGTCATTGTCATCAGGACAGGGATAATGGCAGCATGCAAGCAGATGTGATGCTGGTAGCTGAGAGTCCTACATCTTGCAGGCAACAGGAAGTTGACTGACAGTCAGTCTGAGGAAAGCTTGAGCAAATGAGACCTCAAAGCCTGCTACTACAGTGACACACTTCCTCCAACAAGGTCACACCTCCTGTTAGTGCCCCTTTGGGGGCTGTTTTCTTTCAAACTAACAAACATGGTAACAGATAGTGCCATGCAAGCTTCCAAAGGAAGGCAGCAACCAACAGTCCTACCAAGATATGACAAACATGAACCACAGCAAAGACCAGCATGGGTGCATTAGTGACACTCCCATCTTGGTGAGAGTCAACAGTTCTCTAATTATATACAAGACATGCTTAACATAAGAAAATCATGTTTCATACTCGAAACCTAGCAAACTACCCAGGATTATTGAAGTCACAGGTCTTAGAGGAGAACCTACAACCACCGCTTTACTAAACCAGCACAATCTTTAACTGCACTCTAGATATTTGATCTTATACCCACAGAGAAGTGTAATTCTAACTCCTGAACAAGAAAACTTCTCTTTGCAAAAGATAAAGACCATTATAGAAAACTACAACCAATCAAAATGCAGAATAATGGAGCCTCATGCCAATAAATACATCTACAAAACAGCTCCCACACCTAAGATTCAGGGAACATGGAAGAGGAGGTGGAAAAATTTGTAAGAGCCAGAAGAATAGGGAGATTACGGTGAGATTGTCTCTCCTAGGAATGTCAGAACCACACCCTTAAGAATTTAACAGCATGACTGTATAAACAAAAGTTTAACAAGGACTGCATAATTAGAGATGCCAAAGTGAATGGGGAAAAGCCCATCCTACAGGAAGAAGGACAAGTACCTAAGAGATGCAGAGAGTGGGAGAAATAATCTTCCCAAGGGAGGAGCTCACTAATTAGTTATACAATAGCACACAGTCAGTCCTGAAAATGCATATACAAGTACAACTATATAGACTGGGCAGGTTATATTTTGGAATATATATGTATGCTAATATACATATACATATATATATATATATATATATATATATATATATATATATATATGTAATAACAATTGGTAAGAAGCCATACTTTGAAAGAGAATAAGGAGAGGTAGGTATACAAGAGGGCTTGGAGGGAAGAAAGTAAAGTAAGAAATGATGTAATTATATTATAATCTCAAAAATAAAAGAAAAATTCCAATGAAGTTTTTACAGTATAAACCTAATAATATCAGAACTTAATTTAAAGGGCATTTAACACAGGATTGCAAAAATTATCCAGAGAAATGAAAATACTGAGAGAGTTATTACTATATCTTTTTTAAACTTTATTTTTATTTATTCTTTGTGTCTTTCACATTAAGTATCTCAATTTCATTCATTCCCCATCCCTTTTTTATCAGTCCTGTGTCCTTGCAACCTCTTCCACAAAATAAAATTAAATCAAATGTAAGAGAAAAAAGAAAGAAAGAAAAGGGAAATAATCTCATCATGGAAGCTGTAGTGTGACATAATGAGTCATGCATATTAAACTCTTTTATCTATATATCAATATGGGCAAGTATTCATTGATCAGGTGGTGAGGCCTCTGGTTTCTGCTACAATATTGATGCTGGGTCCTCACTGGGACTCCTCTTGGATAGTTGTTGTTGCCCTGTGTCATGGAGATCCTGTAGCTTTGGGTCTACACGACTAGCCCTTTCCTGTGCTCCAGCAGGTCATAGATGGGATGGATGTTGGGGTGGGCCAACATATAACCCTGATTCTGGGTCTGGGTAGTTGCAGGGTTGGTCAACCCATCAGCTATCCCTTGTTTTCACCACCAGGGTGAACTCTCCAGCATTGTTCTTGCTAGTTTATCCTTTGCAGTGATGAGCAAAGGGCAGGGCAGGTTCTGCTGTTTTCATATTCTTAGGATCAGCTCTCAAATACCTAGCTGTACTAGATGTTGCCCAGGCAAGGTGTAGGGGACACTCTCCCAAGGGCAGCAGCTGATGAGAGGCAGAGCTAGTTCTTCCTCTTGATACAGGCAGGAGCAAGTGTTACATTTCTCCCCTACCCACACCACTATATAGCAGATGAGGGCCAAGGCCTGATCTCCCATGCTCAAGTTCTCTGGGCAGTTCATCAGCATCCCTGTCTAGGAGAAAGCATGTTCCTGCCAAGATCTGTGATGGGCTGAGTGGGGCCAAGAGACACACACCGGCACGCCCTTGGCTTCCAGAAGAAAACATGGGGCTCCCACAGAAGCACTACTATGGTGAGCAAATGTAGAGTGTACTATGGAAGAGAGAGAGACAGAGACAGAGATAGTCAGAGACAGACAAAGAGACAGAGACAGAGAGAGAAGAGAGAGAGAGAAAGAAGAGAGAGAATGCCTAATTAGCAACTAAGGGAGGATTCCTATCCCTTCTGAATCTTCGGTGGGAGGTACTTTAAGCATCTAGGGTAAAGAAAGTTGTTCTTTTTTTCTTTGCAGTGCCACCCAATCTCTCTCCATAGTATACACTGCATGGACCGTCATTCAGATTTCTGCAAAATCATATTAGTATCACTAGACCACTTCTTTACTTGAATCTACGTAATAAGCCTCACTTTTCAGATCTTCTGTACTTTCTAGTCTTCTCTCAGACTAGGCTAATCTTTATTTTTTTGTTATGGAGATTTTCTACTTTATTTCTAACAAATGCATATTCCTAATAGATGAAATTATTGAAATTATTTTATGTGTTCTTTGAATCACTTCCTAGAATGCTCATAACCACTAATTTTATGTGATTGTTTACATGCCATTTTGTCCACTTGTCTTATGCTTACTTAATCTTTGTTTATTGCTTTATTTTTACATTTTGATGTGTATTTATGTATGAAACCTCAGTATGGTGGTTTTATTTCTCAGTCTATCTGTTCTTTCCCCCCTGCTTCTTCTTCTATGAAAATAACTACTTATTGAAGATTACTACCATGTGTCTGTTCTTGCCAATGCTCAGACATCCAGTAATTAATTATCATTGTACCATGTGACTAAAGAAAAGCCATGAGAAACATTTTAACGTTTAAGCAATGCTTGGATTTGCTTTAAGATTTTCTTTGCGAACAACAAAAAGTTTCAGATGTGACCCAGCAAAAAGTTACAGATTTGACAGAGTATCATGCAATTTTAATTTACCTTGTTCTATTAGGAACATAAGAATTCTATTAGGAATTTTTTAATTGATGAATATATTTTATCCTATAACCAAATTTAAACATAATGGTTATATTATCTTGGTTAAATAGTATATATGTGGCTCAGTTGTAGAATACTTGCCAAGCATGCATGAAGCCTTAAGCCAGTCCACAGTACTGTAAAAGAGCATACATTATATTTTAAGAAACAAAGAAATTAGGAAATACTTTGGAACAAAACCTGCCTTTAGTGTAGTAAACTAATGTTCCATGAGTAAAGTATTCTTCCAAAGTACAAACAGATAGATCAGGACAAAATAAGTTTAAATATGAAGTAAGAAGTTTTGAAAAAGGTAATATATCTATAAAATATAGACATCGATAATATAATACATACAATAGATATAGATAGATAAACAGATAGAGGCTGGATGGAAAACAAAGGTAAATGTTTATGAAAGTTATAACAAACAAACTAATGTTTAATTTTAAAAAGTATTCCCCGTTCTTTGATAAGGCTCTGCTTTGAATTGTTGAACAGCATAGAAAGTATCACATTGAGAAGGAATGGGATACTTTACAGAAATCTTTAACATATTTTGAAAAAAATAAAAATCATTTGCACCCAAAATCCCAACTGACCCATATGACAATCAACAATGTTTATCAAATGTTATTTCTACATGGTTGCACTCATTGTAAAGTGAATGGATAGTTAAGTCAGTGCAATTGAATGTTCACATGAGGGAAAATCAACTTAAACAGTTTTTAATATTTATACACATGTTTGAATATTTGTCAAGAGAAAATTAACTTTGATAATTTTGATTAATTGTGAAAATTAGAATAAATGGCCTATTTTATCCTATATAACATACATATTTATTTATGCATAATTTTATGTATATATGTGTTTACACAGAGTAAAGTGGTGCATGCCTTTAATCCCAGCACTTGGGAGGTAGAGGCAGGCAGATCTTTGTGAGTTCGAGGCCAGCCTGGTCTACAGAGTGAGATCCAGGAAAGGTACAAAGCTACACAGAGAACTCCTGTCTCAAAAAACCAAAAATAAATAGACAAATAAATAAATGAATGAATAAATAAATAAATGAATTTGAAATAAATGAAGTTATATGGCAATTTAATGTAAAGTACCTTGCTTTGTATATGATAAAATTGTTACTAAAAGTCATCAAATTGCTTCCTAAAGGAATAATTATACATCAGCATATTTGTAAATATACACATATAAAAGAATCAAGTTTTGTTAATTATCATATGGATATGGTTTTATTACAATTGTCTGTAATTATTTAGTTTTATTAGCAAATCATTTTAAATCATGCAATTTAAAAAAATATTTCATGTCAAGCTTATAGGAATTTCTTTCACTGTTAAATCATTGTGTTATTCTTGGTGGCTTTTATATGCTACCAATTAATTTTTTTTAACGAATTCATTATTTTCTGAGAAAACTGTTTTGTTAAAGAATTGCTGTTCATTATTAAGTGGATTTTGCAATGTTGGCTATAATTATGTCTTAATTTTAGCCATGTGTGTGCCATGCTTTTATCTCCTTATAAAGCACAAAAGCATCAATGTTGTCTCATTACTTTTAATGAGGGATTGTGGCTTGCTTTTCATCTGCTTTGCTCCTCCTCCTATCTATAGAACCTTCAGAACCTTTACAGAACCACCACTGCTCCTGGCAGCAGAGAACAGAGCCCAATACTTGCTTCAGCCTCTGGAGACCCCAGAAGGGTGCCTGAATCCTGCCAGTGCCTTCCAGGCTCCTCTGACAGCAGAGCTGAATGGTTCCTCTGCCTGATATTCTTGCTCTCTCACTGTAATAGAAGCCAGTCTAACTAGGGCCAGATGTGCCTTATCCCTTGTAGTCTTTGGCTGCCTAGAACAGAAATCAGAAATGGAGGGAGTGCTGTTCCTATCAAATACATAGTGAGTATGTTTACTGTCAGAGAAGCAAGTCTAAAGTTATGGTAAATTATATAAAGAAATAGAAAGTAAGAGGGCAAGTCACCATCTGATATCACTGAAAATATATTATAAAAGCAGGGAAAAGAGAGAGAGAGAGAGAGAGAGAGAGAGAGAGAGAGAGAGAGAGAGACAGAGAGAGACAGAGAGAGACAGAGACAGAGACAGAGACAGAGAGACAGAGAGAGAGCAGCAATCCTATGATGCCAAGGCAGAGGTGGTGGTAAGTATCAGGAGAAGTAACTTAAAAGCACCTTGTTAGTGTGCTCAGTTTGAATAAAAGTAATTCTAACACTATAGCTTATTTTGAAACATTAGAAAGCAATATAACCATGGTTTTTGAACACTGTTTTTGAGGTCCTTCACGATAGGCTAACACAAAGATATTAAAAAAATTAAAATAACTTTTATTTCCTGGTTTCCAAAACCTAGATCACAAATCTTTGTTTCTTTGTTGTTGGCTTTCACACAAATATTTCCAATAAAATCAATACTTTTAATCCATACTAAAAAAGACGCCTTAAAATGCATTAGTCAAAATTTTCCAAAATTGAAATGGCAACAAAATAAAGTATAGCCAATTGAAACTTGTGATAAAGTAGATAGAACTCCAGTCCAAAACAGAATATATCCACGTGTAGAATTCTCACAGAGAAAAAGGCAAAGAAATTCTAATGCAAAAAAATTTTCCTACCTTAGCTCCCTAGAAAGCCTTGACTGCCCTTCTCAGAGTGAGAAACATTATTAAAAGTGACCTCACTGTGTGCTCTCTCTGAAAATTTAGTGGTATTCCACACTATACTTTTTGCAATTACAGTTTTTGTTTGTTTGTTTGTTTGTTTCCTATGCCAGAGGCAACGGGCAGGGGTTGTTTTTGAGACTCTGCTGAAGGATGCTATTCTGCTTTCAAGTAGAAATATAATTTTCATGTTTTGCCAAAAGAAAGAAAAATGATATCTGGACAGAAGTAGCTTACCATTTATTAAAACTTAAGGCAAAGCACAAGGGATAAAGCTGTGTGGACAGTAAGGGAAACAGCAAGTGGAACAGAAAAAGATCCCAGAAGAAATGAGTACAATTACATGTTAAAATCAACATGACACAAAGGCAGTGTGCGGTGTAGGACAGAAAGCTAGTTAACTCAATATATTGTGAGAAATAAAAACTAGAACATCATATATGAAAATACACTTTGGAAATATTAAAGAAATAATTCATGTTTCAAATATCAAAGTGTTACAAGCATCTGTGACTTATGAGAGAATTGTTAGAAAAAAAAGAGAAAACTAAAGATACTAATAGAGCCAAGACCATGTGTGCACATTATTTCATAGAGCATGAAAAAATCAGAAATGGGACAACATATGAACTGCTCCCTGTGAATATGCTTTGCTACATAGGTACAATTACTAAGAAGTTTATTAAGTAAAAGAGTAGAATCAACAGTAGAAATGGATATTGCTTATTTTAAATTTAAATTACTGATATAAATACATACAGTCTTTTTAAATAATGATGAAAAAATCATTTATCTTAAGTTATATTCATTAGGAATTCTGAGATAATTAGACTGAGAATTGCATGGGGAGTTATTAAATCTGCCTACTATGGAGCTATATCCATATACATCTTTATTGAGGCACTATTCATCATATCCAATTCTTAAAATCAATCTATGTGCAAAGTAAGATATGAATTAATGAAAAAACATGGACTATATAGATAAAATGAAGTATTATTTGGTTCTCCATGTCCAGAAGGATGTCATGCTCAGAGAAGCAGGAAGACACAGAAAAGTGAGGATCATATGTTTTCTCTCTTTGGAAACAACAATAAACATTTAAAATTAAAAATTAACAATAGACGATTTGGGGAAAGAAAGAGGGAAGTGTGTAGAGATGCAGCGTGAAACTTAAAAAGTCTTATTAATAAAAATATACCCAGGGCCAGTTATTAGGGTAAATGCTGGAAGATCAGAGAAGCAGAACAAGCCACAGCCACCTCACCTTGCCAATTCATCAGCTAATCCTGTTTCCTCAGACAGGAAGTCTTGGAGTCCTCATCCAGAATGAATCTCAGCTGAACTGTTGCTCAAAAGCCTAAAAGCTGAACCAGCCTAGTTCCTGGTTTTCATGCCTTATATAACTTTCTGCTTTCTGCCATCACTTCCTGGGATTAAAGGTGTGTGTCACCATGCCTGGCTGTTTCCAGTGTGTCTTTGAACTCACAGAGATCCAGACGGATCTCTGCCTTCGGAATGCTAGGATTAAAGGTGTGTGTGCCACCATTTTCTGGCCCTGTATCTAGTGGCTGTTCTGTTCTTTGACCCCAGATAAGTTTATTAGTGTGGACAATATTTTGGGGAACACAATATCACCATAGAGAAAGGAGAAAAAGAGAGTGAAGGTACACACTATACATCCACAGCAAAATATAAGCATGCATTGAAATCCCAGATAAATCAATTATTTTGTTTAATTAGTATGAATTGATAATTATAAGAAAGAATAATGTCTTATAATGCATTATATAATTCTTAGGAGAATTTATAATATAACTGAATAAATAGTTAGACCAGTTTTGATGTTGGAAGTTAATGAGCAGCCCCAGCCTGTTTTCTGTGACATTGCATTTCAGGTAGTTCTCCCATATTTTCCCTACCAAAGTGTACCTATGGATTGTGGGATGGAAAGGGCAACTGCTTGCTACAGTGTGTCTTTGAGATGCTCTTTGCCAAGATTCTAAATCAGAAAATAGATTATTATTATTATTATGAAGAATTTTTAATTAAGATTTTTTCATTCATTTTACACACGAATCAAAGATATCTCTCTTCCCTCCTCCTGCCCCTCCAGGATCTCCCCCACAAGAAGGCAAGGCCACCCATGGGGAAGCATGTGGGAACCCATTTTCAGGTTCCTCATGGCTTTATCCAGCAGGTCTGCATAGAGAGGATGATTAGGACCACAGGCCTGAGTGCAGGTGTCTGAGACGGTCTGCACTTGGCTGTGCTGGGGGGAGGTCTTTTGCTCCACCCCTTGGCATCTCTATAAATACCCTGGGGCAGAGACAGTCAGGGACCATTGGAAAAGGTTCCAGGCCCTCTTGAGGCTATCCAATACTTTCTATCTGTTTATCTCCGCAATATTCTCCGCAATTTAAATACTTCTATCTAATAATTTCCTGCTGCTCACACTCAAGAAAACTCTGGGGAACTGTGGGGTTGGTGGTTAAATGCCCCATAGAAGTACATCCAGTAGAGGCAAGTCCAAGTCCTTCCCCTTGCCTCAAGGCTGCACAAGAAGTCCCACCATAGGTAGCAGGGCTCCAAAAAGCCGGATCATGCACTAGGGATGGATTCTGTTTCTACCGCTAGGGGGTCCCCCAAGCAGCTCAAGCTACACAATTGTCTCTCCATGCAGAGGGCCTAGTCCAGTCCCATGCAGGCTCCACAATCATTGATCCAACTTTCATGAGTTCCCACTAGTTTGGTTTGGTCATCTCTGCAGGTTTCCCCATCATGGTCCTGATGCACTTGCTCATAGAATCCCTCTTCTCTCTCTTTGACTGGACTCCTGGAGGTCTGCCTGGTGGGCTATGAATCTCTGTATCTTCTTCTATCAGTTCCTGGAGAAAACTTTGTGATGATAGTTAGGGTATTCACTGTTGTGATCACTAGGGTAAGCCAGTTGAGTTCAGGCACCATCTCCACTATTGCTAGCAGTCCAAGCTGGAGTCATCCTTGGCGATTCCTGCCAACTTCCCTAGCACTGGGTTTCACACTATCCCCATGATATCTCCCTCTATCATAGTATCTCTTTCATTGCTTTCACACTCTATCCCTATTCCAGCTAGACCATCCCATTCCCTTATGTTCTCATCCCCTATCCCTTACCCTCCATTGTCCACCCCTCATCCCCAGTTTACTCATGGAGATCTCATCTATTTCCCCTTGCCAGGGCAATCCATGCATCCCTCGTTCATCATCAAATTCCTTTATGAAGCTACAGTTACTCTGATTCCCAAGCCATACAAAGATACCACAAAGGAAGAGAATTACAGACAAGCTCCCTCATGAACATTGATGCAAAAATATTCAATAAAATATTGGCAAACTGAATCAAGAACACATGAAAAATTTATCCCAGAGATACAAGGATGGTTCAACATATGAAAATCTGTCAATATAATACACCATATAAACAAACTGAAAGAAAAAAAAACACATGATCATTTCATTAAATGCTGAAAAGGCAATTGACAAAATCCAACACCCCTTCATGATAAAGGTCTTAGAGAGATCAGGGATACAAGGAACATATCTAAACATAATAAAGGCAATTTACAGCAAGCCATCATCAAATTAAATGTTAAGAAACTCAAAAGTAATTCCACTAAAATCAGGAACAAGACAAGGCTGTCTGCTCTTCCCATAATTATTTAATATAGTACTTTTCGTTCTAGCTAGAGCAATAAGACAACAAAAGGAGACCAAGGGGACACAAATTGGAAAAGAAGAAGTAAAACTTTCACTATTTGCAGATGATATGATAGTTTATAAGTGACCCCAAAAATTCTACCAGGGAGCTCCTACAGCTGATAAACTCCTTCAGTAATGTGACAGAATACAAGATAAACTCAGAAAATAGATTTTAACATGTAACATTCAAAGTTGTTTTAAAATAAGTTAACAGGAATACAGTTTCATGGAACAAAGAATCTTTCTGGAGGTTTTATAAGATCTAAGGCCTCCTCACACTCCAGTTAAACAGCACAACAATCCATATGGTGTCCTTTTATTAATCTTATCATTTCTGAGAGATAATGGATCTTAGTACTTAAAAGATTTTTTTTGTTTAAGAAACAAAATTATTTTAATACTTAATGTCTACACTTCTCTAGGCTATCTAAAAGTACTGCATAGTCCTAGCTGTGCTGGTCATTCTGTAGACCAGGCTGTCCTCAAACTTCCAGGGATCTGCCTGGCTCTGCCTCCTGATTGCTGGGATTAAAGTGCGTAGAAAGAAAGATTAGGAGTGAGTAAAAGAAGGCATATGTATTTTGATATGTTGATT
Source organism: Peromyscus eremicus (assembly GCF_949786415.1). Taxonomy (NCBI): domain Eukaryota; kingdom Metazoa; phylum Chordata; class Mammalia; order Rodentia; family Cricetidae; genus Peromyscus; species Peromyscus eremicus. Next base: position 46,214,365 of record NC_081431.1, read on the forward strand.
AAAATTTAGAATTATATCAACATATAAGCCTAGAGAAGATAACGTATAATGAAAATGTATTTAAGTTACCCTCATAAATACAATGTCACCAAATATAGTACCAGTCTGCAGAAATAGTTAATAAAATACTTTTCTCATATTCGGTAGTTAATTAAGATACGAGTATGTGGAACTTGAAAATTTCCCTGGTACTCATCCATTTCTGTTACCATAAGATTAAAGGAAGCCTATAAGATAATTTATTTGCACTAGATATATCAAATAGAATTAATTCTACATTTCATCTCAACAGTGTTGTATGGATAGTTTAAGATTTGCATAGTTTAAGGTTTACATAGTTAATTAACTTCATACTAAATATTAAGTTTTATTCCTGTTTTACCAAAGGATTTGCTGTTTAATAGGATTGCTGATTTACAAAAAGTGAATCAATGTAAATATTTATTATATATATATATACATATATATACATATATATATACATATATTTAACCTACAATTATGTGTTCAGATTAGCATCACAATAAAAGATGGTGGTTTCATTTTGACTAATGAATTTTGTGAAGCATTATGGTCCAATTAAAGAGTGCTATACATTTTACACACTTTGAATGATTGGTTTTACACTTGGTCATGATATGCCACTTTTTTCAAGCTGTATTCTAGGTATTTGAAGAGATGATTTGATATATATCATTTATTAAAGTTCTATGAGATCTTGAAAGCCAGAGTAGACACTTAACATTGGCATTGGCTGTCCTTAAGGAAGAGCAGATGTTCTCACATATGGAGAGATAAGACTCTGATCTTGAAATTCAAACCTCCTTCTGGAAAACTTTTTGTAGTAACATATGGTAGACAATGAATCTTTAAAACTTGCTGGCACTGGACTTGACAGAAAAATGGGATTAGTTAAGATTTATTTACAGAGATTAAACAAATTGAGCATAGAAACTGATGGAATTGGCCGTAATCCTTTGATATTCAAAAGATTGGCAAAATTTTTTTCTATTCTGCCAAAAATCATTTAAACTCTTTGAATTTTCTAAGCAGCATCATATTTTTCAATGCAATTTCTGTCTGTCTTTGTAAAATCATATAGGGTATTTTCCCTGTCTACAACATCATTAACTTCTCTAAGAGAAACATAAATTTACATTCCCAAAACTGTGGAAAGAAATGCTCAAATTTGAATAATGATACTCTCTTTTATTTGATATCATAAAAATGAAGAATTCAAAACACAACAATATTCACATTTAAATGTCATCAAGCCAAATCATATCTCTTCTCTATCACTGATGATAATTACATATGAGAATAACTCTTCATTTTTTTTTTTAGATTTACACTTTTGCAATTTAAAAGTTTAAAGTAAAATGTTTATATTTGTCACCTATTGTGTCAAACAAGCCCAAATGTATATGGAACATGCTTGCATTTAAATAAGATGCAAAACATAGTTTTTACTTGCTTTCCTGGAGACAAGTCATGTGTCTAAGACAAAAATAATAATCGGCAATCACTGCTCTCTCCTTCAAATGCCACCACTTTAGTGACTTTTACTTTTCCCCTTCAGTTTTTCCCTGTTTAGTGTTCTCAGTGACAACTAAGTGTGCTTTCAAAGGCACGAGAAAACCAGAATATATTTCCAGTACCCCTTCATGTTCATGTTAATCATAAGAGTTTCAATAGTGCCATACTGGCAAAAGGTCTCCCATGGACTTTGGATTTGAAATCACAGATAGAATACAGGTAATTAATTTACATTCATTGGCTCATTTTACTACCCTAAGATAGCAACTCATATGAGAAGAATCATACTGGGGTCTGCATATTCCTAGTATTAATGTTTAAAGAGTACAATTCATGATTTAATACTTTTTTCTCCAAAACACAAAGGATTTCAGCCTCATTGGAACTAAATATTAAAGAAAGTTTATATAATACTATATTAGCTCAATCTGGGAATAAGGAGATACTGTACTAAGGACAATGTAGTTATTCATGCTTTGTGAATTATTCAGTCCAGACCATTCTCCCATACATATCTTCCTAAGACAAAATTCCTCTAACTTGTGAAAAATATATACCCAATATTTCTCTCACTTATACTACAAAAGTAATTTTGAATATTTCTTTGGTGTTATCGATTGTCCTTACCATTACTCATGCATATAATAATGCACATGGTTTTATTCTGTTTGTTTATGAGCCTAAATAATTTCTATTATGTTTATAGAACTTTATACTTATTCTTAACATTTTGCATAAATGATTCATATTTATCTGAAATTTTCTCAATAGTAACATTTTTAGACCTACTCATCAATTCATTTTTCCCCACTCTGGATACATTACGGTATCTATTGAGGTTAGTAGACAATGACCATAGAAGTTTATATATACTAGTTGACACAATGGCTAACTCATTTTCTCCATTTATTCTAAGACACTTTAAAATGTCAAAACAATTTACCACCTACATTTATGTATGTAACAATGAATAATTAATAGAGGCTTTTGGGTTCTCTCCAGACCTGATGGTATGACTAAAACAAGACTTACTTCTATCAAGCAACATGGAAAAATCAAGCTGGTGCCTAACAAGAAGCCTCATCTTGCTAACTAGAGTTCATGGTGTTGGAAGGCGCAATGCACACTAACAGAGGAGAAGGAACCATCAGTGTCATACAACTATAAACGCTGTGATGGACAACAGGGACCTGCCTACAAGATATACTGGTGCAAAAGTGGCACAAATTTTACATGAGTAACTGACTGAGTTGATGTTTTATTTGTTGTGAACAAATACCATGAGTGCTGTAGGATATTATTTTAAGATGTGTTACATTTGTTTATGTTGTGGAATATTTGTTTAATGATGCAGAGATTGTTGCACTTTTTACTTCGCATTTGTTTAACTTTGTGAAGCTGTGTTACTCTGTCTGACTAAAACACCTGTTGGTCTAATAAAGAGCTCAATGGTCAATAACAAGGCAGGAGAAAGGATGGGCAGGGCTGGAAGACAGAGAGAAGAAATAGAAGGAGAAATATGGGAGGAGAGAAAGAAGGAACAAAAGAGGAAGGAACAGGATGCCAAAGGACAGCCACATAGCCAGCCAGCCAGCCATGGAGTAAGAGTGCAAGTATAATTACAGAAGTAAGAAAAGGAAAAAGCCCAGAGTCAAAGGTAGATGAGATAATTTAAAGTTAAGAAAAGCTGGCAAGAAACAAGCCAAACTAAAGGCTGGGCATTTATAATTAAGAATAAGCCTCCCTATGTTATTTATTTTGGAGTTGGGTGGCAGGCCCCCCAAGAGAGCTAAAGAATCAAAAGAGCAAAAACAAACAACACATAACCAGAGCAGCCCTTAGACAAGTAATCATTTAACTGGGAGTTGCTTACAGTTTCAAAGTTTTAGTCCATTATTATCGTGGCGAGAAATAAGATAGCACTTGTAGACAGCCATGCTGCTGGGGAAATTGCTGAGTTTTACACCTGGATTCAGGTAGCAGGAAGAGAGAGACAGTGGCTTGTCTTTTTGAAACCTTGAAGCAAACCTCTAGTGATATAGTTACTCAAACAAAGCCATACCTCCTATTCCTTCTCAAGCAGTGTTACTATTGATGACTAAGCACTCAAATATATGAGTCTATGGGGGCCATTCTTATTGAAACTACCACAGTAACCAACCACATTTTAATTAATTTAAGATGCACTCTATGAGACTGAATCCATACCTAACATGGCTAAAATGATCAAGAACTAGAGACTAGATAGCTCATGAGACTAGGGGAGAAAACATGATGCTACGATTCTGCTAAAGGAACATAACAACAAAATGACTATTTTTTTGTTTATTTTTTGTTTTTCAAAACAGGGTTTCTCTATGTAGCTTTGCACCTTTCCTGGAACTCACTCTGTAGCCCAGACTGGCCTCAAACTCATAGAGATCTGCCTGGCTCTGCCTCCCAAGTGCTGGGATTAAAGGTGTGCGCCAACAGACACATTTCTGTACCAATAGATCAATATCAGTGAAACATGCTTACCACAGAATTTTCTTCTTGTAGTAGATAGGAATTAACAAACAGACTCTTAACTGGACAATACGAAGTAAGTGTGAGATTTTGGAATACTCAGTCCTCATTGTGATGTTTATTTCAAACTCCTTCCTTCAAATCTCATGTAGGTACATGAAAGAGAAGCTAGAATATTCTAAGGGCCAGAGATGATGGGCAAATCCAAGCAAATTCTGTTTTCCAGACACAACAGGATTGATACACATATGAATGCATGGGAAATGGGACAGTATGCACAAGGGCTGTAAAAGTTCAAGCCAAACACGTCCCTGTACTGAGAGGGAGAAGTGAACACAGGATCTACTCCAACAAAGAAGTTTTTGGAAATAGATACATGCTGCAAAGGGAAAATCAGTTTTCTCCAATGAGGTATAACAGGGTGTATCACTCACATTCTAGATGGGGACCAAAGCCCAGGAGTAGTTGGCAAACACAAGACAAACTCAAATTTTTGTACACTTTTTGTTTCATTTGGTATTTTTTGCTTTAAGGTACTTTGCTTATTTTTTCTGATTTCTAATTATTATTTTATATATTATATATATTTCCATACATATAATGTTGAGATAATATTTATGAGATATTTTACAAAGACATCTTGGTTCATACAGTATCAAAGTCACATAGATCTCAACCATGTGAAGAAGATACAAGGATTTAATTCAGTTATTTTAAAATGCTGTGAGAATTATTACATTTAATTTATAATTTAAAATATCTCAAACATTTTAAAAACATAATAAGATGTTAATTATAGTTTGTATAGCCTGATTCCATTTTTATCATATCTGTTAACTTTATGCTAAAGCAATTAACTTTCATATTTAGAAAATTATATAGGAAATCACTTACTCCAAAGGATAGACAAAGTATAGACCTGTCCTTGCTGTGATCTTGAGAATCTCATCACACTAAAGTGCTTTGTTTTGTTTTTGTTTTGTTTTCAGAATCTATCATGCTGTATCAGAAGGAATAAAATAAAACAGGCAGGTACGGCCATATATTAGAGTGTAGGAATGGATGGACAAGCTATCTGAAAGTAGGACTTCTGAAGAAATTTTCACATCTTGATTCTAGGTATAGGCATCATCATACTTTATAAACTTTCCAATATATCTTGTGTTTTAAATATTTGCTTGTCTTGTGGTTCAAAAATCTTTAATCCTAGCATTTACAAGGTGGAGATAGAAGAATCGAGTCCAAGGTCATCCTTAGCTACACAGCTCCTTCAAAGCCTATAGAGAATACTTAAGACCCTATCCCAAGAAAAAGAATTGATTGTGCTGCATAACCAAGAACAGAGGAGACTTTCACAATGACACTGTCAGGCACCACTTTGTTAGAAACACAATAGAAATTTCTTTTCGATTTTCAAGAGCTTCTACAGCCTCACAGATACTTAGGAAATCTTAAAAAAATCAAGAGGCTAGAACAATGCTACCCTGTTCTACAAGCCAGTATCTAAGGACTGAGAGATAAAAAGTTTGTTGAATGAAAATCCAGAAATACAATTTTCTGTGAGTCAAAAGCTTGCTTTTGCTAAGAGTATCTACTTCAGTGTCTGAGGGTAGACAAAATACAATTCTTAAAGAATAACAAATAAATGATCATACTTGAAAACAACCAAAATATTGATGTTATTTAAGGTGTTTCTTTCACTTTACATTTTTTTGTACATTGAGTCTAATCTTTAAAATTTATTTCTTGTATTTGAAACATTTTAGTAATACCTTTGGACTGAGATTCTTTTTCCAAAGCACAATACATGAAGGCACATTAAGGCATGTTTATTTTCAGTTATTCTTAGAGTAGACTAACCATCTTTCTAGGTTTTTTTTTATCATATATCTTAATTTGTTTGTTTTTATGTTTAATACAATGATCTCTGTCCCCAGTCTGGACATGCACAGGATGCAGGAGCAGAAAGCTGTCCTTACTGCTTAGGTAAGACTCTAGGAGCTTCCAAGTTTCCATTGGCCAGGTTGTTAAGAATGTGAAGAAATTTTCAGCACATCTCATAAAGTAGCATCAATGCCTATTACTGCTCCTACAGCAATGCCTATCAGTCATAGGCAAAGCTTAGAAACCATGAAAACTGTCCAAATCAAAGCGGATACAATACAAAGCTGGGGATTTACAAAAGAAGGATTCTCTTGCTCAACAGTAACTATCATAAAAGACAGTCAAAGATCAACCTTGTTCAAAGGTCATCCATCATACATTATAAGACAACACACCATCAAAATATAACAAAATGAAATTCAGCAAGAGAACACAAGACCTCTTCAGGGATATCTGGCTAGCAATGGCCTGACATCAGAACAATGCCATCCTTACTGAAGTTTGTGTCTGAGGACTACTACTTAAATTCTCTCATGCAATCACCTCAATTCTAACAGTTGCAACTCCCCATTCCTTAAACTCATAACTAGAACACAGTTGACTGGCTCTATGTTTTATGGCAAGGCTATTATTTTTATAAAGTAGTAGCATTCTTCCTTAGGGACTCTGTTGGTTTGAGTTGATGACATAAAATTGTTCCTTTAAGAATAAAGTAAATATATAGATATGAAGAAAATTTTCCTTTTTGTTTATTCTTTTCTCATATAATACACCCCCAATAACAGCCTCTCCTCCTTCTGCTCTTTCCAGTGCCCACCACTTCCCCTCTTCCCCAGATCCACTGCTCCTCCACTTCCCTTCATAAAAGAGCAGGCCTCCCAGAGATATCAACTGATCCTGGCATAACAAGATACAATGAGTCTAGGCAGATACCCTCATATCAGGGCTGAGGGAAGCAAACCAATAGGAAGAATGGAGTCCCTAGAGCAGGCAAAAGAGCCAGAAATAGCCCCCACTCCCACAATTAAAAGTCCCACAAAACTCCTAAGCTAAACAATGAAAACATATGTGTAGATGACCCAGTGTAGACCCATGAGGGCTCTGTGGTTGCCACTTCAGTCTTTGTGAGCCCCTATGAGCACTGTTTAGTTGATTTTGTGGGCTGTGTTCTTGTGGTGTCCTTGACCCTTCTGGCTCCTACAGTCCTTCCTATCTGTCTACCCTGGGTTTCCCTAGGCTCGTTGTAATACTTGGCTGTGGATCTCTGCATCTGTTTCCATTGGGAGAGAGAGGAAGCCTCTCTGATGACAATGTATGTACAAAAGCATTTTGTTTGTTTCTGTTTCTGAAAGCATCTCCCTATTTATTGCAGTGTTACCTGATTTCTCCATGTAGCCAAGTTGCCCTTAGTTCTTGCAATCCTTCTGTTCTGAATATTGCAATCCTAAGTATGTACCATATCTTTTAATTTTTTTTACTCTGTAAGTTGTATATTTTAAAGGCATATGTATACTTAAAATTATGAAAATTAATTAACAATATATCACATGAAAACCTTCAAAACCTACATCTTTGTTTAAACAGAAATGTAGTTGACAATAATGTAAAGATGATTAATGATAAAGTAAAAAGAATCCAAATTCTTTCTAATGCTGATGAAGGGAATCAATATAAAAATCTATACAGAGTGGCATGTTTCATGGTAGAAAATAGAAATCTTTCCTCATAGAGTCTGTGGAAGTACAGGATAGCAACTACGTTGACATTCCTGTCTGTCATTATAGTGGAGCTTCTAGCTGAGGCAATCAGATACAAAATTCATACATATCAAAAGGAAGTTACAAAGCTATTTATGGTTTCTCATCATGTTACTTTGTATTTTGACCTGACTAAAGAACATATACCCACACATATGTTATAGTTAGCAATTTTAACAAGGTTTCAGAACACAAGATTAAAATACTAGATTATAGTCTAGAGATAAACAATCTAAAAGAATAAAATAAACTTATAATAAAATCTAAAAGAATAAAATACTTTGGAATAAATTAAATAAAAGAAGTAGATTATTGATAAACTAAGGAACTGTAAAATAAACCCCAGAAGGTCATAGTAAATGAAAAAAAATCTGGTATATATCTCACAGTCAATATGAATGGAAGGATTATCTGTGTTTCTAAACAGAAAACTTACCATCATTAATTGGCAGCTTGATTTTCAGATTAAAGAATTTCTGTTAAAAAAAAATCTTGTTTAACTTTTGGGCAGAAGTTGCCATGTTGATCCTAACATGCATAAGGAAATACAGAGAATACAAGGAAGCCAAAACATACTTGAAAAGACTTATAGAAAGTGGGCATTTAAAGAAATAGGTATATATTCAAATTCTCATCAAAATATTCTGTTCTTGTGTTGTTTGTCTGTTTCTCTTTCTTTGCTTTTTGGTTTCATTTGAAGTACTGCAAAAAGAAAGCCAAATATCTCTGTCAGTTCATCAGTAAATTCTTGTGCATGTATCTACAAATGATCAAACTATTTTCTTTAATGAAAGTCACTATTTAATTGAGGTCATATGCATGACCATGCACAACATAGTTTAATCAGTTTTTTAAAACTGAAGTCTTCAAATGAGGATACAAATGTGAGCTTAACTTTAATTTCTGATATTTCTTCTGCAATAGCCATTTTTAACTATGTCTGTCTGGGAATTGTTTTTTTTTTTAAAACATAGCACTATCTTCTATAGTAATCAATATTCTGGAAATTACTATTTTCTTGTTTATCCTACTTATTAAATATTTCTTAGCAACTGATGACTACCTAACTTTATTATACTTACTTATCCAAAAGAAATGATACATCATTTGCAATAAAAAATTTAAATATAGGTTGGATGTATTCCCAGGGATTCATACATTGACATTTCCATTCATATTTTCTAGAAATGTGGTGTGATATTAGTAGTTTCCAAAAAATTTATGCTCTATTTTTATTTGATGTCTTCTACTTTATTTTTCTTCTAATTTTTCATACAATACATTTTGATTTTATTCTTCCCACTAAGCTTCTCCCAGACCTTCCTCACACTTCTAAACATAACTTCAGGTTCTCTCTCCCTCTTTCCCTTCAAAGAAGAGGAGGAAAGGGGGAGGAGAAGAAGACGAAGAAACTGAAAAACAACAACGAAAACAAAAATCAATACAAACTTGTTACTTTATTTTTGGAGACAGGACCACAGTGTGTAACTCAAAAGCACATACTGTAACATGAATCCTAAAGGGTCTTATCAATAAAAAAAAACATGGAAGCCAGATATTAGGGTGAACTCTGAAAGATCAGACAAACAGAACAAGCCACAGCTAACCTCACCTAGCCAATTCCTCAGCTGATCTTGTTTCTTCAAACTGGAAGCCTCTGTGTCCTCATCCAAATGGATCTCAGCTGAACTGCTGCTAAAAGCCTAAAAGCTTAAAAAACTCTAGTTCTTGGTCCTCATGACTTGTATACCTTTGTGCTTTTCGCTATCACTTCCTGAGTTTAAAGGTGTGTGTCACCATGCCTGACTGCTTCCAGTGTGGCTTTGAACTCAAAGACATCTAGGTGGATCTCTGCCTCCAGAATGATAGGAGTAAAGGTGTGTGTGCCACCATTTTCTGGCCTCTATGTCTATCTAGTGGCTGTTCTGTTCTCTGGCCCCAGATAAGTTTATTAGGGTGGACAACATATTGGGGGACACAATATCACCACATATACCGCAGTGCTTATTTAGGTTTTATAATTCAAAGCAGGCTCATGAAGAAATACAATGAAAATATGAAAAATAAATTAATCAGATCAAAATTTGTTTTCTAGAAATTCTGCCACAGGAAGATAGAACAATGAAATTGGATTTTTGCAATTAATTAATACAAGATTATTGTTTATTTGTTACCTTTTCCCTGTCAGGGTTCTGGCAGAAGGATATACCAATTCAAAGTACCTTGTGAGAGAAATTTGGCTGTGATCATTTTAATTCAGATTTCTCAGAAAGCCAGATAAACAGCTTAGTTCCAGCTTGATGTTGTGGAACTTTGTCAGGTGACTGCATTTTGGTGTTTTGCCCAGTTTGTTATGGTTCCAGATCAGTAGTGAGTCTAAAACAATGGCTTTTTATAAATACTATTTGCCATAGCTCATCATAACTGCACAGAAGGGAAACAGGGCTTTTCTTCCTTAAAAATACTTAATTGCTTCTTTATTATGGGAGACACCTTTCTGATTCGTGTTGGCATAAGCTGGTATGACTGTGCAATTTGTAGGGTTCATCTAGATATTCTACAATAAATGATATAAGTGAACAATTCTGTCTCTCCAACATGTTTATGTAGTTTGGGAAATGAAAGAGATGATTCTACTCTGGTCTCAAGTTTGAGGACCCTTCTAGGAAGAGTAACTGACAATTGACACATTTCCAAAATGGAAAGGTTGCCAAAGCAAAGAATCCATGGATTTTTGAAAGCAGAGCCCACCTTTCTTATTATTATAATAGTGCCAATGCCCAATATAATAAAGGCATAGTTGACAATCACCAGGACAAATAGAAACCACTGGAGATGGGGAACACCACAAACTCCTAGAACAAATTTTTTCAACGTGCTTAGATTTCATTCTGTGGTTTTGGTTGGTGTTTTATCTATGGAGCTGATTCAGTTAATATAGGTTGTTTTCTTTCCCTTTAAGGTGAGAGGCATTTAACCTAATATCAGATTGTGAATATTAATTTCATGATTATAATAATTATTTTCTACTGTAAAATATAAATTTTACTTTAACAGTTTTAGATATAAGCATAATTTACAAATGCAATTCTTGAAATTTCTTCTTTTTAATTTTGTTTGAGATTATAATTTAATTGCATGTCTCCATTCTCATTTCTCTGTCCAAACCTCACCATGTACCTTGGTCTATTCATCTTAAAGGTAATGGTCTTTTTATAACTAGCTATTATCATGTGCTTGTGTATATTTGTACATACACACATATTCCTAAATACAACATGTTGAATTTGTATAACATTATAGAATGTTTGTTTTCTGGAATGCCCATTTGGCACTGAACATCCAATTGGTATGTTCTTGGCTGGGGAAGGCTGTCTACCCCTCTTCCAGCTCTCCTTGGTTACCTGTAGTTCTTTGTGCAGGTTGAGGCATCTTGAACTTTTCTCCATTCAGTTTGGCATGTTCATTGCTGTCATCATAGTTCAACTAACTTTTCATTTATCATGTTGGTGAGACATTAGGTGTGTTTCCTCTGATACTACTATGGGATATTCTTGTCTCTAGATTTGCAGCAGGCAATTCACTCTAGGCCCTCCTTCCTCTCAACTCTCACTCTAGAGGATCCCACACATTTTCTCCTAAAGCTTTCTTTCTTCACCCCAGGCTGTTGTCTCAGCCTCCACAACCAGAGGCACTCCCTGAGAACCTACCAGCTTCGTGGGCCAGGAAATCAGGTAGATTATCTTCAATTTTCCTCTTGTCCTCCAATACTAATTTCCTAATCTAATCCCCAGCTTTGTAGCGTACCATCTCTTCCTCTCTTTTCTTTCTGCCCCTATGATCCCTGTCTAAGCAGATTCTGGCAGGATATCCCATCTTCCTCCCTTCTGAGGATCCTCTCACATAAACACACCCCTTCTAGCCCATTTCTACCCCTTAATGTTTGTTCCCAAAACATAGAAACTCAATCTACTCTGAACCCCATTTCCCATACCTGGCAGAATCTCAGAAGAATTCCCTACTAGGCGGCTCACAGCTAACACACCTCCCTAAGAATGAGAAAGGAGAACAGAATCCAAATATTTGAACACTCATGCAATAAAGACAAGAAATATCAGCACCTATAATTACAGGCTTCTCAACTCCAGCTGCTTAGATATCAAAGTAAAATGTCATGAATAACAGCAAGGGTAATACGTCTCCACTAGAGCCCATGTGTACTACAGTAAGCCCTGAAAATATGCAAGATAGATGAAGCACAAAGCAGGAGTTTTGAATTAGCAATTATGAATATGCTCAAAAATGGATGGTAAATAGAATATAAATAATTTTTTTAAATAAATCTATGTGTGGTTAATATATTTTGTTACCTAATAAACTTATCTGGGGGTCAGAGAACACAACAGCCCCTAGATTAGACATAGAGGCCAGACAGTGGTGGCACACATGCCTTTAATCCTGTCACTCAGGAGGCAGAGTTCCATCTGTACCTCTGTGAGTTCAAGGCCACACTGGGAACAGAGTCAGGCATGGTGACACACACCTTTAATCTCAGCACTTGAGATCACATGTCATTGCTTGGGAGAACACATGCCTTTTATCCCAGGAAGTGGTGGCAGGAAGCAGAAAGGTATATAAGGTGTGAAGACCAGGAACAAGGGGCTTTTAGGCTGCTCAGCTGAGATCCCTTTAATAAAACCTTTTAAGATTTGTGTTACATCTATGAAAACATAAAAAAGTAGAATGAAATGAAGAAACCAGTTTGAGACATGAAATTAGAAATGAAATCTACAAAGAAACACAAATTGTGGGAAAATATTAAAAGCAAGTGCAACAGATACCTCAGAGGCAAGCCTCACCAACACAATGCAAGAAAAGAAAGAGAATCTCGGGTATTGAAGACTTGATAGAAAAAATGGATACCTATGTCAGAGAAAATTTTAAGTTTATATATATATATATATATATATATATATATATCCAGGAAATTTGAGACACTATAATAAGCTCAATCTACACAATCTACAAATAATAGGAATAGAGGAAGGAGAAACTCAGGTTAAAAGCACAGAAAATATTTTCAACAAAATCATAGAAGAAAATTTCCCTAACCTATGAAGGAAATGCTTCTTGAGATACATGAACATAACACCTAATAGACTAGAACAGAAAAGAAATTCCCCATGATACTTCAAAATGAAAACACTAAACATAAAGAACAAATAAATATCAAAAGCTGCAAGGGAAAAAAAGCCATATAACATATAAATGGCAGACCTATTAGAATAACACCTGACTTTTCAATGGAGACCCCCAAAGCCAGAACATCTTGGAGGGATGTTCTAAAAATTCTAAGAGACCACAGATGCCAGCCCAGACTACTATCCCAATCAAAGCATTCAATAACTATATCTGGATAAAGAAAGAAATCCCACATTATACACGCAAACTTAAGTCATATGTATCTACAAACCGAGCATTGCAGAAGGAACAGGAGGAAAACTGTAACCTGAACTGTTTAACCAATAATATTAGGAAAAAACAAAACTCAGAACAGTGAATCAAATCGTGGAACAAAAACACACCACAACCACAAACTAATGGGAATCAACAAACTCTATTCATTACTAACTCTTTACATCAGTGATTTCAGCTCCTCAGCAAAAGGTTGAATGCTTAAGCGATCCTAAAAATTTCGCTCTTACTGCTGATAACCATTCTCAAAAGAGTAGCAGGATACAGAATTACCAAACAGAACCTGTAACCTTCCTATATATAAATGACAAACAGAATTAGAAAGAAATCAGGTAAACAACATTTTTCACAATATTCTCAAAACAAATGAGCAAAAAAAAAAAAAAAAAAAAAAAAAAACAAGAAAGTTCCCTGGGAGGAATTCTAACCAGGCACCAGGCAACTCCAATACCTGTATAAGAACTTGAAAACATAAAGAAAGAAATGGAAGAATATATCAGAATATCGAAAAATCTCTCATGCTCATGGATCTGTATTATTACTATTGTAAAAATTACCATCCTTCCAACAATGATCAACCGATTTAATGAAATCTCCATCAAAATTCCAAAATAATTCTTCACAGTAGGTAAAAGGACAATTTTAAGATTCATATGCATACACAAAAAACCCAGGATCACTAAAACAATCTGGAATAATAGAAGACATACTAGGACTATCATCACCTTGATCTCAAATAGTACTACAGAGCTATAGTAACAAAAACAACATGATATTGGCATAAAAAATAGACATGATGATTAAGGGAATCAAACTAAAGACCCAGACATAAGTTCATAAACCTATGGACATCTGTAGTTCTTTTTTCTTTTTTTTTTCACACTCAGGAATCCCATAAGTCACTAAAATGAAATGTCATGATATACATGAAAAGGACCTGGCACAGACCCATGCAGTCCATTTGGAAAATAAATAATAATAAATATCTCAATACAGATTTGTCCCTATAAGAAAACAGGAGGAAGAGGACGAAGAGGAGGAAGAGGAGCAGGAGGAGGAAGAAGAAGAGGAGGAGGAAGAGGAGAAGGAGGAGGAGGAGGAAGAAGAGGAGGAGGAGGAGGAAGAAGAGGAGGAGGAGGAGGAGGAGGAGGAGGAGGAGGAGGAGGAGGAGGAGGAGGAAGAAGAAGAAGAAGAAGAAGAAGAAGAAGAAGAAGAAGAAGAAGAAGAAGAAGAAGAAGAAGAAGAAGAAGAAGAAGAAAAAGAAGAAGAAATCCAATGACATTGCATTATGGAGACACCACTAGAGTACTCTGTGCATTAATTCTAGAAGCTCAATAAAGTTTTGACAGGAAGTATCAGGGAAATATTCCTGTGAGATTCAGCAGTAAATGATTTGATTTATTAAAAGCAAAGCAAAACAAACAAACAGAAACCCAGTTAATCATGGAGCCATTGTAGAATTCTTTTTTGCATATCTCTCAGTGTAGAAAGACAGCTCGTAGCATAATTTTCCATTGTGTTGTTCTGATGCTCCTGTACTTGTGGTAGGGTTATCTCAGTATAACTCTATCATGTGTTGAAGATACTGCAGTTTAGAAATGTATTTAATATATCTAGTCTATTAAATATTGCTGCTTAACCATATTGTACATCACATGGTACAATTTTATCCACTCTGTTATGAAGCTCAAATTTTTATGCTGCTACACATGCACACACACACACACACACACACACACACACACACACACACACACACATTTTTCTTGCAATTAAATTAGAAATTATTTATATCTTACTTGAAGACATCTTCGTAAAGAAAGTCAGTCATGATGTAAGTTTCTTTATGCTGTTCAGAGGTCACTACTTCATGGAGATACACCAAAGCTCACTAAATGGAATCACAATGCAGACAGGAACTGAGTTTGCATTCAGCACTTCTAAAAGAATGCTCACATAAAAATTTAAGAGTATGTTATTTAACTGTTATTTTCAAAATTATACTTCTGTGTTCACAAAAGTAGTAAGAAAGTATCAAGAACGCATCATATTATTTGTTGATTTTCTATAATTTAAATGCAATATTTATTTTTAATTGAAATAGAATTATGTCAACAACACTTTCCTCCCTCAAACCATCAAACACCTTTTCTTTGATATCATTTTCACTCCCCCCCCCACACACTATCACCCACATTCCTATATGTATAATCACACCTGAAGGTATAAATTCACCAGATGAATTAAGTTTTGTCATTTGTGTATATGTAGTTTCAAAGCTCATCACTCTTAATTGGACAACCAATAACTGGGGCTTATCCTTGAAAGAAACTAATGCTTCTTCTAGCAGTCATTAGATGCATGTGATTTTTTTGTCTAGTCGTGGGAAACTGAAAAAAATTATTCACCTCCTGTGTTAGCATGCCCACTGATGCTGTCATCATTCCAGTCTTGTTTATGCAACCATTTCTAGGTAAGACTGTATCACAGCAGATTTCGTGGTGCTCCGGAGTTTATATTTATTCTGCCCCCTCCCTACGTGTTGTTAACAGAGCCATAGATGCAATGGCTGTAATGGACATATTTTCATTGGGGTTGGTCTTCCTGTGATCTCTTCATTTCTAAATTGTGTCCAATTGTGGTTTTCCATGATGATCTCCATTTACTGTAAAGAGAAGCATCTTTAATGAGGGTGGTAGCTATATTAACCTATGGGTATAAGATTTAGAACACAGTAAGTAATTATGCTGCTCTAGTAATAGATTCTGTCCAAGTTATATAAGTCATTCCCCCAGGAAGCTGGCTAGGTTTTTATTACCAGGACTTATTTATTTCCTACTGAGGGAGTCTACATCCAATTAGACAATTATTTTTTTGCCACCACAATATGAGTGCCACTTATTGCACCTTTATAGACATCTTGCAATACTGATCATTGCCATGGTTCATAAGTGTAGCAACTGGGTAGGACTGTTCAATTGTTTTCCTCCCTTTGCAGCTTGTATAGTATATTCTGGCACTGGTGAAGGTAGACCACAGGAGGGATAATTTCAGGCCATAACTAGCTCAACCAGACTCATATCTGAGTCTTATATCCTAAGAATGTGGCCTTCAGCAATGAAGGGCCACACTCACCCCAGAGAAGCAGCCAAGTCTGTATTGTATTGGGAGTCACTTGGATTACTCGGATCAGCCTTTCAAAAGGCAGTTTCTTGAACCTGATAACGCAGTAACACATGGTATATCAAGTGTATTTTCAAAGATAATTAGAGAAAATGAGCAGATGTAATATTGTGTACCTTTTCAGATTAAATTTATGTAAATAAGTATTTACACATAGCTGACCTTCATGTAAAATTTGTTTCTGAATGTTAAAACTCACTTACCAACATATACCCATTCTCTATTGCACTTTAACACAGTGATAGAATTTTGTAGAGTTAAAATAGCCCTCATTGTCATCCTAAACACCTTCAGTTTATTATGCAGGTCATAATTATGTTGATTTTGTAAAATCTTAGGAAGAATTCAGTTATTTAGTTTGAGTTCTTAATTCAGGCAATCAACTGAATTCATTTTTATGTGCTCACTGTTTCCTGTTCACCATTCTGTCTTCTGTTATTGGGCACAAGAATGAACTCTTTTGCTCATTTCTCCATGTTCAAGATAGACAAAGATTTTGAAATCTCTTTTTACAAATCACTCACATTTCCTTTTACATTTAGTAACATCTATAATTACAGTTGATCCACCCTGGTAATTCAATACAATTAGCCTATCTTAAGTGTTTCATAACCTTAATAACACCTGCAAAGTTCCTTTTGCCATATTTTCTTTCAGTTAGTCATGGCTACAAAATGAGATGCAAGATCAGAGGGTCAAAAAAATTACCTGTAGTACATACAGTATAGTAGTATTTGGATAATAAGTTGAATCTTGAAATTAGACATTTCTATGATAAAGAGTTAATTCAGCTGCAAAGTGCTTGTCTAGCAAGCATCACAACCAGTGTCTAAGAAGGGAACTAGAAAAAAATAAGAAAGGAAAAGAAAATTGGATGTCTCTTAATGTGGATGTATTCTTTCATTCTTGAGCCATTGTTAAAAGAAAAAACAATCAAAACAAAAATAAAACCAGAAAAAAAAGAAGCCTCAATCAAACCAAAAATGTCAAAGCAATATATTTATTTAAAAAATGAGCATAAAGCCAAACATACAAACACTGACATCAAGTTTCTATTAGTTCCTTATATATTACAATACAATTTAGACCCCATGCAACATGACATGAACTTACTGATAATAAGCTACAAATTTCTTTCAGCAGTTCCACTATTGTGACTGTTTATTTCAATTTACATCTGTTAAGCAAATAATGCTACATTTTGAATACTTCATAATATATTTTCATAAACAGAATTCCCCTCTAATGGGCTTATTTTAAATCACTGATTTAATTGATCGTTCCACTTTTCTCTTTTGTAGAAACAAATAGGTACAATTAAAGAAGCCCTTTCAGTAGCCATTCATTAAATCCTTCCTTCTGTCCTCATTATATTCTCTATTTGAATAGTAATTTTTTTCTAATTTAGGGAAACAAACTTTAAAGTTTGTAATATACTTAAAAACATATTGTGATATTGTCGAGATATAATCTTTACTTAATAATATCAAAATGTGTTAAACAATATTTTTCAGTATGTTGCATATGAACATTACCATATTATTTTTCAAGTTTTTTTTATTGGCTTTAAAAGCTCTTCTTCATAATGAATCATTTACAATTCTACCTCTCAACTGCCCTTCAAAATTCATTCAACTTTCTAAAGCTGAATTTACTAGATGGATATTATAAATTGAATTATATAGTAAGCATACAGCATTTTGTGTCTGGATTTTTACCACTCATATGGCATTTGCTCCCTCTATGTTGTAGAATATATTGGTATTTCATGACATTTTCTCACAAAAATTCTTTGTATGAGTACATTGCTTTCCCTTTCATCTACCCCTAAGGTAATAGCTTGATTTGTGCTATTATAAACAATGATGTAGCATTTTCGACCAGTCTCTCTGTAAAAGTGTGTTAATTTATCATGGGTATATACCTGGACATGGAAAGGCTGAATCATTTGAAGTGTTGTGCTTTACATTTTCCGGAAATACTAATACGTTGTTTTCTAAAGAAGCTGCAAGTTACCATCTCCTCTCACAATATGACAATTTCTCTACATTCTCATACATTATTATTCTCTGCATTAGGCAAGTTTGAAAGTGATTGACACCTTATTGTTGTTGAAATCATATTTCTAGGCACCTGTAGGCACATTTTTACATGTATATTAATTGTGTTACTTAGACTTTGATTTCACTAACAAAAATTTTAAGAGACTTAATTTAAAAAATATTAAAGATTTGTTTTCATAGTTTCAGAAGTTGTAGTTCATTGATCACTTTTGGTTATATTGATTCTTAGCCTGTGCTGAAAGAGTACAAAATAGTAGGAGGATATGATATCAGAAGTGGATTATTTCATTTCATGAAAGTCAGGAAAGAAAGGAAGAGAAGGAGGGGGAATGGAGGATGAGGAAGAAGAGGAGGGCGTGTACAAACTAAAAATGATGGACAGAGGCAAAGAATATGAAATGAAGTTCCTGGGATTGCTCTTAGTGATTTCTGCTTCTTCTGTTTGGCCTCACCCCCTGAAATTACAACTTCTTCCTGGGAGCTCTACAGATTGGTGAGTAAGACAATAATATATGGAAAGTCCAGAGACACTTACTCAGTCTGTAGTTCTCTTCATGTAGTTTCTTTAAAAAACACGTCAACCAAGCATTTTACCCAAATGTTTCTTTTTTATCGTTGTATTTGAAGAACTTCTTATACAATCAGATTCTGTGTCAAACATATAATTTATGTGGATACTTTCCCTTTCTCTGGACTTTCATTTGATTGATGATATACTTTTTCAGTCAAACGTTTCTTCCTTATTTTGAATTGTTATTCATAATTTTTTCATTGTTTTATTTTCCTAGGATATGTAAGCATGTATTGTCTAATCTGAGTGAGTTTAGGATACTCCATGATTTTTTGAGAATTGTTATTGTTTTATCTACAATTTCTGATGCATACATTTCTCAGCACCAGTTGAGATATGATGGTACTTTCGTAACGATTTTTGTTACACTTTGGATAAAAACTAATTAACCACAGCTGTAAGGTTTGTGTTTAGAGTACTATTTATTTATAACATATATGTGTGTGTGCTGATTCATACATCATAACATGCTTTTTAAATTGTCATAGCATTATAATTTTTAAGTGAGGTAATGTTCAGTTTTCAATAGTGTCTTATTTCAATCCTGTTTTGCTTGGAGATTTCATGAGACTTTCAAGAGAGAATTGCTTATTAGAGTAAAAATGCCCATTGGATATGCCTTGTACTTATTGTGCCATTGTTAATAAATCTAACTTGTTCTGATAGTAGGAGTTAGTATTGTTTTCCATGAAATGAGTGTGTTTCAAAATCTTCATTTCTTCCTTGATATTTCAATAATATTTTATAGATATCAGATAGTGAGGCCTGAAGTTTTTTTGATAAATTAGTTTCTAAACATTTAATTCTTTCTTACTACTATGTTAAGGATATTTTATCTTTACTATTTTTTATATTATTGACATTATCATACTTAAGATATGAAACAAATTAATTGTAATTTAATTTCATTTAGCAAATAGACATCTGTAGAGAAGTTCCAAAAAATGAATAATACAGCAAACAACATGTAAAAACCAAATATGATCACAATTGCTAGAAGTAAAATTGATAAAGCAGATCTCAGAATAGCATGGTTTCTGAGGGGACACATTCTTTAGCTGTCAACATGGTCACCTGTCCAGCCTCTGGAAGTCTGCGGGGCCCTCCTTGGTAATAGGAGCCACGGGCATCAACACAGACTACCACAATTACCTCAGGGCCACAGACACAGACATGGCTCTTGGCAGCAGCCCAGGCTGGGACCTCACCATGGCCCATGTATCAAGCAGACCAGCCACGTCAACCAGTTCCTCACTGCTCTCAACTCTTCAGATCTGCCTCCTTTGCAGCACATGAACCTTTCTGCCTCTCTCTCTTCCCTTTCTCCACTATATATTTGCTCACCACAATGGTGCCTGACATCCCAGTGCCACAGGCACCTGGTGGACTTGTGGTTGATCTCTGCCTGCCTAGGGCAACTGCCCTGGGGCAGAAGTATAGCTGTCCTCTATCCTCCCAAACCTCATGGTGCCAGGTAGCTGCTCATTGATGTCTCCTCCCTAGCGCAAGTGTCCTGGGCAGAGCTGTAGCACTTTTTTATGTGCCCAGGGTTCATTGCACTGGGAGGCTTGCTAAACATTCTTAAACAAAAATAATAAAGTTTCAGACATTACAATGTCTGATCTTGAGCATGCTATAGAGATTTAATAACCAAGACAGTTTCAGAATAGCCTTAGAAAGACACATAAGCTAATTAAAAAAAAAAAAAGAATAGAATGCTGAGAAATGTGAGATCTGAAAATAAAACAATTGAAAAAATATAGGGGAAATACTTTATGGAATGAATAAAACAATAAATTTTTATCCTTATCTCTCAAACTAAATGAAAGGAAAACAACAGAATCTCTGATTATATAAAATTAGCAAACCTTTGAACGGTGAGTTGATCATTAAATCTAGAGAAAACATAAAGAATGGGAAAAATGGTGGCAAATTATTCAACTGAGAAGTAATTAATGTCCAGAACACTAAGGAACTCAATAAACAGTAATCACAAAAACAATTTGTTAAAAGTGGGCAAATTATCTCAAAAGATATTCCTCAAAAGAAGAAATACAAATGGCCAAAATATTTTTAAAAATAACATAATTAGCCATCAGGAAAATAAAAATGTAAATTTATGTGAGATATCCTTCATGATATTTATAATAGAAATTATGCAAAAGATTAAACAAAAATAAAGATTGGTAAGGATATAGAGAAAAGAAAACATTTATCTACTGTTGGTATATCAATAAGAAAAGTCATTATTAAGAATAGCATCTTGGTCCATCAAAAAGTAAGGTTAATACAGGTCTATGGCATGATCCAGTTATTACCCTTCCAATTAAGGATGTCCAACTGCAATGAAGTCTTTAAAACAAAAATCACTTTTGCTTCCCATAATGCTTCATTGTGGCATACTCATGATAGCTAAGAATTACAATCAGCTGTTGGAGCCCCCTAGGTTTCCTAGTGGCTGTACCCAGCAAGACTGTATAAGACGTTGATTGGACCATGGGCTTGGGTACCAGGTGACTGTAACTAGCAAAGGGGAGGTCTTTTGCTCCACCCCTTGGCATTGTTATAAATAGACCTTTGGAATAAATTCTGGGCCGGTGGATAAGGATCCAGGCCCACCCGAGTCTATCCCGTGTTTTCTCTGTTTTTTTTTTTTTTTTTCTCCACTATCTATTTCTAACTAACTCTCTTATCCTTCATTACTCAAGAGTTCCTGGGGTAAATAAGTGTGGTGGCTGGTCTCCCACAATCAACATATGCTCAATGCCTAGAATATGAATAACGACAATTGAACAAATAAGGACTATATAGAATATAGTCACACAAAAGTATTATTCTGCTATTATGAATGTTATTTAGTAAATGAATGGTTGCAGATTCTTCTCCAACTACCATGACTTCAGTAGCACTGATTAGTTAACAAGGTTTCCAGTCCTATACATGGTTTTCTTCTTGTGAGTGGGTTTGAAGGCCAATGTTGGTTAAAAAAAAGTTGGTTAGAGAGCTGTTGGTTAAAAAAAAAGTTATGTGTAACATTCCTGAATCCTTGTGGTTATTATGACATGCTAGTCAGTGATGGGGTCCATAGGCGATATAGTTGGATAGGGATATTGTTTGCCTTCTTTCTTTCTTTGGTCATACCTGAAAACATACAAACAAGTAACATTATACAGACAAGTATATATATATATATTGAGTAATAACTCAAAATAGCCCCAAGAAATCCCTGAAGCTGTGAAGCTGACTGGACTCACTATGTCTCTCCTCCCAAAATTAACAGTAAAGTATGCTGATAGTTACAGACAAGCCAAGTCACAGAGAAGACTGAGATGAGCCAAATTTCACAGAGAGTTTGAGACCATACCAGCTGCCTGAAAGAAGCAGACATCAAATGAGATGCTGGGAGAAGGTTTAGAGCAGCTGAGACATGTGGGAAGGACACTTATGGTGATATTTTATTTGTACTGAAATGTGACTTGTATGTTAATAAATAAAGTTGCCCGGGGGGTCAGAGCTATTAGCAAGCCATAGCAAAAGCTGGGTGGTGGTGGTGCACACCTTTAATCCCAGCACTTGGTAGGCAGAGCTAGTTAGATCTCTGTGTGTTCAAGGATACAGCCAGCATTAGAGACACATGCCTTTAATCTCAATACCAACCATAGAAGACCTGGAGGTCTGTACAGACAGGCAATGACTAGGAGGTCATGTGGTTGGGTTTACAACCAATGAGAAGGCAGAACAGAAACTCTATAAAAAAAAAGACAGACACAGGAAGTAGCTCTTTATTGGAGACGTACAGCGACAGTGAAGGGTAAGGTTTTTAGCTCTTAGCTATTGCTCTGACCTCTTGGCTTTCATCTCTGTTTTGACTCTGTGTTTCTTATTTAATAAGACGGTTGGTTACATCTACAGACACTGTCCAGCCTGTTGAGCTGCCTGCAGGCTGTGAAGGGTGCTTCAGCTTCCCAGCTTTTGTGAGCTGTCATCCACCCATGCTGAGGTGGACTTTGGTGATGAAGCTGTCTTTGAGTCTTTTCTGCTCTTATAAGTAAGACAACAACACTCATTTGTTCTCCCAATAGGACGGAGGAGGTATCTGTCATTTGATTTGTCATATGCTCCCTCTCCATGGCATAGATGTGTGGGTTGTGTCTCCCCAAGAAAAGTCTTGTCCCACAACAGCAAGCAATTACAATTAGTTAAAAAAGAGATCATGAATTTGAAGGTTAGTGGAGAAGAGTCCATGGGAAGGCTTGAAAGGAAAAAAAACGGAAGGAGAAAAATGTTGTAATAAAATTAAAAACTCAATTTTTTAAAAAAAATTCAAAATAAACTATCACAAATAAAAACAAAAAGGTTCTTCATTGTAGTTGAATTGTAAATTTGTTTTGAATTAAAGTAAAATTATATCACTCTCCCCATCTTTTTCCTCCCTCCAATCCCTACTAGCAACCCTATCTGAAATCCTTTCTATGCCCCCTATTCTCAAGTTATAGCCGCTTTTTTATTATTACCTACCTACATATATATATATATGTATATATATATATATGTATATATGCACATGTATGTACAAATATATTTTAATATGTGTATGTATACAAACAATATGCTGACTCCATTTTTTCTGGTTCTCTGTATATGCTTTCAAAGCTGACTACTCTACATTGAACAACCAATAATAGGGCTCGTCCCTGGGAGAGGCCAATTCTTCCTCTCCCATTTGCCTTTAGTTCTTAGTTCCAAGGTGGGAATCCATGAAATCTTTCCCCTTCCATGTTACCATGTCTATTCATATTACCATTGTTCCAGACATTTTTATTTGACCTATTCTAGGAAAGCCTGTTTTACAGTAGATGTCCTACTATTCTGACCCTTACCATCTTTCTTCCTACTTTTCAGTGATATTTCTGGGCCATTGTTGCAGGATTTGTGATATAGATATACCAGGGTTGGGAAATCTAGCATCTATTGGTCTATATTGTGTCAAAATTGAGTTTTCTATGATTTTTCTAAATTTGTGATAAAGAAGGACTTCCTTGTTGAGAGGTGGTAGCCATACTTATTTTGTGGTATAAAAATAGGATTAGGTATGTGGTAAGGAATTATATCCATCTAGCAGTTTGACATAGATTCTCCTTTTGTTGTTGTTGCTTTTTTAGACAGGGTTTCTCTGTGTAGTTTTGGTGCCCGTCCTGGATCTTGCTCTGTAGACCAGGCTGGCCTTGAACTCACAGAAATCCACCTGGCTCTGCCTCCTGAGTGCTGGGATTAAAGGCGTGTGCCACCACTGTCCGGCCCTAGTAGATTCTCTTTTAATGTCCTTGATATCACTAGATTTTCAGAACTAGATTTGATTTCCTCTTATTGAATAAGCCTTAAGTCCAGCTAGTCAGCTGTTAGTTGGCAATAATAAGTGAGTGCCACTTAATGTGCCTTTATGCATATCTTACCATGGTGATAATTGTTGTGTTCATAGCTGTGCCAGCTATTTAGGGTTATTTAATTGCTGCACTTCTTTGGCAGCTATTAAAATTAGTAACTATCATTTGCAGAAAAATGTGTTAAACCCATAGATATTCTGTTAAATGAAAAAAGCCAGACTCATGAAGGCAATAATTTCCTATTTTCTTTTAGATGTAGAAGTTTTTAAAAGTTGATCTGAAGTATTGGGATCTATTTCTTCCACCATTAGTGGAACAGAGATGTATTGGCAATTTATAGTGGCAATTTGTAAGAGGGAGTAGGGAACGAAAATGACCAAGATACATTTTATGCATGTATAAAATTGTCAAAAAATAATAATGCAAAATAAATTGATAGTAATTTATTATAATGACTAATAGAAACTAGGAAATGTTCAGGGTAATGGAGGTAAAGAGAATTTATAATAGATAAGCAAATACTAGAAAGGAAAATTAGTTCCTGTGTACTATGCAATGAGATGACTAGGCTTTACAATATAGTTTACAATGATCTGGAATAGTGATGTTTGAAAGCCCAGAAAGAAAGAAATGGTGACAGGAAAGAAGTTTTATTTTACTCTAATTTGTTCAACACATACTATATTCATGTACTTAAATACAACAGTTTACCTCAGGCATATGTACAGATTTTGCATGCAAAATGGAATAAAAGGAATGAAGAATTATGCAACATAGTGTCTATGCAATTAGATTGTTCTTAAAGATACTCTTATTATTAACTTTCAATCTATTTTACTTTAGTATGGGCACATCTTTATGTTATGCCAATTCTTACAAATTTAGCAAGATTTATTTTATGCACAGTGTAATGTAAATATTTAGAATATCCTGTGTATGTTTGAAAAGTTTTTTTTTTTCTAATGTTGTCTAGGTATGTGCACACATATCAGGCATATTTTTAGTTTATTATGTCTTCTTTTAAAATATTTTATTTTTAATTTAATTATCTATGTGTGCTGCTGACTTGGATGTTGGCAATCAAATTTTGAACTTCAGTCTTCTGTAAACACAAAATGTGCTCCTATGCACTGACCCATCTCTCTAGCATCACTTATTATGTCTTTTATGACTTACTTATTCTGCTTAAATTTTCTGCTCACTCCTTAAGATGGACTACAAAATCTGCAGTTATTCATAATGAATTATTAATTACTTCAATTTCTGCCATTTTTAATGAAACCTTAATCAACTTGCATCTAAATTTTTGTGTTTGTAATAGATGCATATTTTATCATGAAAATAGTTCTACGCATCTGTTGTAGTAGTTCATGGCTTAGGGATTCATTTTATTGAAATTACAATTGGAACTTCAATTCTTTTGCAGTTAATATTTGCAGACATTTCCCAGATATCTTCTGGGGATACAGAAGCAATAGAAGGCAGGGCTTTATACGCTGACTTAGACACTCAGAGGCTAACTAGTCTGGTAATGGCATCGCACAATTGGAGAACAGCAGAAGCTCTGTCTAGGAAGCTGAGGGTTTAGAGGGTCCATGATACAGCCACAAAGTCTAGCAGAGTGGGATTTCCTAGGACTTGGATGTTGGCAATCAAATTTTGAACTTCAGTCTTCTGTAAACACAAATATGCTTTAATATCCATATTTAGAGGTAAAAGCATAAGAAACTGAGTGCCCATAGAAGATGATCACATCCAGACATATATTTATTCAAGGAAGGCAGAGCATACATCTGTATAATGAATTTTGACATATGAACTTCTAGCTTGTTGGATGCTGTCACTCACATTCAGGCTGCGTCTTTTGAAGTCATTTTGATGGATCATATGGCAATCTATTCGGAATATAACACTAAGATGATACCCATAGTGTCCTTTGTCCTTTACCAATTCACTGGCTATCACTCAATTCACTGTATTTGATTTGTATCTACCATCACAATATAGCAGGTTTCTATACCATTTAGTCTTTGAGTCTTCCTATGCTTTTTTGAACACAGGACACATGTCAGATTTTTATCTAATATGAGCTAATTTGTTTTTGATGGTACTCTTTCATCCTGTTACATTTAATACTGTAATTAAATGTAGTGTTTACCACACATCAGGCATATTCTTGTGATATACATAAATGTCTTCTTAATATTTTAAATTTATTCCTTATTCATATTAATTTTTCCATGCATATGTGACTGTGGACCACATATAACAAGGATTATGGAAGGCTGTGAGCCTCATGTGAGTACAGGGAACTGAACTGCAAAATTTGGCTAAAGTACAGTTGAGGTAATTAAGGTAGCATGAGCAAAGTAAAGAAGCAAATATTGATGAATGCTTTTGCTCAGTTCACTTTCTCCATTTCATTGGCTTCATAAGATGGTGCTGCCCACATTGTGGTGGGTCTTACCCCTTCAATTAGCCTAATCAAGAATTCACTCACAGATCTTCCCAGAAGCCCATTT
Source organism: Peromyscus eremicus (assembly GCF_949786415.1). NCBI lineage: Eukaryota > Metazoa > Chordata > Mammalia > Rodentia > Cricetidae > Peromyscus > Peromyscus eremicus. The sequence goes on from NC_081431.1 coordinate 46,241,245, forward strand.
TCCATGTTTTTAGATCTCACCAATTTCAAAACTGCTGTTAACCATCACAGAGACTGACAGATCGTATTTTAAACAGTGTTAAACCACGCTGGTTTATGCTAATTTAAGTGTAACATCTAGAATGCTTTCCTCTCCATAACCTCATTTTTCTTCTTTTATGTGTTAATATTTTGATAAATATTGTATACTATACAATTATTGTTGTAAATTACTAGAAATTATCTTTTTATAATTACATATCTATATAACTGACATACATTAGTTATAAGAATAAGAAAGAACAAAAGTATACTTGTAAAACATGTTTTGTTAACTTCTTAGCCACAATTTATATAATTCTTTATTTTATGGATATGTAGATGAGTTATCATGTCATAGTGCTAAAAATACAAATATATCATGAGTTATTATTCGTATTGCATTTTTCAGTAATGAGAGGAATGGAGGAGAAATACACACCTATTTTTTTTCACATTTGCTGTATAATTTTCTTTCATGGCATTCTCGGTTTATCTGTGAAGTTTGATCGCTTCATGTTGTCATTTACTTTGAGCCTAATGGACTTCTAGTATTTCTTCTATTAACATCTTGGTGCTTCCAAAATTTTGTCTTTAATTGTGCATGGAACCTGAGAATTTGAATATGCTGTGTTTCTATGGCAAAATGTGTCTTTCATTAATTTTGACTTTTGTACTCTTAATGGTATAAAGTTATATTCTTCAAGTAGGATAAATTTCTAGTCATTGGTTATAATAATATTTAGTCTGCATTGTCCCCAGTTCTGATGCTATAGTCATTTATATGTTGTTTTACTGAAATATGAATACTTCCCTCAGGTATGTTTATTTCATTGTGTTCTTTTATTCACTTATTTATTGTTATATTAAAACATTATTATTATTATTTATTAGAAAGTTTCTCTCTATGAATTAAATCAGTCTCACATAGACTCTAACTGGTCTCAAACTCACAACCCACTTTCCATAGGGCCTTTAGTATCATGAGGACAAGTGTGCACTCCCATGTCTGGCTAGAACGCCAGGTATACCTCAGTGTGTCTTCTGGCTGCTGCTTCTTTTCCCAACAACTCAAATATGTTCTTGAGATGTCATTTAATGAAGTTTTTGTTTTTTTGTTATTCCTTTCATATGATTTACTTCTGGGAATAAAAAAGGTGCCAACCTACGAATTTATTGTGGTGATTTGAGCACATGAGCATATCAAAATCATAACAAAACCAGACCCAAGAACTTACTTAGTACATGAACTCGATGAAAAATTAAAATGAGGAAAACTGAATTGATCTGTTATCTGATTACCCAATATGTGCATCAAAGAATAAAAAGCAGAGAAATTCTGACTGTTTTGGAGGCTTCAGCATGGTTCATACATGGCTATTGGTATGTCCCAATCTACTGTCACATGCCCATTCCCGTGCTCATGCATCTGAACCTTTTATCCATTCAGCTACCTGGTCTATGATATTTGCTTCATCTCACTCCTAAAGCTTAAATCTGATTATTCATCCTGACTCTAAAACATCAGTGAGCCATTGCAGGTATGTATGATCTTACCCCAACAAAGATTCATTTCTATTATGATAATAGACCTAGCTCCCAGGCCTCTCTTGAAGCTCTAATTCTGCAATATCTGTACTGCAAGCTACCTATACATAGATATGTTTACTGTGTGATGTATAATATGTAATCTGAGAGTATCGCTAATTAATATTGGAATAGTAGAGACTTTGATAGAAATTGCTGCCTTTAAAACCATTATACCGTTTCTATTTAGTCAATAAATTCTGGCACTGTCTTTACACAGTGAGTTCACGTATGTTTCTGACATAGCATGTTCATAACCTCTATCTTTATTTTAAATATATTTCTATAGACAGTTTTAACTTTTTAAAGCAGAGTTGACTTTAACAGTTGTTAAGTGTCTTCCTCTCTTTGATTTTCAGACTACTAATTGCAAAGTTATGCAACTCAGATAATTAAAACCCCTGCTTTAGAAACTCAGATATAGGAACATTAGATTTGATTTCACATTCTGAAATACTGATATCAGAGAAAAGAAAACTGTTAACTGGAAAATTGTTGTATTAGTTGATATTACTTAAAGATGCAGAATAATTAAAATTGTCACTAGAAGAGTAACATCTTCATTGTCCAAAAAGATTAATTTTTTTTTCTGTAAAATTTGAACAAACTTCAAGGAAAGTGAAATCTTACTTGTCATATACATCAGTCTCATCTATTCTCCATACTTGTGTGTATCATTATAAAGATATTGGTTAGCAATTTATTATGAAAATAAAAATAATTACTACTTAGAAATTAGTTAAACCTAAAACACAAATATATATTAGGTATGTACATCACACTATTGTTAATAAGCAATGTTAGATTATTTTAGATAAGTTTATAATATGAAAATTGAAATATTGAATTTAATGTGGTTAAAATTTGATAACAGTAACTTGACTAAATTGAGTATATTATGTTTAAGTTTCTTATGTGATTTTTAAGTGATTTTTAAAATTATTTATACTAACTTTGATTCATGTTGTGTTAAGGATTATTTTTAATGTATGTAAGAAAACTTTGTAGATGAAGGACAATAAAGAGTTATCTGTGATATCAAATTTATATTAAACCCAGATTTGAGTCCAGACTTCATGATACTGAGTCTTTTGATATTTTTTGTATGGTTGTTGGAGGGGTGCCATTACAATCTGACAGAAAAGTACTATTTCCTGATTATTTAAACATAGTACTGAAATATTGTTGTGGTTTCATTAATTCTAATAAACACAAGTCTTTTCATCTGCTTGGAACTTAATTCTGTGTCCCATGTCATGAGAAATATACTTGAAAGATGGGCATATCACAGCAGATATGCTTTCTAGATGGTACAAGGAGGAAACATTTAGCTTATAGTTAATTTCAGGATTTTATTATAATCAATTTATGTATCTGAATTACATTCTCAAAACATGTTTTTAGTAAATTAAAGCTATTAGGTAAATTAAATCATTATATCTGTGCCCAAAAATGATATGTTAACATTGACTATAGCATGAATTAGCATGAGATAAAAAATTCATAATGTTCTACTGATGTTATCACTAGGATATTTATTACCAGAAAATCTATATTTCATTGAATATTTTTTTTTCTAAAATGTATCACTTCTATGGGAGAATATCCTAAAAGAAAAGGCTATATGTTGGATTAAAAAATTGCAGAAAATCTATTTTATTGAATTCTCTTGAATTCAGTTATAGTTCACATGGAAACATAATGCTCTAAGTAGTTCTCTTTATTAATATTTAACAACTTACAAGTCATAGACATTTGATTTTTTTATAGGGAGAAATAGCTTGTGAAGAGTCAGAATTCAATTCAGTAGAAGTTAATGTGCTTCCTGAGAGATTGACAACGAATGTGCCTTTCTCTGAGACATAAAAGGTGAAAGACACAAGATGATTTAACTCACCGTAGTTTTAAAACATACTCCAAATCAATATTCATATAATATTTAAAAGATTTTACAATTTATTGAGCACTAATTACTTGAGACTTGAAGTGATCAATAGATCATTTATTCTTTATGATGCCACAACAATTTGTGTAACTCCTTGTCTGTATATGCACCATGTGAGTTCAGGTTCTTGAAGAGACAAGAAGGCATTGGATTTCCATAAACTGGAGTTACAGGCCATCTTGCACTGACCGATATGGGTTGTGGAGGGCAGAACTAGGTATCTTGTAAGAGGAGAAAGCACTGTAGCTAGAGTTTTCCTGCCTGGCCCACAGTCAGGACAAATCTCTCTCACCTGCCAGTCCCACAGCTGCTCAGACCCGACCAAGTAAACACAGAGACTTATATTGCTTACAAACTGTATGGCCGTGGCAGGCTTCTTGCTAACTGTTTTTACAGCTTAAATTAATCCATTTCCATTCATCTATACCTTGCCACATGGCTCGTGGCTTCCTGGCATCTTCACATGCTGTTTCTCATCATGGCGGCTGGCAGTGTCTCTCTGACTCAGCCTTCCACTTCCCAGCTTTATTCTCCTCCTTGTCCCGCCTATACTTCCTGCCTAGCCAATGACCAATCAGTGTTTTATTTATTGACTAATCAGCAACACATTTGCCATACAGACCATCCCACAGCAAAGCACTTTAAACGCTGAACTGTCTTTCCAGTACTTCAACTTTAATTTGACAGATTTGCATAACTCAAGTAAAAGTGCCTCATTGTTAATTTATTTAAACAATACTTTTATCATACAGCTGTAGAAAATACAATTTTTATCATTAAGAACAATAAAGATATAATGTGGCCAAACTATTTCTCTGAGATAGCTACCTGATCTTTAAGAGATAAGAAAAGTAGTGAGAATATTGTTGATAGCAAAACTTCACCCAATCTGAGCTCTATTGCTTAGAAAAAATGCAAAGAATGTGGTCGTTGACCATTGCTTAAAGTTTCACCAAATGTACAAAAGAATTCTTACTATTACTTCACTGTATTAATTAAAAATTCCAGATGGAATTTAGTGACAGTGAGAACCTTAAATGAAATTCAAAGTTAAATGTTTGGTGCCAGAAAGAAATCATGCTGAGAGAACTAACTGAGACTCACAAAAGAAAATATGGATTATATTTGCTTATGCATAGTTGTTAGCTGCAATGTCATCCATAAGCAAGCTAAAATCCATCTAACCACAGAGGTTAAATATGGAGTAAGAGCATATGGTGAGGGATGGATCTACCTAGGACAGGGAAGTAGAACAGAAAGTTGTTGGTGGACATGATTGGGGACAGGAACAGTAGGATCACATGGAGGGGGAAGAATGGGAAGAGGGAGAGATTACAGAAAGGGGCAGCTAAAACTAAAGACTATTTGAGGGAGGTGTATAGAAGCCTAACACAGTAGAAGCTTCCAAAATATAGTCATGTATGAAGGGGTTTTAAGTAAAATTGCCCAATAACTGAAAAAACTGAGCCCCAGTGAAACCTCTATCATCACCAAATGAAACATCAAGTACCAGTAATGCATTACATCTAATGGAATTGTCAGCTAAATAGGCCACATGGGAACTCCCAAACAATACAATTTAGATGCTATTGGTTGCTCCACCAGACTGACCAAGAGGACTTACTGTTGAAGACAGCATCTATACAACTCAATGAGCACAAAGAAGACCAGCTGGTGGCTACCTAGGACTGCCAACACTATGGACTAATGTTCATAATACTGGAAGGTACTCTGCACACTACCAATGGAGAAAGGTAAACATCAAATCAGCTACAAACTCTTTGACCTACTCTGTTGAATTGCATGTAAGAGGTATTGGTAAAATAGTGGCACAAATCTTGTGAAAGTAAATAACCAATATCTCACTGGATTTCAGATCCACTCTTTGAGATTTCTAATACTGTTTGGGTAACCAACAATCTGAGAACAGATAGGCCAGGCACCTAAGAGAAAATCAAATACTACTCTTTAGTTAGGGGAATGTAGAATAAAATTACTCCCATTGGCATTTTTCTATACTCATGGGTGAATGCCTTGCTCAGCCATCATTAGAGAAGCTTCTTCCTGTAGCAAATGGGAAGAAATACAAAGACTCACAGCCAGACAATGTTCAGAGTGACAGACCTTGGAACACTTAGTCCTAAATAAAATATCTTTTTAAATTCCCTCTCCAAGGGCTCAAGGAAAACTGCTGTAGAGCAGGCAGAAAGAGTATAAAGCCAGAGAGGATGAAGGACTATAAAGAAACAAGGCCTTACTACAGCAAAATCAACAAACATATAAACCCATAGAGACTGTGGAAACATGCACAAAAGCCTGCACAAATCTCTGCTAGATGTGGTCCTAGAACTGATAGAAGTGAACATCTGCCTCTATCCCTAGCCAGGAAGCTATCTATAATTGATAACCACTCACAAATGGAAAATTGAATTTCTCTAAGAGAGATTCACTGGAGCTACAAATCACTCTTTTTTTTTTTTTTTTTTTTTGGTTTTTTGAGACAGGGTTTCTCTGTGTAGCTTTGCACCTTTCCTGGAACTCACTTGGTAGCCAAGGCTGGCCTCAAACTCACAGAGATCTGCCAGGCTCTGCCTCCCTAGTGCTGGGATTAAAGGTGTGCGCCACCACCGTCCAGCTACAAATCACTCTTAAGGGCAGGCCTCATACCAAGAAGTAAATGGACAGCAATAAACAAACTCAAAGACATGTTTGGAAGTTCTTGTGTTATATAGTTGGAATTATTATACATTTTGTAATCTTTTAACTTACAAGTTATACACACACACACACACACATATATACACATACACACACACACACACTACACACACACAGTGTGTGGTGTGTGTGTAGTGTGTGTGTGTTTTGGCTTCTTTGTCAAAAATCAGGTGTTCATAGGTGTGTGGATTTTTCAATTTTCAATTTGATTCCATTGGTCCACATGTCAGTTTTTATGCCAATACCAGACTGTTTTTAATTACTGTAGCTCTATAGTAGAGCTTGAAGTCAGGGATGGTGATGCCTCCAGAGGTTGCCTTATATAAAGTATTGTTTTAGATATCCTAGGTTTTCTGTTTTTCCATATAAAGTTGAGTAATTTTTTTGAAGCCTCCAAAGAATTATGTTGGGATTTTGGTGGGGATTGTAATGGATCTGTAGACTGCTTTTGGTAAGACTGCCATTTTTATTATGTTGGTTCTTCCTCTCCATGACCATAGGAGATCTTTCCATTTTCTAATATCTTCTTCAATTTCTTTCTTCAAGAACTTAAAGTTCTTGTCATGCAGGTCTTTCACTTGCTTAGTTAGAGTTACTCCAAGGTATTATTGTATTATTTGCGGCTATTGTAAAGGGTGATGTTTCTTTCATTTCCTTCTAGACCTGTTTATCATTTGTGTATGGGGGGTTACTGATTTTTTTTTTTTTTAGTAAATCTTGTATCCTGCCACGTTGCTAAAGGTGTTTATCAGTTGTAGGAGTTCACTAGGAGACTTTTTGGGGTAACTTATGTAGACTATCATATCATCTGCAAATAGCCAAAGTTTGACTTCTTCCTTTTCAGTGTTATCCTCTTGATCTCCATTTGTTGTCTTATTGCTCTAGCTAGAACTTCCAGTACTATATTGAATGGATATTGAGAGAGTGGACAGGCTTGTCTTGTTCTTGATTTTAGTGGAATCACTTTGAGTTTCTCTTCATTTAATTCGATATTGGCTGTGGGCTGGCTATAAATTGCCTTTATTGTGTTTAGGTATTTTCCTTGTATTCCTGATCTCTCCAGGACCTTTATCATGCAGGGATATTGGATTTTGTCAAAAGCTTTTTCAGCATCTAATGAGATGATCATGTGTTTTTATTTTCTTTCAGATTTTTTTTTTGGTGTATTACATTGACAGATTATCATATGTTGGATCATCCCTGCAGCTCTTTGATGAAGACTACTTTATCATGATAAATGATTTTTTGATGTGTTCTTGGATTCAGTTTGCCAGTATTTTATTGAGTATTTTTGCATCAATGTTAATGAGGGAGAGTGGTCTGTAATTCTCTTTCTTTGTTACATCATTGTGTAGTTTTGGTATCAGGGTAACTATAGCCTCATAGAAATAGTTTGGCAATGTTCCTTCTGTTTATATTGTGTGGAACAATATGAGGAATCTTGGTATTAGCTCTTTGAAATTCTTGTTAGAATTCTGCACTGAAACCACCTGGCTCTGGGCTTTTTTTTGGTTGGGAGACTTTTCATGACTGCTTCTATTTCCATAGGAGTTATAGGTCTATTTATTTATCTGGTTTTAATTTAATTTGGGTATACGGTACCTATCTAGAAAATTGTCCATTTCTTTCAGATTTTCCAATTTTGTGGAGTACAGAATTTTGAAGAATGACATGATGATTCTCTGGATTTCCTCGTTGTCAGTTGTTATGTCTCCCTTTTCATTTCTGATTATGTTAATTTTGATGCTCTCTCTCTGCCTTTTGGTTAGTCTGGATAAGGGCTTGACTATCTTGTTGATTCTCCAAAGAACCAACTCTTTGTTTCAATGTTTCAATGATTCTTTGTCTTGTTCTCCTTCTTTCTATTTTATTGATTTCAGGCCTCAATTTGATTATTTGCTTGCATCTATTCCTCCTGGGTGAGTTTGTTTCTTTTTCTCCTAGAGCTTTTAGGTGTGCTGTTAAGTCACTAGTGTGAGATTTCTCCAACTTCTTTATATAGGTATTTCGTGCTATGAATTTTCCTCTTAATACTGCTTTCATAGTGTCCCATAAGTTTGGATATGTTGTACATTCATTTTCATTGAATTCTAGGATGTCTTTAATTTCTTTCTTTATTTCTTCCTTGACCCATTGGTGATTCAGTTGAGCATTATTCAGTTTCCATGTGATTGTAGGCTTTCTGTAATTTATGTTGTTGAAATCTAAATTTAAGGCATACTGTTCTGATAAAATACAGGAGGTTATTCCATTTTTTTCTATCTGTTGAGATTTGCTTTGTGACAGAGTATGTGGTCAATTTTAGAGAAGGTTCCATGGGGTGCCGAGAAGAAGATATATTCTCTTGTGTTTGGGTGGAATGTTCTGTAAATGTCTATTAAGTCCACTTGAGTCATAATGTCTGTTAGTTCCCTTATTTCTCTGTTAAGGTTCTGTCTGGCAAATCTGTCCATTGGTGAGAGTGGGAAGGTGAAGTCTCCCACTATTAGTCTGTGGGGATGTGGGGACTGACATGCAATTTAAGCTTTAGTAATGTTTCTTTTACATATGTGGGTACCCCTGTATTTGGGGCATAAATGTTCAGAATTGAGACTTCATCTTGATGTATTTTCCTTGTGAAGAATATGTAATGTACTTCTTGATCTCTTTTATTTAATTTTAGTTTGAAATCTATTTTGTTAGATACTAGGACAGCTATATCATCTTGCTTCTTAATTCCATTTGACTGGAAAGACTTTTCCCAGCCCTTCACTCTGAGGTAGTGTCTGTCATTGAAGTTGAGGTGTGTTTCTTGTGAGCAGCAGAAGCATGGATTCTGTTTTTGTATCCATTCTGTTAGCCTGTGTCTTTTTAAAGAGAATTGAGTTCATTGATATTAAGGGATATTAATGACCAGTGATTATTAATTCCTGTTATTTTTTGTTGTTGTTGTAGTAGTATTATGTGTTTCTATTATTAGGGATTTGTTGGTGAGGGATCCTCCATTGCCTATCTTTTCATGGGTGCATGTAACTTCCTTGGATTTGATTTTTCCTTCTAGTGCTTTCTGTAGAGCTGAATTTGTGGGTAGTTGTTGTTTTAATCTGGTTTTATCATGAAATATTTTATTTACTTTGTATGTGGTGACTGAGAGTTTCGCTGGGTTTAATAATTTGGGCTGACATCCATGGTCTCTGTCTAAAACCTTCTGGATTTCAGAGTCTCCATTGAGATGTTAGATGTTAATCTCATGGGTCTGCCTTTATAAGTCATTTGGCCCTTTTTCTTTGCAGCTCTTAATATTTTTTCTTTATTCTGTATGTTTAGTGGTTTGATTATTATGTGGTGAGGGGACTTCTTTTTTGGCTCCAATCTATTTGGTATTCTGTAACCTTCTTGTATCTTCATAGGCATTTCCTTCTTAAGCTTGGGAAAGTTTTCCTTTATGATTTTGTTGAATATCTTTTCTGTACTTTTGAATTGGTATTCTTCTTCTATCCCTATTATTCTTAGGTTTGGCCTCTTTGTAGTGTACCATATTTCTTGGACATTTTGTGTTATGACATTTTTGGCCTTAGCATTTTCTTTGACAGACAAATCTACTTCCTCTATTGTATCCTCCATGCCAGAGATTCTTATCACTTGTATTCTGTTGGTTATGCTTGCATCTGTAGTTCCTGTTCATTTTATTCAGATTTTCTATTTCCAGCAGTCCCTTAGTTTGTGTCTTCTCCATTGTTTCTATTTTAATTTTCAGGTCTTGACCTCTTTCCTTCACAGGTTTAATTGCTTTTTCTTGGTTTTCTTGGTTTTTATTAAGGGATTTATTGATTTCTTCCATTTTTTTTGTTTGTCTTTTCCTCAATTTCTTTAAGTGAATTTTTTATTTCCTCTTTAAAGGCCTCTCTCGTCTTCCTAAAGTCATTTTTAAGGTCATTTTCTTCTGCTTCTTCTACATTGGGAAGTTCATATCTTGCTGATGTAGAACCACCAGGTTCTGGCAGTGCCATATTGCTCTTTATGTTGTTGAATGTATTCTTGCACTGTGTCTACTCATCTCTTCCTCCAATTAGTATAAAAGATGTCTGTGTCTCAGGCAGCCAATCTTGGTCCAATCAGAAATGGTAAAGGCTGTGTCTCATGCAGCACTTGAGGTCTTGGAGGATGGGTGGGTTTGGGGGATTGAGTGAGACTTGTAAGTTATAGGGTCCAGTGGGGGATGGTGGTAATCAGGCCTGCCTGCAGGAGTCTTTGTTGAGGTATGGGAGCACTGTTTTGCTCCTGGGCCTAAAACCTAGAGGCTGCTGTGATGGGCAATGAGAACAAAGACTCACACCTTGGTCCATTTAGAGTCGGCAGAGTCTATGTCTCAGGGATCAGCTGTAGTCTCAGTGGATTTAGGGTTTGGGGGTAGATTGAGGTTTGTAGTTTACAGGGTCTGGTGAGGGTGTGGTCGTCAGGCCTGCCTCCAAGTCCTGCCTGCTGACCTGCAACTGGGGCTGCAATGGGTGGCATATCGGGTATCTTTTTTTTTTTTTTCGAAATTTCATAAACTTAAATTAGTATGCAACCTTTTAACTCTGATTGTTTCCCTCACTCTGCCAGAGAGTGCAATGCACCTGGTCTAACAGTACTTATACTAAACTGTGTAGTGTTTAATTATACAAATAATTTCTGCTTAAATGTGACTTTATAATTTTAGAGTTTGCTTGTCTTGTGAAAATCTGTGTCACAGATATTCTAGTGCATTGCAATTTGAGGACCAGGTCATTGAATTTCTACTGAATACGTTATCAGGAATAGAACTGTCAAGGCATAAAGTTGCTGAATGTTCACTGTTGGTAGGTGGTATTCCAAGGTATATGTAATTTCACCTATTGTACTGTGTGAAAGGGCTGCTTACTCTACATTATGTCTGAAAGTTACTGTACTCTCTTTTGGCATATTATTGTTTGTTGCTGTTGTCAGGGTCGTATAGCATACATAATTATATGCATTGCCTTAAAGATAAAGACTCATAATGTTTTAATATTTACTGTCATTTGTCTGGCATTTTATGAAATGTCAATTTCTTTCCTCATTTTTTTCCTGTGAGTTCTGTGTATGTGTGTGTACACATGGATGTTTATTTGCACAGGTGTTTCTGTGTGTGTGTGCTCCTCTGTGGGTGCACCTATTGAGTCCAGAGATCAATATCATGTCTTCTTCTATCACTCTCCGTGTTTTTTATTGTTGATTATTAGTAATTATTATTATTACTTCAGGGGTTTTCCACTGTACTTGGACCTTGCTATTGTGGCTAGAATAGGTGGCTACCCTGGGATGTACATTTCTCCATCTTCCTGCCATTGCCATTTTCTAACTCCTGTACCAGTGGTAAAGATCAAGATTTTAAATGAATGCTGAGGATCCAGTAGGCATTTTATTCAGAATATATTTCCTCAGCACTCCCTTCACTTGCTTTATATAAAAAATGCATATTTTTCTTTTACTCTTCTCTTTGCAAGAATTTGATATATGTTTAAAATACTTATTATGAGTGATTTAAGCTAGGATCTCACCATATATAAAGGTCAAGCTGCTTCCAAAGCAACAGTCATCCTGCCTCAACTTACTAGGGCTGTTGTTTCCTGTGGAAGCAACTATCCTGTAATTGCCATTAGATAGTCATTTTTTGAGGTTAAAATATAACATTTCTCCCTCTTCCTTTCAAACCTACCATTTATGCCTCCCTGTTCTCCTTCAAATAGAAGCCTCCTTTTTTACTAATTATTATTGCATGTATATATGTGCCAGTATACACATATTTATTCCTATGTACACTCTGTTACCACTTCTCATATCCCCATAAAAATGCTGGTATTACAGGCACATGTTAATGCAGCTAAGTTTTTAAACGGACTCTAAGGACCTAACTCAGAACTTCAGGAATGTTGGCAAGTGCTTTTATCCAATGCGCTGTTTCATGGCCCTGGTCCTTTTTTTTTTTTTTTTTCTATGAATGTGTTTGTGTTTGTGTGTGTGTGTGTGTCTGTGTATGTGTGTGTGTGTGTGTGTGTGTGTTTGTGTGTATGTGTATGTGTGTGTGTGTGTGTGTGTGTGTGTGTGGTTCATGTATTGTGTTCCCTGATTTATTGTCTTGTTCAATTGGTCTACTTTTAAAATACATTTTAATTGAAATATAGTTACACCAATTTCCCCTTTGTTTTCCTCTCTGAAGCCCTGCTCAGGTACCCTCTGTCCAACCCTTTCCATGTCCCCATTTTCAAATTGATTTCTTATTGTTCTTTGATTATTATTGTTACATATATGTATGCAGACTTATACAAATACATACTGTTGTCTGTCTTTGTTGTTTATGTATATATCATTTCATGACTGGCTACCCTGTATTGGATTGCTAATACTGGGTAACATTCCTGAAATAGGATAATTCTCCTGATCCCAGAAGATATCAGTTGCCTACACTTCTTTGTTTAGGTGTGGAATCACATGAAACATTTGCCCTTCTGTGATAACATGTCTATTGCTATTGCTATTGCTATTGTTCTGGTATTGTTTATAAAACCATTTATGTGACTGTTTTATAGCATAACTTCTGGTATTCTGTGGCATGGCTTTATTTGTCAGTGCTTAGCTCCCCATAATCTATTGGTTTCTGGATTGGGTACAGTTGTGATGTTTCTGTGATGATCTCCACTTGCTGTAAAGGAAAGCTTCTCTGATGAGGGGTGGGAGAGACACTTGTGGGTATTTAAGGATAAGATATAGAATATAGTAAGTAGTTATCTAGCAAAGTACTAAAAAAGTACATTATCTACTTGTCTAGCAAAGTAGTGGTAGTAGTTTATAGATCCCTGACCTCACGAACACTCCTGATAAATGGGCCTTCAGTCCAAGCTATTGGTTACCAGCAACATGTGAATGTCACTTGTTGCACCTATATAGATTCCTTGCCATGATGACCAATGTGTTGGTTCATCAGTATTGCATAAGGGTAAGACTATTATTAGCTTAGTCTTGGAAAGTATTTTCTAGTATCATGGGAGCCAGACCACTTCTCTAGTGAAAATAACACTGTAATAGGGTCTTTACTAATGTCAGTCCTTCAGCTTTTTCATTTCTCATAAGATTTTTCTAGATTTCCTAAGGTTTTCTTGGATTTCTACCCTTACTCATGTATTTTAAAATTCTATTTATTGATTAATACAAACAAATTTGCTGTGATTTAGACTGCTTTGGCAGTGAAATTTTGATACAATGGATACATTTGTAATGTTGACTCTGTAGACACAGGCAATTTAGTTAAACTTTTTCTTCCTGTGATATAATGTTTTGTACTTTTATAAAGAAAATGTCATATAACGGTTTCCTGATTCAATAGTTAAGTGGCATCAAGAATGCTCATCTTGTCGTGTAAGTCTCACAAATATCCATCTTTGCAACTATTTGCATAGGTGAAACTCTATGAGCAATTTTTACTCCACATTCTTATATTCCCTGGCAACCAACATGTATTTTTATTTTAATACGTTTCATAAAAAGAAGAATAAATATTCTTTTGTTCCTTGTTGATCTCACATACAATATCATCTTCAAAGTTCATCCATGTTTTATAGGATTCGTTAATATTTCTTTCTTCTTTGGGACATGTGTGAGCATGTGGATGAGTATTTATTGATAATAGAGAGACTGTATGTATATGCATATATATTTACCATATTTTATCTTTTGATCTGTCAAAGGCACTTGAGTTTTTTCTACCATTTAGCTAAGGTAAGTGAAGTTATGAAGCTGCTGTGAAAATATCTATTCAATACCTTATTATCACATCTCTCAGGACATTATCAGAAGTAGAATTTATATATAAATTTCATCTTTAATTACTTAAAGAATTGGCATTAGGATTTCCATCATCTATTCATTATTTTCCATTCCTTTTAATAGTGCAGTTGTTATTCTCACACTATCTCTATTCTCTGCTTACTTTATGCTTTATTATATGATAAGTATATAAAACATTTAATTGTTGAAACTATCATAAAATTAATTACAATGATCTACTTGAGATTGCAGAGGCTTGAGAAGGATCACATTGCACCCATACTAAAGAACCAGACAGAGATTCATGTTAAAACTCAGGTAAATTTTTTTCTTTTCATCCTGTTGAGGTTGCCAGCCCATGGGATCACAACAGTCAAATTCAGGATTAGTCTTACCTCTTTAGTTATATCTACCTGGAAATAGTCTCACACACATGTCCAAGGTTATTCTAGAAGCTAGCCATGTTGACAATTAAGATTAACCATTCTATGGGTGAATGCAGTCTTATGAGAATTCTGCCATCTACTTGGGAATGCCAGTTGGTGTTGTCATTTATCACTTTCAAATTAGGCAACCATTTTGTTGAGATTTCCTGGCCTACTCTCAGTGGATGATAAGGCCTTGACCATAGAGAAAAACCTATTGCTATCACTTTTCACAACAGAAATTCTATATGGGACGCTTTGGAAGCTTTAAGGAAAAGGTAGAGGAAGATTGGTAAGAACCAGAGGACCAGAGTGGGATGACGAATGAGAGCTTGTATCTACAGTATTACAGGGAAGCTGCTCTGAGTAGATATGGTTGAACTGGTAGTTACCATGTAGGCATGCTTGGGATACTGCTTTTGTACACTGTTTAACAAAATGCTGACTGGGGACACAGAAAAACTTTAGCTACATAGGCAACTTGTGCTGTAACTCAGAGATAACTCTGCCTGGCAAGTTCTGGGATTAGAAAATGTGTTGCCATGTCTAGCTCACTCACTCTATTTTTTTATTGCTATGTCTATGGCTGTAGACGCCAGGAAAGCTGAACTGCTGAGCTTCAGACAAGTCTCAAGTCTCTGTCTCTTATCTTGTTAGGAACACTGAGAATTCAGGTGCATGCTATCATACAGGGTACGTAGATTCTGGGATTTGAACGCAGGTCCTCTGCTTTGTGAGATATATTTGTTCTATCTATTGAGCTATATCCCTGCTTATCCAAGTTCAATCTTTGCTCTTATAAGTAAGAGAAGATTCTTGTCCATATTTTAATGCAAGACTATTCTCTTTGTCTTCTTTTCTGTTGTATTTTACTAGATGCTGAATCTTTGCTGGCTTTGTAAGTCTTATTGACTTACTTTGTACTAGGAACACATACTAGATATGCCTTCATAAATAATTCAAAGTAGCCCTGACATAGCTGGCATATGTAGCTTTGCCAGACTTATGGATCCATGCCTATCTAAGCATACTTTCAAAGATCTTGCATACTAGCCATATCATGAAATTAATTACATGGCTTCAATATCTGAGAACAGTAATTAAAATGTATTTTATATGTGAGGGAATCATTACAAATTCTCAGAGTATGTAACCATTAGATAATTTGAAATGTACATAAGGAATAAGATTTTCTAGACTTCTTAGTAGATTACAGTTGAATAGATTTATATTCTGTTTTGTTGTTGTTGCTTTACTTTCTTCATGTTTTCTGATAATTGTCTTATGTAAGTGTGAAGAATAATTATTCCCTTTGCTTATTAGCCTGTGTACACATGCAAGTATTTTCAATATAATTTTTAAATTATCATTAATTGTTAATAGTAAATCATCCAGGCTTCACGCTTATTACTTTTATTTATATCTCATGAGGCTCTTGGAAGAATAGCATACTAACCTTATCTTATAGAAACGAAATTTAGATTAGTGGATTCAATAAATGTGTCTAAGTATTGAGGCAATTTAATTACTAAATAAAAGCTACAGTGGACAGTAAATGTCAAGAAATGAATTCTCAAATGAAAATATGAAAACAAAAATTAAAGAATGGATAAAAGCATAGACACAAAGAAAGAAAACCACACTAAATGACTCAGCAAATTTTTAATAAATAGAAAATATATCCTGAGTGATCATCCACAGAGTGTGCAAAGCCAGTGTCGGATTGTCATCAGATTTGTTCACTCTGAGAATACACACACACTCTCTCTCTCTCTCTCTCTCTCTCTATATATATATATATATATATATATATATATATATATATATATATATATATAATTGCCATCAGAGGAAAAGGTCTCTGAGTTACATTGCATGATTGTTTAAGGTAAGATTATAGAATGCCCTAGCAGAGGCTGACAATGAGGCACAAAGCACCCTAGATGCCTAAATCAAGCTTAGGGGGAAACAAAATCAAGGTAAGAGATTTTCAGAGTCCCATGCCATAATGATTATAAGACCCAAGAGTATATTCTAACATCAAAGAAAACATACTGTTGTAATACAAAGACCTAGAGTAGAACCAAACATGGCTGGGGAAAAAAATTCAATGCAATGATTTCTTAGGATATTCTGCTATACTTATAGAGCAGTGTTTTGTCCAGTCCTCATTGAAGAGACTACCTCTGGCAGCAATTGGGAGTCAGTGCAGAGAACTACAGTTCTATTTAGAGAGTCTAAATTGGAGGACTTCAATAGGAGATCAGACATTGGGGAACCCCATGCAAAAGGGAGAGGAAAGAGTTAGATGGGGTTAGAGGGGATTGAAGACACCAGGAGAACACAGCCCCTTCAATCAACTAAGCAGGGCTTACATGAGCTCACAGACTGAAGCAGCAAGCACAGAGCCTGCATGGATCTGTGCCCGGTCCTTTGTGTATGTGTTGTGGCTGTTAGCTTGGTGTTTCTGTGAGACTCAAAACAATGGGAGGCGTTGTACAGGTGACTCTTTTCCTGCTCTCAGGACTCTTTCCATCCTGTTGGGTTCCATCACCCAGCCTCAATATGAATGCTTTCGCAGTGTCTTATTGTATCTTGCTTTGTTTTGTTTGGCTGTCATCTCCTGGTAGCCTGCTCCCTTCTGAAGAGGAAACAGAGTAGGGTAGATCTGGGGTTGAGGAGAGGTGCAGGGAGCTAGGAGCAGTAAAGAGAAGGGAAATTGTGCTTGGGATGTATTGTATGAGAGAAGAATCTATTTTTAGTAAGAATGTAGAAAAATAGAAAAAATAAGATTGAGAAGCTTTTCATGTTGGTTAATATTTGTAAAATTAGTTGGCATAACAAAGCAAAGGGCAGTAGCTAAACCATTTTTTAGCTGTTGTATTATTTGAAAAATAATTTAAGAGATGGTGATTAGCTCTTCTAACTTTTCTACTGTCTCTTACTATAAGACTCTTCTTCTACTTCTTCTCTTACTTAGACTTTCTTCCTCCTGTTCTCTTTAATCTGCAGTGGAAACTAGTCAGTGACATTTGTGTTCTTAAAGGTAGGTTTAACATTTGGCATGCTTTCCGAAGTTTCCTTACTTTGGCAGGTTCTTCTCTGGTGCAACATTTTTACTCCTTTTGTCTGTGTGTATGTTTATGTATTTTATTGTATGTATGTACAATGTATGTGTGTGCATGTGTGCCTGAATGTGAGCATGCCCATATGTGTTTGTTTGTGTGTGTGTGTGTGTGTGTGTGTGTGTGCGTGTGCACTTAGAGTCAACATTCGTGTCTTTCTTCATTGTTTTCACATTTACCTTTTGATACAGAGTCTCTCCCTAAACCCAGAAATCATGGGTTGTCTAAACTAACTGGTAAAGAGATTTGGCAGGGTTTGTACCTCTGTTCTTAGGGTTTCAGACATATGACCACTCCTGGCTTTTGTATGAGTACTGAGGATATGAATTCAGGTCTTTTTGCTTGTGTGTAGGAACTTTGAAATTGAACTGTTTTTTAACCCATTAAAGTGCTCATTTTAATGTATTTAAGCATACTTTAATTTTTTGTTTTCTTTGAAAGTTGCATCCACAAGTGTAAATATAAATACTCTGTATATTAGGCAGGATGATTTATAACA
Organism: Peromyscus eremicus; assembly: GCF_949786415.1. Classification (NCBI taxonomy): domain Eukaryota; kingdom Metazoa; phylum Chordata; class Mammalia; order Rodentia; family Cricetidae; genus Peromyscus; species Peromyscus eremicus. The sequence continues at coordinate 46,259,364 of NC_081431.1, forward strand.
TTTTTAGTTGTTTTATGATGCAAATAAAAAACTCAAATCTCTCTAGACTGATATGGTTATCAGTCCTCAGGTGTTAACATAACCAGGATCTTGGTAGTCATGAATCATTACCTGACCTATGATGTGTAGTAGACATTTCATAAAATATAAAATAGATAAAAATGTTGTAACTAGAGTTGGGGATTTAGCTCAGTGGTAGAGTGCTTGCCTAGCAAGCGCAAGGCCCTGGGTTCGGTCCTCAGCTCTGGAAAAAAAAATAGTAATGAAATTAATACATTTGAAATCAGTTATCTCATGAACACCATTATATTTAGCTAATAGAACTTCTACCCTATGTGGGATAATAATATTTTCCACACTGAAAAATCTTGATAAATTATGTGTCTTGATTGGTAAATATGTATCTTTATTGCTTCCATAAAATTCCAAAGAGTATAGATATTAGAAAAATTAAATGAGTTATTCAGTTTGAAATTAAATATTCTACCTATAGATAATTTGTAAGCAGTTCCATATATCTTGAAAACAGATTCTCTGTTGGCAATAATTGTTACCTGAATTAATAGCTAATACGAAATAGTCCTTTTTGCATGAAACTAAAGTTCTTGAAAAGCAATATTTTAACTAAATTTGCAGTGTTCATGAGTGAAAAAATCAATCTAGCTTTCCGAGCACAGCATAGGAATTCTTCTCAAGAACTGCTTAATATGACACATTCATATAATTAATGTTTTATAAAGGAAATTTCACAGCAGACACCCGAGGCTGTGCAGTTTTATTATCTCTAGATAGAATGCACCATATTCTCTGCTTATTACTTTAGGTTTTAGATCTTTGTGCAGCACAGAATATTACCTTCAAGCAATAAACAGTTGTGCATAGATTGCATGGATCTTAAGTCTCCATGATCAAGTACTTCCTTTTTTATTTCATTGTTTCTAAAGTTTTGGTCACAATTGATACAACTCTCTCCCTTCTGAATATCTGTTAGTCCTCTACTCCTAACATTTCTCACACTCTAGCATTTTCTCTCTCCACACATCTGCCCTTCGTTAGTGATCTATGAGCTCTCATCTCACATGAACATAATAGAATATGACTTGTGGCTCTGCCTCCTGTCTCTTTTATCTGTGATTCATTATGCCCATGATCTTCTCAATATACCAATTTTCCTTATTCTGTAGAATGGTATACAGCATAAACAGCAGAACATCTATAAGTTTCTACGTATAACAGACATCTGAATATTCTCCAGTGGGAAAAACTTCCACAAGAAAACTAAAACTTATCTTGTAAAATTAGCTTCAAATGGCATGAATATAACTTAACAGAAGTTTCCACTATACTTCGCTATTTCCAAAATTTCACTTTTATAAGCAGCTGTACATTCGGGAAACTTTTCACTTGTTGGCCATGTAAAGATCTTGCTTACAACTGACATTCTAACCCAGGAGTCTGAGCTTTAACAGTAAACTCTTTCATTTCTATAATCTACTTAAATATGAAAATAATCATTGAGTTTATTATGTAAAGTCTTTGTCAAGTTCAAACAATTTGAAATTAGCATGAAGGATGCTTACCAATCCCTTCAGAGGACATCCACAGAATGGAGGACAACAATGACTGCCTTAGTGTCAGTCATGAGAGATGGACACCACAGTGTTCAACATATTTGGATTTGGGCAATAGTTCTCACACTTGTTTGAGCTATGAGATATACACAATCTACACAGAAGAAGATCTCTGAAAGATATTTACTATTTTAAGGTAAGCAGTGATGCTTAGGATGGAAGAAAATGCAATTTTCTCTAGCTCTAAAAAGATGATTGGGGAGATGAGGTCTTCTGTGTTTACTCCACTGCCCAGGGGCACCAAAAGCAGTCTGTACAGTTTTCCAGGGCATTATATCCCAGGGCAGTACTGCAAACTGGGACAAAGCATTTTAGGAAATTCCACTCTATGAGAAACAGACATTCTTAGCTATTTTGGTATGTGTTAAGTTTTTAATAATTTTACGTTCCCAAGTATTTTGTAGTTATTCTTTTCTCTACTCAAGTAAAATTGAAAATGCATCTTTAAAACTTTTATGAGATAAGTATAGTATTAACAAATTGTTCTGACAATAAAAGCTTGTATAATTACATGAAGTTAGACATATGTAACCTCACATAATAAAGTGAATTGTTTGTGGAAGTCGTTGGTTCAATTATTAGACAAATAAATTATTTATATTAAATGTAAGTAAGAGTAATAAAATATATCATCTTTTGGAGAAAAGTAAAACTTTCAAAATGAAAGTATCATAATTATTTCAACACCAATGTATAGTTTAAAATGTTAAACTCATGGATATTTGAATTTTTGTAGTATTAGGTTTTTCAGTCTCCACTGGCTAACTGTGAAACAGAACAAGGTATTTCATGTGTTACAGTAGGATAGAGGTGTAACTGTGCTGGAAAATCTCTTTACATAAAATTTTGAAGTTTAAATTGTGGTAGGAATGCAAGTAATTTCTTATTATGATAAAAATTCATGTATACTGATTATTTGAATGTGAATGTGCATGTTGCTTCTATACTTTAACAAATTAACGCCCTTCTATCTAAGAAATTAATCATCAATATCTTATTCCTATGTAGGAGGAAATCTGAAGGGTTTGCTGAATGTCAGCTTCAACCTCCATTGGATAATTACTAAACCATCTCTATAAAGGTATAAGATAAAAATTTGACAGCGTTTTACTGAATATTTTCAGTTACCAGATCCTCAATGAACTTCACTTACTACCTTGCTGAATGATTTTTTCTAATACTATCCCTGTGTTGTTTATAGTCTTATTTAATTTTGTTAATATCTATAATCTTTGGAATTTTGAGGAAGCCACAAAATATTATAATTGAATATATAGTAGAAATTTCTTCTAGCAAAATGTAATAGTACTTATGATGTAACTGATTTCAAATATATTAATTTTATTACTAGAACTAGTTATAGAATTTTTATCCATTTTATTTATTGAAATATTTATTACACGTCTCATCAGGTAATGATTACGTAGCTACCAGAATTTTGGTTACATTAACCTATAAAAAGTCTAACCTAGAGAGTTTTCAATTTATCACTCCTGGTTTAAAACAAGTAAAATTGCCATAAAACATCATGTCTAATTTTCCCAAACTTCACATTTTTTCTTCACTATAAAGCTCCTCATTAGTCTTAGAATATTTACTCGTAATTTGTCAATCACACTGATAAAATCTATAAATTTTTAGGACAAGAATTATTGTAAAGCTTTACTTTACTAAGTAATATTAATTGTTTTAAATTTTAAAACAAAGTGTGAGAAAAACATAGTTGGTTATCGTTAAATAAAGCTGCATACTTTGAATTATGTTTTATTTTATTTTTCTATTGTGTAGTGTGGGTATGTGTGTGTGTGTCTCTGTGTGTGTGTGTGTGTGTGTGTGTGTGTGTGTGTGGCAGCCATTTTTGCCACATTCTATATGTGGAGGTTAGAGGATGCCTTAGGACGGTCAGTTCTCTCTTCCTACCATTCAGGTTGTAACAAAACACAGACTCAAGTGGTCAGGCTTAGAGACAAAGGCCTTTACCCCTGAGCATGTGGCCCAGCTGTGTGTTTCATAGGATTATTTATTTATGAATATTGTAGTGCAAGTTGAAAGCGTTACACAACTACATACCACCTTTGCATAGAAAATAGCTTTAATCGTCAAAATTGGTTACCAGTATATTTTTGATAATATGCAGATTATATTTTTAAAAGATTATGAGAATAAAATCATAGTAGCCATATCTTTAACTTGAATAAGTTTAAAAATAGCATTTTAGTTTATATTATAAAAGTTGAAAGAGTCTAATATTTTAATCATATAATTGTAGATTTGCTAGATATAATGACACGAAAGAGTGCTCAGGACATAACTGCAACGTGGAGTACTTACATATATGATCTCATTTTCTTCCCCCATCACCATACGCTATTTTCCTCCAGTGTATATTTATTGTTTCAGAAGGTAGAATTGGAAAGTATACTAGAATACGTCTTTGTCTAGAGGCATGAAGTCCTTCCCCTGGCTTAGGAGCCATAGGGAATTGACAGCTGCTGGGAGAGTGAGAGTCAGCTTTCAGTTTGTGGCTCCTACTGGGCTGTTTTCCAGTCGATGTCAACATATCCAGGCAACTACAGACAGCCAAACTGTGCTTGAGTAGTTTAAATAAATAATGAAGAAACAAATTTGGGTAAGTGAGGAAGAAGGTGTGAGTCTGGGAGGATTTGGGACAGGTGAGTGAATATGATCAAAATACAGTATATTGAATCTCAATGAAATACATAAAAAGAGTAATAATGTTTTTTTGATTCTCAGATGCAGGCTTCCTTGTACTATAAGTAGCTCAGTGGCGTTTTATCACTGAAACGGACCTTCTTAAATCTGTCACTCTCGTGTAGTGTCTGATCTTTTGTCACCTCACTGTTCAATACTTTTAATCAAATGCAGGAGTTAAGGGACCTATCTATGAGGCCTACACTTGAACAGTGGACACACACAGGAAGTGCTCATGGATATGGGTTAGACATGCAGACTGTCCTTGAATATCCAGGTCAGTGATGGATTCCAGAAATAGTTGTCTTTCCTCAAAATTATTACTTGAAACCAATTTGTGTGGGTTTTATTAGCAGGCAGGTATAACTTTCTCTCTCTCTCTCTCTCTCTCTCTCTCTCTCTCTCTCTCTCTCTCTCTCTCTCTCTCTCTCTGTGTGTCTCTGTGTTTATCTTTCTCTGTCTCTGTCTCTCTCTCCTTCTGTGTGTGTGTGTGTGTGTGTTTGCATGCGCGTGCGCGCACATGTGTGAGTGAGTGTGTGTATGTGTGTGTGTGTGTGTGTGTGTGTGTGTTCTTTTTGACTTGGGATAATTATTTGTGAAGGTCTTTGTCACACACTTCCAAGTATTTATGTTCTATTCAACAAGAATACAGAGATGTCCGTATTTTTTCATATTAAATTCCATGACATGCCCTTTTGTTAGCACCCAACAGCTGTTCCTTCAAGAATTAAATTTTAGAAAACAATTTCTTTCTTTGCTCCTGTACTCTGTCCCTCCCCCAGCTAGACCATCCTGTTGCCTCATGTTCTCATCCCCCATCCCCTCCCCCTTTTTGCCCCTCCTCATTCTCCATTTACTTATGGAGACTGCCTCTGTTTCCAGTTCCCAAGGTGATCTGTACATCCTTCTTGGGGTCCTCCTTTTTTCCTAGATTTTCTGGAGCTGGGTTGTAGTCTGATTATCCTTTGCTTTACAATGAACATCCACTTATGAGTGAATGCATTCCATGTTTATCTTTCTGAGTCTGGGTTACCTCACACAGAATGATATTTTCTAGTTCCATCCATCTGCCTGAAAATTTTATAGTGTCATTTTTTTTACAGCTGAGTCATACTCCATTGTGTATATGTACCACATTTTCTTTATCCATTCTTCGGTTGAAAGACATCGAGATTGCATTCAGGTTCTGGTTATTATGCATATTGATTCTATGAACATAGCTGAGCAAGTGTCCTTGTGGTATGATTGAGCATTCCTTGGGTATATGCCCAAAAGTGGTATCATTGGGTCTTGAGGTAGATTGATTCCCAGTCTTGATAGATGGAGACTTTATGGGGTAAGAAAGAAACCTGGTGCTAGGTGCTAGAGAAATTTCTAGGAATCCACAAGGACGACCCCAGATTATACTACTAACAATAGTGGTGAGGATGCCTGAAATGGCTTACCCTGGTAATCTGATTAGTGAATACCCTAACAGTCATCATAGAGCCTTCATACTCATGGAAGTAGACGCAGAGATCCACATCCAAGTAACAGGCTGAGATCTGGGAGTCCAGTCGAAGAGAGGGAAGAGGGATTATACGAGCAAGAGGGGTCAAGATCATGATGGAGAGATCTAGAGAGACAACTGAACGAAGCTCATAGGAACTCAGGAACTTTAGACCAACAGCTGTGGAAACTGCATGGGACCAGACTAGACTCTCTTTATAAAGGAGACAGTTGTGTAGTTGGGTCTGTTTGAGGGGCCCCTGGCAATGTGATCAGGAACTATCCTGGGTGCATAAGCTGAATTTCTGGGTCACGTTACCTATGGTCAGACATCTTGCTCACCCTTGATGCAGGGGGGAGAGACTTGGTCCTGCCTTAATTCAATGTATCAGGCATTGTTGTCCCCCCATGGGAGAACTTATCCTTTGGGAAGAGGGTTCGAGGAGTGGAATGGCATTGGGGGGGGGTAGATAAGAGTGGGGGGAAAAGGAGGAAGAATGAGAGGGGGATCTGTGGTTGGTATGTAAAATGAATATTTTTTTTAAAATAACAACAACAAAAAGAAAACCATTTCATAGAATAAACCCCAGCCAGCTACTGAAACCCACACAGATTTGTTTCAAGAAAGGGTTTTGAGCCGGGCGGTGGTGGCGCACGCCTTTAATCCCAGCACTCGGGAGGCAGAGCCAGGCGGATCTCTGTGAGTTCAAGGCCAGCCTGGACTACCAAGTGAGTCCCAGGAAAGGCGCAAAGCTACACAGAGAAACTCTGTCTCGAAAAACCAAAAAAAAAAAAAAAAAAGAAAAAGAAAAAAGAAAGGATTTTGAGGAAAGACAGCACCTCTGGAATTCAATCATTGATGTGGACTTTCAAAGAGAGCCTGCGTGTCTTACATGTATTGATGACCACTTCCTGTGGATCTAGTGTTAATCAGCGGTTTTTAATCCAAACAACAAGGTAAATGTCACTCAAATAAAGCTTCGTTTTCTCTTTTTGTTTGTTTGTTTGTATTGGTTTGGTTTTTGATTTTTCCAAAATAGGATTTCTCTGTGTAGCTCTGGCTGTCCTGCAACTTGCTCTGGAGTCCAGGCTGGCCTACCTCTGCCTTCAGAGTGCTGGGACTAAAGGCGTGCATCACAACGACCTGGTTTACACTTAGTTATCAGTGATTGATTGAGCCACACAGAAAATCAAGAGCTCAAAACTGGGAAGAGACAAAGTTCTTTCTTCAAAATGTAAACATACATTTTAATTTTAGTTTCTCTGTTAATTTCTTTGTTGCATAGCTAAAAATTGAGATCTTGAGACTTTATTTTGTAAATAAGTAGATGCTAGAGAGCTATGTCACATATGGTTGGAATGGATAGACAAAGAATTGAAAAAGAGTGCTGATCATAGGAAAAGTTTTAGCCTAGTGTTGTGGCACTGAGAGCATATATGACAAGTTATTGTGATTAGAATTCTACAACAATTTACATTAATAGTAACATTTTTCAAGAATATGCTTTTTAAAGATAATTCCAGATGACATTCTGAGTTTCAAACATATTTTAAATTTCTGAATAAATTGATCTTAAATAGGTATGCTTGATAATCTGGTGTTGATTGATGCCTGGAGGATAATTTGATAAGTAATTACTGTGATTGATTTAATCATTACGTTCACATCATTTGTATGCTTTTCAATAACCCTAACTTCAAGTTTTCTCCAGTCTTTTTTTTCCCCTTCTAAACCATATAGATCTTTAAAAGCATTTTGTAATCTACTATGTAACAATAAGCTATTTAACTATATAAGTTAAGGAGGCTTTCTTTTAAATAAGCTTTCTATACTACTATAGGGATAAATTTGAATGTGAATTGCTTCACCTTTGAGGAACAGCTATATCATTAATCTATAATCAGCCATTGACATATTCATTTGTTCAAGAGGCCAGCTGTTGGTATGGCAATTTTCATGAAATTAACAAATCAATGTTATAACCATATGTAGTGTTTGATTGGATGCATGGGGAATTAGTAATAAAACTAGAATATAGTGCTTCATAAAGGACTGTCATTCACACAACCTTACTCTTTACAGTAATAAATGTGAAGTTAAAATTGCTTCAGACTTACAAGCAGTTTGTTTAGCCTTCTAATTTGTATCCTGAGTGTTTTTTACTCAAATTTACAGAGAAGCAATATCAAAAATATAACTGTAGTGATAAAAATATCCTTTACATATCTATGATTAAATTAAAATACATAAAGCAATAATTTAGATGAAAAAAATCTCATTTTTGTAATTTATTGTGTATAAGTGGTATGGGGTGGTGTGCACATGTTTGTGTGCAGTTGTATGTACATGTGTGGTCATTCCCTTAGACACAGAGCTCAGTGTCAGGTATCCTCCAGTATCACTCTACAACTTGTTTTCTGAGATAGGATATCTTGCTTACCTGAGCATCACCAATTGCCTAGACTAGTGGCCAATGTGGTCCTCCATCTTGAGCCCTTGTGATTGTTTGGTCTGCTTCCCAACCTTGGGATCACAGGAGCTCATGGCTAAATGTGCCTTTTTACAAGTTTGCTGGGGATATGAACACAGGGCTTTTTGGTAGTTCAACAAGATCTTTACCTACTGAGCTATTTCCTTAGCCCATTGAGTCATTTTGTAATGAAATAAAAACATATTTTTTTGTAACAATGCGGTTTATTTGTGAGACATGGACTCTGAGCTGGACTGGAAGTAATTATCCCCTTCCTTCAGCCACCAAAGTGTTGAGATGCTGGCATGTGCTACAATGCCGGGCCATTAATGGCATTTAACAATATTTTAAAATATTTTTATTATTGCATTAAATAATTTCTCTCTCTCTCTGTGTGTGTGTGTGTGTGTGTGTGTGTGTGTGTGTGTGTGTGTGTATGTGTGTGCATGATGCATGGTGCATTGTGGAAATCAGAAGACAACTTGTGAGAGTAGGTTCTCTCCTTCCATAATGTGAGTCCTGCTCATTTAAGTTAGGTTGAAATCAAGTGCCTTTATCTGTGGAGCTATCTTCCTGGTTCACCACAAATGCACATTATCAAAACTATGCAACTATGTACATATTACGTATATCAATCTAGTCAAATATTTCAATTTCTGAAAACCAAAGATAAAACATTTAAACAAAAATCATTTGTGAATGAATATTATTTTGACCAAAAAAATCAATATCAAGTATTGTACTATTTATAATGTATTCAAATTTGAAAAAAGAAAAAACAGTATATAAATGGTGTTTATAATTTTTAATACATTCATTGAAGAAATTATGACAGACAACTTCTAAATGTCAACCAATGATGAGCTTATGATGTAATAAGATGTATAATCACATATGCATGTACACACATCAATGAAACACACACAAAAAGACCCTATAAATTTAGTGTTTCCTATTATTTTAAATCCTAAAGTTGCTGTAATAATTGTTAAAAGATTTACTGTTTCAGTTTTGCATGTAGCTTATTTAGCTTGTCTGGCATTTGAGAACTAAAATCTCTCTTCCAAATAAACTGATCTCCAGACGCCTTCTAAAATTAAAACAAAGCTATTCTTTGATACCCTCTATTTAAATAAAATTACTTTGAGAAACAGTAAAACAAGCATATATATGTAGATATACGAATATTTTAAAAATCACCATCATAAATCTAATATATGTGAAAATCAATAATATTTTTTAAAGAATCAGGTATTATATAATTGTCTCCATTTACCCTGGATTACCTGTAGATAATATAAAATGGTAAATTGAAAATCCTATAGATAAACACATGAACATTTGGTGATGTTTCATTGGCATTTCTTCTAAGTCGTGTGCCAAAATCCTGAGTGAGCCTGCTCTAAGCTTCACAGGAAGTGACTCACCTTGTCCAGTACATCCATGCTGTGTGTGTTAGTCATTCAGATGCCAGCATGAATAGCTCACTGCCACTGGGTCACACCTCTTTTACTCAAGAAATCTATACTTTTATTAACATTGATCCTTCGTATGTAAGAGGAACTATGCTGGCAATTTGGGATCAGAAATAAGTCATAAAGTACTTTTTTTAAGTTTTGAAAATTCCTAATTAGTATGAAAAAAATGTATGCTGAAGCTGCTAAGATTTAATGTGAGAGTAATTTTGTATCTGTGAAATTGTGAAAGACAGAAATATAATTTGGGGATTGTTGTAACAGTATACATTCTGGTAATTATTGGTATGTTGCTGGACTACTGCCACTTTCCTTGGCTTTCAGTTCTCACTCATGAATACAGGGTCAGTGACATAGTAAGCTTCCTTCGTAATGTAAAATTAAGATTTTACTTAATTTTGTAAATAAGATTTTAGTTGAAGGAATCTTATACATTGGAGATACATGTGCAGTCCTATATACTTTCAAAGACTTGTGTGTGTTTATGTGTTAGTATGTGTGGGTGTGTGCATGTGAGTGCAAGCGACTTTGGTGGCCTGGAGAGAATTTCAGATCACTTGAAGCTGCAACTTCAGGTAATTGTATATTACCTGTGTTCTGGGAACCAAACTCCAGTCTTCTGCTGCCATATACTCGAGGGTGGGCTACACACCAGTGGCAGACTCTTAAGAAAATTGATTCTTCTTTTCCCAGTAGCATTTAATGGCCAGTAGCACCTTAGCTAGGGGTGGGACTTTCTGCCTATCTCCCCTCTCCATGATAGAACTGTGTCTGGCCTGAGCCTGGACTGGTTTTGTACATACTGAAATGCTCTTTGTATGTGCAACTGCCCTTTTGTGGCCAGGAAACACTTGTAGTCATAAAGTGGCTCTTACAATATTTCTAGCCCCTCTTCCTCCATGATCCCTGAGCCTTGAGTGGAGGGAGTGTGATCCAGGTATTCCATTCAATACAAAACATTTCTAAGCTCTTATTTTCTGGCCTTCAATCAAATGTGGGTCTTTGTATTAATTATTATCTACTGTATAAAGAAGTTTATCAAATGAATGGTAATTGACATATTGATATATGGGTATAAAGCTAAATCATTCACAATTTATAGTGTGTCGATTTAGCAAAATGATGGTAGTGGGTTCTACTTTATTCATTGGAACCTGTCTGCACACAGTCTCTTGTCCCCAGTAAGAGTGTCAGATATCAGTTTCACCTTGCAGAGCTGACCTGAAATTGAATCAGAAAGTGATTGGTTATTCCCATGATACTTTGGTGCCACCATTGTACCAGTGTGCCTGTTTTTAGTGTCTAGTCATTGTTGTAGCTCACGTGGTTCACAGTAAATATAAAGGCTAACTTTTACAGATAGGTTTCCCTGGTTGGGATTGTATCTTTGCAGTATAAGGTTGGTCACACATTTCTCCTCATCTTACAATCAATAGCCAGCAACTGAAATTAGTAATGACACATTTGCTAGGTTACATACAATCAAGAGGTTTAAGCCAATGTCTTTCCTTTTCTAAAGAAAGTGATATTCATATGAAAGACTCCGCTAAACCAGTCAGATGCTCAAAATGATGTATAGTCCATAGCAGTATGAAATGCACAGCACTTTTAAAAAAAAAAACTATCATACAGGGTGGTTTCTGCTCTAAAGAGATTTCTTTTTAGTTGACAGGAAATATCAGGCAAAACATCAAGAACAATACAAGGTCATGAGGTATCTTTCCTCATAGCACACAGGTGGTCCACTTGATTCCAAGACAAGTCCACAGTTGGCAACTTTACACTTCTACTGGGGTCAGGGACCCCAGCTTTCTGTCCATTGCTGTGTATCATCATAAAAGATGCCAAAGTCCTGTGTTTGCTCCAACCCTTACTTTATAACAAGCGTAGTTTTGCTCACTTTCTGCTGTCTTTGTCTGTAAGAGAGTAGGCACAGCTGTCATGATAGCACCTATCTAGTGTCGTTTCAGCACCTCTGTTTGGAGGATTCTGCCTAATACAGTGGGTTTCTCTACTGTGCACCAAGTACAAGATTTCGAGATGAAGACAATGACTTAGTTCCTTCTTCCTACATACAGTGGGAAACAAATCTGTCATGCGAGAAAGAGTCAGAGAAAGTAGAATGTGTGCCTCTCTTTCATTCCTGACTTCTTAAATGTATCCTTTCTTTATATTTTTCTAGAGCCAGTCAAAATGTTTACCAGTGTTTCATCTTCAGTGCCTATGAAGGGAATTTGATAGCAACTGCTGTTCAAATTGCTGAAGCTATGTGGAGGCCATTACTCTAACATCTTCTCTAGTAATCATCTTGCTCCAATCCTTATACAATGATGTTTAATATTCATTAGCTATGTTAGCTAAATGGTCAATGGTTCAGTTGAAATATCACATTCTTTGATTGTTCTCTAAGTACATAGATAAATATTTAACAATATGTATTATAAAAGTCACTGATATTATGACACAATGTTTTGTTACTTTTCCATTTTAATTAATCTATACTTACTAATATTTACCAAGGCTTATTTCATTTATCAAGTTGACAAAAGTTATTAGGCAATATTTTAAATCCTATAATATGTTGTCACAAGCACAGAAGAAAAAACAATCAAATTGCTGAGCTTAGCCTGCAGTAAGCTTCTTTGTAAAAATTCAATTTTCTTTATTGTTTCTTTAAGATTTTTGTAATATAAAGTATAATAATACATGAATACCAATTTCAAAACATTGGTGCCTTCTGGCAACCTTGAAATAAATTATGTTTCATTTCTCTTTTCCGTGAACCTGCGAAAACCAGAAGAATGAAGTAAAAGTACAAAACCCAGTGCCCAGTGATGCTATATGCAGGCATGACCCTTACCTTCTCCTCCTTGTTAAAATACATTATCACTGAGAGCAACCCCAGTGCAGGACTGTTCTTCACACTCTTCCAGATGAAAAGTCATTCTGCTTCAGCTTGTGTCTGAGGTGGACTGCTCTCACCTCACATTTAATCTGTATCTGCTCCAGAGGGTTCCTTACTGTGTATATTAAAACCATTCACAAATATTAGCAAATTCATGGAGCGTTTACATAGATCTACAGACATTTTTGTCAAGAGGAGCAGAAATATCGAAGAAATTGAATAATGATATTTTATGAAGGAAATTCTGAAGAGGGATAGTAATTAAATGGTGAATAGAGTTTCACATTTTGCTTTCTGAATGTTAATTAAATTATGCAGTATAATTCACAAATGTCTCTCTTTTATTAGTATCCTGCAAGTGTATGAACAAAAAGACGCTGTGCAATTGGAAATTTGCAGTGGTATTTTTCATTTGTACACATGTCCTTTTATCTACAAGGGAGACTTATTTATCACTAGGGATTTCTACATTATTATATTTAGAAATATAACTTCATTTTATTTATGAAGATTTTGTTCTTTGTTCTGACAATACATACAATTGAGTAATGTATGTATAATAAATCCTTTAAATACTTAATTTATCTGCTTAGCCTAAAGCAAACACATTAAAGATATATAAATGACAATAGAGAAAACATTTTTAATGATAAAATATATGAAGTTGCATGAGCCTGAACCAACTGGCTAAAATTATATTATGCTACTCTACAAAAGGGGTGAGAATATCTTCCATCCTCTTTAGTTATTTCTTTGAGATTATATTATAATTATATCATTTCCTCCAGTCCCTTTCTTCTTCCAAACCCTCCCAAATACCCCTCCTTGTCCTTTTTCATATTTATGACCTCTGTTTTCACTACTTGTTGGTAAATACATATACACACATGTATATGCAAGTATATTTCTAAATACTTAAATATAACCTACTCATATTTTGATAGAAGTTTAGGCTTAATTTGGTATTGGTTGTATACTTCTCAGATTCATTTTTTCTAAGGTAGAATGCAAGATATATGAAACACATATAAGTATAAAAACCCATTAGTAAATAAAATATTCCTGTTCCTGTGGTATGATTTCTTAGCTGATGATGTAAACTATGATTTTATTTGTAACTATTTATTATGAGAAATTAATTAAAGAAAAATAAGAGTAGGTAATTTATTTTTATTATAAACATGCATTCTGTAAGCTCAGAATTTAACTCAGGGTTTTCCTTGGAAAGATGAAACCCATGGATTCAATACCTAGTACCAAATCAAATAAAAATGTTGATGCATTTGAGAAATTCAAAATAAACTCAAGTTTAAGTTTGTAGCCATCCATGTCTGGATGAAACCTTTATTACATTAGTAATTCAAAACAAATCAAACTACAACAAACAAAAAAACAACAAACAAAAAAAGCATGAAAATTTTGTAGACTATTACAATTGTTCTTAATTTTCAAATATGACTTAATGGTAAGCTTACATGGCTAGAGACACTACTCATCCATATCAGCACATAAAGGAGTCAAGCTGATAATAACTGGGAAAATTCTTCCCTGATGGACAGCCATCACAGTGATAGAAGATGCTAGGCAGACTGATCTGGGGGGGGGGGAGTTATCAACGGTCTTACTCACCTGTAAATTATGTGAAATAAAGTAATGGCTAACATTGCAAGATACGCCTATTAGTACAATAATGACATGATTTGGGGGGTAACCAATTTCCTTTTGTCAGATTTAAGGCTCAACTCACAGGAGGGAACTCACACCTGGTACTGTTAACCTTGCCAAGAATCCCTGACTGAGGAGAACATGGGCCTTGCTAGAACATAGTACTTTTATTTTGCCAAATGGAAATAGCATCAACATGTCATCTTCTACGTAACTATAATTTTATTAATAGAATGGTGTAGCTGTCAGTTCTCATAAGACAAGTTGCTTATGGCAGTAGACAGTGTATAATCCAAGAGACTCACTAGTAAATGTGTCTATATTACTCCCTAATCCCAAGACTTAGGAAATCTGAAGCGGGAAATAAAATTTCTGATTATGAGTCAGACATTGGGAAAAACTGCTGGGAATTAGTGTTTTACAGACATTGCAGGGCTATTGCCCTCATGGTCTCATAACCGCTGTGTCTAATTGCACTACATCAAGCCAGTTCACCTACCAGCATGAATAGGGGAGGGATTATTATGGGAGTGCCCCTACCTGAGAGCTATTGGCAGTTGATAGCTGCTGTGAGAAGGAAAGTCATTTTACATCAGGACTGTAGTCTCTCATGGGTTGACCATGATGCAATTGACGACACAGCACCTGCATTCATATCAGAATCTCTAACTGTACTCAGTGGGGTATAAAGGAAAAAAAAATAAGCAACAAGGAAGAGGAAATGAAGTTGGATGGGAGATGTAGAAGATGTGAGAGTGGTAGGTAGGAAAATGTCTTAGTTCGGTTACTATTGCTGTAATAGGAAACTAGGAACAAAAGCAGCTGGGGAAATGGGTTTATTTAATCTTCTAGCTTGTGATCTGTCATTCAGTGAAGCAAGGGCAGGAACTCAAGGCTGTAACCAGGAGGCAGGAAGCATTGAAGAGGCCGTGGAGGAATGCCGATTTACTGGTTTGTCCCTCATTCGTTGCTCAGATCGCTTTCTTATAGAGCCCATGACCACTTGCCTACGTATCTGTCGTAGGATGGTATGACACACAGTGAGCCCCACCATCCCTATGGTGGTAACATTTTCCAATAGAAATTACCACTTCCAAAATGACTCTAGCTTGTTCCAAGTTGACATAAATCTGGGCAATGTAGGGCAAGGGAGGATATGAATGAAACATGCTATATACGTGTATGAATTTCTCAAAAAGATAAAATGTAAACTCACACTACCAAAAACCCTGCATTCTATAATTGTGAATATTGCAAGAAAAACTAAGATATTTAATAGTGATTTAAAAATATGTATGCTCCCCAAAACTGAAGATTTCCCAGTATATCTTTCAAATGGATTTCCCTCAGCTAGATAATTAATTTATTTTCATTCACATTCAGCATAGTAAATTTTTATTTCTATCATCACAAAATTTTTTCAAAGAACAAATGATACACTCACATAGAGTAATAGAAGATTTTGGGATTTTAATACATACTAATTGTACATAGAAAGTGATTTGGTGTGATATTTTATGTATTGATATGATAGTCATGGATTGAATACATTCTCATTTGATTCATCATCCATCCTTTGAGTCGCCAATAGTGTAATCAAGTGTGTTTCCAAACTGTTGTTATTTTTAGCTACTATATATGAGTAACCATATGTGTTACTTGTATTCTGTGTCTGGCTTATTTCACTATATATGCACTCAAATTCTATTATCTTACTTATAACCCATAGAATCTAAAAGCATAGGGAGGGAAGAGGAAAAAATAGACAAATAGCATTAAATCAAACTGAAAAGCTCCCCCAAAATAAAATAATGAAGGCTGAAAGGAGAAAATTACAGATTGAAAGAAAATATCAGCATATAATTTGTCTAGTACACCAATAATGCTCAGAACATACACAGAATGAAAAAATAACTAAAAACTTAAAGACCCTCAAGGAATAGTCCAATTTAAAAACTATCTAAATAAATTTTCCTCATAAGAAAAAAATTATCCACAACAAATACATTTCACAGGCTCCTCATCACTAGTCATATTGAACGACCAATTTATGGGAAATTAATTCTAGGCAGGGAGACCTTAGCAAACTGTTTACAAAGAGCAGATAGGCTTAATAGAAAACAACTACCCTCTGATAGTTCATAGACTTTATCTAAAATATATAAAGAACTGAGGAAAATGCACATCAAGAAAAAAAATAACCCAGTTAAATATGGGGTACAGATCTAAGCAGAAAATTCTCAAAAGAGGAGACTCAAATGGCTGATAAACATTTAAAGATATATTCAACACCCTTAGTCATCAGGGAAATGTAAATCAAAACTACTTTAAGGTTTCCTCTTAGACATTTCAGAATGACCAAGATCAATACAATGGATGACAGGTCATGCTAGTGAGGATGTGGAGTAAATGACTTTCTTATCCATTGTTGGTGGTAGTATAAACATGTACAGCCACTTTAGAAATCAGCATTGAGAATTCCTTAGGAAGATGGGTACCAATCTACCTTAGGATCCATCTATAACATTCCTGGGCATATACCCAAAGCACACTTCATCCTACCACAAAGATACTTGCTCAATCATGTTGATCAATGACATTCATAATAGCCAGAAATTGGAAACAACCTAGATGACTATGAACAGATGAATGGATGAAGTAAATATGTGGTGCACAATGGAATATTACTCAGCTGCTAAAATAATTAAATAATGAAATTCACAGTTAAATGGCTGGAACAAGAAAAAAATCATCCTGAGTGAGGTAACCCAGACCAAGAAAGACAAATATGTTTGTATTTTCTTAAATGTAGATATTAGCTGTTAAGTCAGTGATAAAAAAGCTAAAATCGATAGAACCATAGAAGCTAATATAGAGTAAATGCCTGCAGGGGTGGTGGTGTGGGAAGATCTCCCTAAAAAGGTAATAAAATACTTATGGATGGACAAGGGTGGGGAAGAATGGAATAGGAATATGGAACAGTGAGGGGGACAGTAGAGGGTGACAAGAGAGGGAATATAGAGAAAGACAGCTAAAATTAAGGGTCATGTTAGTGATCATATAACACAGTAGAAGCTTCCTAAAGTATTTATATACATGAAGGTGATATAACTGAAATTTCCAAATAAATGGGGTGACAGAGCCCTAAATGGACATCCCTTGTCACCTAATGAAGCTTCCAGTACTGAGAATGGCTTATATCTAATTGAGTTGTTGGCCAAAGCGGTACCATGGGACCCACACAACCCCTAAAGTTGAGGCCAAGGCTATTGATTGCTCTCCACAATCTGGTAATAGTGCCCTACTGTTGAAGACAACACCTACATAACTCACTGCAAATGGAGAAATGGAGCTGGTGCTGACCTAGAGCCTTCATCCTTATGGGCTAGTGTTCTTAGTATCAGAGGGTATTGTCCGTGCTACCAAAGAAGAATCATAAACACCAACCTAGCTACAAACTCACTTATGCTCTCCTGCCTGAAAGATACATTAGTGCAATGGTGACACATAGTTTGTGGGAGTAACCAAGCAAATCTGAATTGAATTAAGACCCACTCTAAGAGACAGAAGTCATATCTGCTGCTAATTGGGTAACTAAGATTATGAGACTAGATTGGTCCAAGGGCCTAGGGGAAAACCAAATACTAGCATTATCCTAAAGAAATAAAGAAAAAAAAAAAGGACTCCTAATGGCATTCTGCTATACTCATAGATCAGTTTCTTGCACACCCATCATCAGAGACATTTTCTCCTGTAGCAAACTGGAATGACTACAAACACCCACAGTCAGACAATATGCAGAGGACAAACTTCAAAACACCCTTCCCTAAGTGGGGTTTTCTATCAAATCCCTTCCCTCAGGGATCAGAAAACCCAGCAGAAGAGGAGGAGAAAAGAGCATAAGAGCCAGAGGGCATGGAAGACACCAAGGAAAGAAAGTGTTCTACTCACACACAAACTCACAAAGACTAAGGCAACATGCATGAGGCTTGCATGAGTGTAAATCAGATAGAGTTTAGAGCTGAAAAGAGACATGGACTCATGCCCTCATTCCTAACCCAGAAGCTATCCCCAAATGATAACCACTTGCAAGAGAAAATTTAGTTTATTCAAGGGGGTCTCACAGGGGCAACAAACTACTCTTAAGGGTAAGCTGCATGCCTAACAGTACACACCCAACAGAAAATAACTCAATGTCATCTTTGGATGTTCCTTGACTCATCATGTCGTGTCAGGACTTTTAATTTTATTGGTATTTTTTTTGTTTTTAATTTTATCCTTTTTTATTTTTATTTTTAAACATACAAGTCCTTTGCATATGGTTTCTGGCTTTCTGTTTTTTTTTTTTTTTGTTTGTTGTTTGTTTTGTTTTGTTTTGTTTTTGTGGGATACCTGAGTCTACAAATGAATGGGTCTCTGCACCAAAATCTGTTTCTTGTGCGTTTTCATGGGCTTCTTTTCCTTCCCTTTGTTTGTTTGTCTTGTCCTATTGCTATTTGTTTGTTTTTGTTTTATCTCAGTATATTTTTTTTGTTATTATCCTTTAGATTCGTGTTTATTTTCTGATGGGAGACAGAAAGGGAGTCTAGCTAATGAGATAGGAGTCGGTGAGCAGCCGGAAGGAGTCAGAGGAGGGGAGACATAATCAGGGAATATTGTATGTAAAATAAATAATTAAAAGTAGTTATAATGATAACATAATCCAGCTATATGTTTGTATCACAAATAAGTAAACAAACAAACAAACAAATAGGAGTTCCAGTTATTAACAGTCCCATCACTGTTCAAATGTCCAGCAGTATCTGAGAATTAGGCCATCTCTTACATCTGAGCAACCAAAATGTGTACATCATGCAATGTCACAATAAATATTTCACAGAAATGTTATTTTTGAAACGAGGAATTTCAATGTTTTTGAGAAACCTTCTGAATTTAAACTTCTGCCAAATGAAACCTCAGTGCGTAATTGAAGAAGAGAAAACACATTTTGTTTTAACACATTGACTCAGAGTAAAAACAATATTCCCCACTGAGAGACTTTAAGGTGTGGCACATTGGGAAACACTTTATAGGAGATAGTCTTAACTAGAAAGTCAGCCATGTGCATCAGGAGCTAAATGGTCACCTTCTAAAAATAAAACTCATATTGCCTTATCTGCGATGTAAAAACATTACATATTAATTTCATGAAAGTACTATAGAATTCTAGCAAATTTTAAACTACAAATTATTTAAAACTCTGTTTTTCCTAAATATTTTTAGAAGTAATCCTAACTTTAACCCGAACCCTAACACTAATATATATCTACCATAAAACACACTTCCTATGTCATTTATCATTCACAGTGCTTATTTTACTTCTTAGAGGTTGTAGTTTGTACATGTTTAAAAAGTTACATTCTCAAGATAAACTTTGTAAACATTTGAAGAAGACAATAAGAAATAAATTCTTAAAGCAACCCAATCCAATTTGCACATTTGTACATTTAATGTGCTCACATATCTTCTTTTATAATAACACATTATCAAACATTGTGAGTTGTTTATATCATTTCATTTTGTTAACTTCTACAGCTTCTCACCTTTTTATAATCCCCCTTCACAATCTCTTCCATAACATTAAGCAGTGAATATTGTCATTGATAGCTTGAGAACAGGAGAAGAGCAGACACTATATTTTTCTCTCATTCACATATATACCTGGGGCCCATCTCAGGTGTGGCTGTTTCCTCATGGTGTTAGATGTGAACAGGACAGTTCATCCTTCACTATGATTCTTGAAATGTGTTTAATATCATCATCCCCAGTAATAATCTTTTCCACTTTCAAAGAGTGTAAGTTTGCACTTATATTTACATTATTTAAATTCTCATTTTTCTTCTCTCTCTCTCTCTCTCTCTCTCTCTCTCTCTCTCTCTCTCTCTGTTTATGAAATATATTATCTGCGTTAAATCAATTGTAATTAATAAATATACAATATTTCCAGAGAATATTTCTGGAAGTATATGTTCATTGTGCTAGTGTGACTTAAAATGACCAGGGAGCTGGGTATGGTGGCACATTGCTGTAACCTGAGCACTTGAGAAGTGATGAGTATTGAATGATACTAGATATACTGAAGTTTTGAGGTAACTGAAGGATTCCTCAGAAAAAAACAGTGAAACTGTAAGTTTTTTATAGGTGTTTCATTAGCAGTTTGGATATTAGTTGATAACCTCTGTTTGCCTAATGGTATCCATATTGGAATCCTAAAGGTGATGGGATCAGCTAGTCATGAACAGAAATATTTAAAACACGTGGAAAAGAGAAATAAATAAAGAGGAACAGAGAAAAATAAAAATAAAACCAGAGACACAGACAGATACACAGCAAATGATAATAATAATAATAATAATAATAATAATAATAATAATAATAATGAGAAAACTCTCCTTGGACATTGTATTTCCTTTCTGTAACTTTAGCACTTTGGCAGGTGAGGACAAATGATTCCTTATTTGGTGTAAAATCCAGCCTAGGACATACAGTGAATAATAGGACATCTTATATAGCCAACATGATACTCTGGTCAAAAAAGAATAAAAGAAACCTCAGCATCAAATAAACAAAAAGATAAACACGAAAAAGGTTAAATCAGTGGTATACTGTTGAGTTAAAAAGAGAGTTGAGAATTAGCCTGAGCTACCTGGAAAAGCATTACCTGATGGATGGGAATCTAGGTTCCAACCCTTGTATTTTCTATGGGCTAATCAACTCACATGTGTTTTCCATTAAAGGCAAGTAACAAACACTACATCTAGAATATAAAATATTGGGGGAATTTACTAGAAATATTGATATTTGAATCTAGCCAGATAATTACTAAGTAGCAACTAACAAATACATAATCAATGGGTCTACTACTAAGTTTCTATAAAATTGAGCAACACTTAAAAATTGTAATATAAGCAACAAAGATATTAAGAGCAAAATAAAGTTTATCATTTTCTTCTTTTAAAAACTGGCACAGAAAGTATGTATAGAAAAGGTGAAGGTTCTTCATTTCGGTATACTGCACTTGCAAATTTAGTAGTTTCTTAGGCATCATTCCAGGTCATTTCATTCTATAGTTAAATAGCCCTCTTGTGGCCTCCTTGAGCATTACATACTTATAAAACAGAAATAAATCTATAAGAAACCATCCCTTCTCCTTAGGTGGATGTCATTGAGAATCATGGAACTCTGCACATTTGTTCTCCCCAAACATTGCTGTTATATAGAGGAATTCATGAATTTTGAGAGGACTAAATTGGGTCAATCCTGAATACAATGACAAGTACCTTTTTCAATCTTCTCTGGGAATAAGTCCACTAATTGATTATCTAATACCAAGCTACCTAAAAACACATACATATGAGCAACACTAAATAATAACGATAAATTAATCATTGTAGTGACAATAATATGTGAATAAGAAGGCATGAATGCTACGTAATAAATGAGGGGTGATACCATGTATGAAAAAACAAAAGTCAAATTAAAGAGTCAGGAAGCCAAAACTCTAGGGATGCCTAGAGCCACAATAAGCTGGATGAGCAAGAAAGCATTCTTCCTTGGTAAGGAATACAGCCTTTTCCACACTTTGATTTTAGAGTTCAAACTTGCAGAACCAAAACTACACATCTCTTGCTTTAAGTCTCCCTAGTCTGGTCATTCATCACAACAGCCCTAAGAGATGGATACAGACACCACCTGCTAGAACATGAAGAATAACTAATTAATTTCCTGTTGTACCACATAATTCCTAGAATGTAGAGCAGTGTAAGATTTTAAAATGAACTTAGATATGTGTAAGGAAATCAACATGAACTGTGGAGCATGTGTTCCACAGCCCTACTCTGCTGCAGTTGTCTCTGGATATTCCTCTCCGAACATTATTCTCTGAGAGGTGCAATAGGAATGAGTCTCAGAAGTAGAACAACACCCCAAAAGAGGAAGAGTGTGTGGTTATACACAGGGCATGATAACTTTTCAATAATGAATTCTAACAGCACTCAGAAGCATCTGGCTTCAGTTCTACCTTATATTAAATGTTTATTCGGATATGAAAATGTGTCTTTTTTCCTCTTCTAAAGAGACATTATCACTCCTTCTTAATAATTTAAAATAAGAGAAATAATTTAACTGAATGAAAAAAACCTTCCAAAAAGTACTACTTCTACACATTTCTAACACATGCCTTTCTAATGATAGGCAAGGGTGGTAGGGCAACATTTTCTGTTTGTAGTGGATTCTAAGTGATGAGAATTGAAACATCGCTAAAAGGAGAATTTTACTGATACTTGGGGTACTTTGCAATAATGATTAAAGTGGAGACATATCATATTATCAATTAGTTAAAAGAATTTAATGTAATGGTTTCAGAGGCGATCCAAGGAGAGGAAATAGATAGGATGCCGGAATTCTTAAGGTCTTAGACACATTTGAACTCTTTAATTGAAAGAAATGGCTCTCCTGGCTCGCTATCATATTGATGATTAGAAAGTGTGCACCTTTTGCTTTCTGTCAAATTGCTTGCATACTTTTCTTAGCGATCATAATATATGTTACACATCACACTTATTTTTATGAGCACTGACTTAACAGGGAATACATCAGAGGTTTTCAACCTGTGTGTCTCGACCCTTTTACCTAACCTCTGTCTCTACAAATATTTATTCTACAATTCATGACAGTAGAAAAATTACAGGTATGAGATAGCAACAAAATAATTTTATGATTGGGAGTCACCACAACATGGAACTAGGAGTCACAGCATTATGAAGGTTGAGAATTACCGATCTAGAGGATATTTCAGTTCAACCCTAAAGAACTTCAGTATGCTCATGTGTTTTCAAATTCGTTGAAGTTATATTTTTAACATAAATAGATTACCATATTTAATTTTAACTAAATCTAACATAAAAATTATAGTTCAAAATAACAACAAACTATGATACTTGAAATAAATTAAATAACAAAAAGAATGCAATAACATTCATGAACTTCATGAACATTTCAAAATCTCTAGCTGAAAAGATGAAGCATGCCTGTTCTCCTGTCCATTCATCAGTCTTGTATTTGCAATATTTTAGCACAGCAGTGGGTGAATGCACTGTTTTCCCTAACATCGGGATCTTCCTCCTAATGGTTGCCTTGTCCAGCCTCATTTTGCCTTGTCTTATTGTATCTTGTTTTGTTTAGTTGTTGTCCCTTAGAGCCCTTCTTTGTCAGAAGAGAAACTGAGGGGACGTGGATCTGTGGGAGAGGGAATGTGGAAGGAACTGAGGGAGTGGAGGGAGGGCAAGCTGTGGTCAGGATGTATTATATGAAAGAAGAATCAATTTCCTGGAAAAGCAATCCATTCTCTTTACCGCTAAATCATCTCTCCAACCCCTAAAAGCCATTTTTTAATCCTATTTATTCTATGAGTCTTTTACATCATGTAATTTGATCCCATTAATTTCCCTGTCCCTTTGCATCTGCCCTTCCACTCTCTGCTCCCCAAATAAAACAAAATTTAAGAGATGAGGAGGAAAAATAAGAAAATGAAATTTAAAAAGGGAAAAACTTTAAACTCTCATCATTGAAGTTATAGTGTGACACGGTAAGTCATGCTGTGAACCTCTCTGTCCATATATCTTTTCTTGCAAGCGTTCCCTGCAAAGAGTGATTGGTCTGGTTTGAGGCCTCTGCTTTCCACTACTTGATGGATGATGGGCCCTCACTAGGGCTCCTCCTGGGTATGCTGCTCTTGCCCTGTTTAATCCTAACACCACACAGTGACTCAGCCTCCTGTAGCTCCAGTTTCAGAGGATCTGATGCCTTCTTCTAGATTCTGCATTTATCAGGCATCCACGTAGTAATCTGACATACATGCAGACAAAACAGCCATCCGCACAAAATTTCAAAAATTAAATTTTAAAAATTTCAAAAGGCTTTTAAAATAAAAGTATGTATAGAAAGTAATTGAAAGCTGGATAATGAAAGTTTAGGATGGTTTTTAAAAAAATGCTCTTTGGCTTCATTCAGTGACTGATGGAATCCTGATGAAGAGAGGGAGGAAGGACTGTATGAGCCAGGGAAATCAACATCATCACAAGGGAACCCACAGAAACAGCTAACCTGGGCTCATAGGAGCTCACAGACTCTGGACCCACAGCTAGGGCGCCTGCATGGAAGCAATCTATGCCCTCTACATATGTATGACAGGTGTATAGCTTGATCTACTTGTGGGACTCCAATTAGTGGAAGCAGGTCCTGTCCCTAAAGCTTTTTCTCACTTCCAGGAACCTATTCCAGATACAGGAGGAACAGATTGGTGGGGCCTGGGGGAGATGTGCCGAGTGAATAGGAGGCGGGGGGTTTGGGGGGAAATCTTTGGTTGTGATGTAGAATAAATGAATAAATTTAATTAATAATAATAATAATAATAATAGATAATTCATTTTCAGTAAAAAAGAAAGAAAACTGTAAAACAGTTCAAAACTGAAAGTGAATGATATTAAGGAAAGTTCAAAATCTTGACTAGCATGTAAAGTTAATGATATAAATTAATTTACCCTTTTTATTTAGTCTCTGTGTATGTAGGGATAATATAATTTCTAATATATGATACCTGGATTTCAAACTACACATTAGCACATATTATAAAATTATGAAAAGCCTGTCCTCTTTGTTAGTAATTTAGACATTGGCCATTTATTATTAATTTTTCAAATGTATCAGATATTAAATTTTCTGTCATAATTGTGTTCTCAAGCAAGTTCAAGTAAAGGAATTATGAAAGAAGTTTAATGATGAGTAGAAAAAAACTTCTGAATTCAGAATAATACTTGACTTTTTACAATCTTCCTATGCACAGACAAAAGTACAAGAGCCAGAAGTCACCCTGATCTTTATCTGTTTTTCCTTCTCAGCTCATTCTTGGTAGATAAAAATCGGTATGTGAGATGACTACTGCAGACAGCTGGCTAGTAAAAGCGATGATGGGCTCCAGCTGTGCTGAGAGCAAGGGGATTAAAACATAGTAAAAGGAAATCTCCTTCCTCTGTCAAAATATTTTAAAACTAATGTCCTCATGATCTGTTCTTCCTTTCATCAATGACACTGGAGAACACACTGGCGTCTTGGTCTCATCCAAACTGTTCAGGTCTACTCAAAGAACAGAATATGCAACAACAAAATGAAGTTAAAAACCTCACCAAATTAGCAGAAATGCATATTTGAAATGTATTAATTTTCAAAATTACTATGACCAGAGAAAGTTTAAAATGTCAAGAATGTCCCTATTTTCTTTACTTAATGCAAACTCATATAATTTATAATTTCTGAAAGAGTGTTAGGTTCAACTGGGCATTACTCTGCATGCTTGTAATCACTCTTGTTGACTGGGAGAGGCAAGAGGCTCACCGTAAGTTTGAAGCTATCTTGGACTGTAGGTCTGTTTCAGGTGAGCTAAAACTTTATAGTGAGACTCTGACTCACAAAACAAAGAAATGAGTACATGACTCACTATCTATACCCTTCACTTACTGTAGCCTTTTGAGAGAGTCTTTATGGCTGCTCCTGCTCGTTATCTAAGATAGTGTTGTGGTTGGCTGAGGCCAATTCTTCACTTCCCTTTCTCATGTTTTCTCCCCAGATTTTTATGGAGTTCTTTAGTCAGCCAGACACATACCATGCTATTTCTAGGCATTGTTTTGAATTGTGTGATATTTACTCTTTATTGTAAGGTTTGCTCTAAGATATCCACAGTCTTATCTTATGACTTATGTGTAATCTGTTTCTTGCTGACTACAGTACAAGTGGTTGTAAAATTAATATTCCTAATTTATTTAATTCCTTTCAAATTACCACTGTAATAATGGCAACAAGTGTTGTTTATTTAGGTCATCAGCCGGGGTGCAGTGGAAAACATTTTAGTGACATGTACAAGTCTTTTTCATTTTACTTGCCTATTAACTGATTCATAATTTTTTTGTAAATAAACTGGTACATAATTTTGTGAATAACTACTTAATAAATAGTGTCTGACTCCACTTTGTCCTCCACTATATACTCAAAATATGCAACATAGTCCACACATATACACAACACACATTCACTTGCAGAAATGTCCCAACACTCACTGGTTTCCAGGGTCATAGAGGATAAACTATAAGCCCTTTCTCCTGACACAAACAGGATGTTTTATGACTAGTGTGTACCTAGCAACATGTGTCCCTCTGTTCTCTCATTGAGCCATATAATTGTGGTCCTTAATGATGAACATATTTGAGAAGGGGACTTAGAAACCATGTCAAGCTCCTAGCAATTGGAAACCGGCCTCTCCCTTTTCTCCATTAGAATATCTTATGTATCCAGGCTCCTGACTGTGAATGTCTCGTTTCTTCACTTTTCATTTTTGGGAATCCTAATAGCTACACTGAGATATTTGTTCTTACAGCACCAGCAGGGGTTTTGTGCTCAATGTCATTTTGAGCAGGCTAAGTTAGGAGAATAGGCGTCTTATGCTATTTTATGTAATGATGAGACAGGGACAGATAAACATTTTTAAAGTAAGTAGAGAGGCAGGAATAAGATTTTATAATATTTCTCTGTGGCACAACCAAGAACCAAGTGAGGTGAGGCCACACTTACAGACCTTAGAAGACAGAGCAGAGGTGGAGCATAGGAGAAGCTGGAGACTTTCATGAGGCTTATGAATGGAAAGTAAAGTAATTTTTGGCTAGCTTCATAATAAATAACCCAATAGAACTTTTCTATTTTGCAATTTGGCAATAATGTGAATCTTCTTTATATTTACGAGTGAGGCTTTGAAAGGTCTACCCCTTATAAAATGCCAGCTCCTTTTCTGAGTTTACTTTAGTAAAGGAAGAGAGGATTGACTGTCTGTATATCCATCACTACTTATTAAATCAAGTTTCTTCAGTCAAATAATAGTAATAATAATAATTATAATAGCAATAACAACAATAATAATAGATAGTTTAAAATTTTTCAGACAAATTAATACCTGTATTCTCATGACCTCTTAAAGCCTTTGGTAAATTTCCAGAACCATGGAAACATATGCTTCATAATAGGATACCATGCTTTGAAATGTATTTTACTAATCTATACTCAAAATGGAAAGAGATTAAATGAAATCCTGCATTATTTGTCTTCAAACTCCTGCAGAAACTTAACAAAACAGTCAATTATTACTCCCTGTAGCCATGCTTTCATCTACCCTTCTCTGCAGCTGAGAACATCACCCACAATCACTAAATATTATTCATTCACTGTAAAAAGAAAAGTTCATATTCTCCAAAGAAGATTTATGAAATGAGGTGTCCTATATATACAATTTATATAATATTCCTTGTGACAACTAACACAAAGCATGTAAGTTAACTACATCAGCATAAAATTTCAATTCCCTTGTTGATTCTATATACAGGAGATAGTAAAATTTGAAGTCAATTTTTTAAAAGTAATTTTCTTTTTCAGAATTTTAATATGAATCCCTAAACTTGTGAAATTGAATATATGTACTTTCTTTTGCCTTTTTGCTTTGTTTTTGACGATTATACTTGAAGAAATCACATCAGTAGAATAGTGAACTAATCTGCTTAAATAAGCCCACATATATTTGTAAGAAAGACTCTTTGTAAGAGTGAAGAATCTTTGTAATATAGACTTAAGTAATGCGAAAACAATTAGGAATACTGTCTATGTAAATTTAGCACCTGAGATAATTTATATGAATAATTAGGTAGTTTATAGTAATATGCTGAGAAAATAAAAGAGGCAATTTAAAGCTACCCTGGACTGCTTTTATGGTTTAGCATAGGAGGACTAGCAGCACGATAGTGAGAGAGGGATATCCATATCAGATTACACTAAGCAGTTAAGATCCGAGCTGTCATACAGTCTTCACTTAGCTGGGTAACTAGGATAAAAAGGAAGAGTTTGAATATGTTTTACCTGTGGGACAATGTTGAAGTTGCCAGGTAGATGAAAAAATAGGAGTTCCAGCTTGCTGATTATCACATCTACGTTATTTCACGTAACCTGTTTCTAGTCAATGCTAGGCTTATCATACATGCCTAAAGTTGGCCTAGTGTTTCTTCACTTCCTTTCGAGAATGTGTGTTTGTTTTTGGTTTTTACCACTTGTAGCTGGAGTTCGTCCAGTAAGAAGCCTGAATAAGACTGGGGGTCCTCAGCCTAAACTACTTTTGTGAATTTCTTAGATTGGCATGCATCATATATTCTTTATAGAATTATGAGCATAAATAAAGGTTTTCATTATGCTATTTGATACACAGACGTATTTTGAATATTTCTATCCCCTACTTATCGCCTACTCTCCTTGCAATCCAAAGGACCACTTTTCCCCACTAGATCCCTTATTTTTCTTTCCTTTTCATGAGTCAATAA
Organism: Peromyscus eremicus; assembly: GCF_949786415.1. Taxonomy (NCBI): domain Eukaryota; kingdom Metazoa; phylum Chordata; class Mammalia; order Rodentia; family Cricetidae; genus Peromyscus; species Peromyscus eremicus. The sequence continues at coordinate 46,288,155 of NC_081431.1, forward strand.
ATTTAATTAAGGTAGCATATAGAAGAAGGATACTCGACTGTTTACACCATTGAAGAAAATTTCTATCCCTCCTTTAGGCAACTATTGTTACTAATAGCTTCTTTGCAAGGGTAGAAAACTCATAAAATCTACCTGTTAGCTAATATTCTATGAATTGTGAGTAGTAAATCTTGATATGGAAATAATTTATGAACCTTCTTATAACTTTTCTGCTTACAGGTTATGAAACTGCCCCTATCATTGTTATTATGGCCATCTCTGCTTGTCAACTTCCTTTTCCATCTGGTACAATAGGACCATCCTTCTCAATCTAATGGATGACAACCCTAGATTCCTATTTAATAGAAGCTAAAATATTCTGTATTCTTCTATGCACAGAATCTAGATTTATATATATATATATATATATATATATATATATATATATCATAAATACTTATACATCAGTATAGGCATACATATGGGAGATTATATATATATATATATATATATATATATATATATATATATATATGCATGTACTTGTGACATAAAAGCAGAGTCAGGATTAGTGGAGAACAAGATGGATGAGCAAGTGAGGGGGAAGAAGAGAGACATGGTAGGAAGAAGTAGTTTTTGCATGTATGTCATAGTATGTGTTAATGAAAACAATGATAATAAAATCACAGGTAATTAACACAGATAACTCCCTACTTAGTTTCTAAACCACATGACAAACCAGCATCTCAGTTACATTACCACAGTTTAGTTGAATTAATAAGACCTGCACTGGATAATTTTTATCTACATAAATCATGGTAAAAAGTAATGTTTCATTCACTTATATAATTCCCCAAGTTATTTGTGATCAGCTTCATAAAAAATGTGTCAGGTAGAGTTTCCATTGCTATAATGTAGCCCACAGACAGAAGAAACTTAGTGAGAAGTGGAGGAATGGATATACTTCATTTTACAATTTATATTGCATTATACAGGGAAATCAGGGCAGGGACTGAAGGCAGGAACCTGTAGATGTGAATCATTGCAGAGGGAGATTGGCTTACTGGCTTGCTTCTCCTGTCTTTTCTTAGTTTGTTTTCTTACACACCTCAGAACACCTCAGGATTAGCACCACCCGCAGTGTTCTGTGCTCTCCCACATCAATCATCTACCAACAGGCTTGACCACAGACCAGTTGATTGGAAACATTTTCTCATTTGTTGTTCCCTCTTTGCAAATGACTCAAGCTTGTGACAGGTTGAGAGAAAACTAGCCAGAACAGATGGTAGAAAGTAATATGAGAATAATAAAACTAATCGTCTAAATTTCTATTGTTTTATGATACAATTAGAGCTTCATTTGCTAATATTTGAGAATAATAACCTTCATAAAAATAAGTATTTGATTTTGCAGCTGAAGAAATTGTAACATTTTCTTTCATGCTTAATATTTAGGAACAACATTGTAGTAGAAAATATCTGTTCTTGAAAATATCTAAGCTGGGCGGTGGTGGCACACGCCTCTAATCCCAGCACTCGGGAGGCAGAGCCAGGCGAATCTCTGTGAGTTCGAGGCCAGCCTGGGCTACCAAGTGAGTTCCAGGAAAGGTGCAAAGCTACACAGAGAAACCCTGTCTCGAAAAACCAAAAAAAAAAAAAAAAAAAAAAAAGAAAATATCTTATCTAATGTATATCTAAAGGAGATTTATATTTTTTATGAAATAAACTATTTCTAATAAATAGTATTTATGTTTAAAGATGGTGTAATTATATTTCTACACACATCACAGTATTTTACCAAAAATTTAAATATAAATAAGTATATTATTCCTTTTGAACCACAAACAACTAATCGATGATGGGAAAGGGGAAAAATAGTCTTCCCCAGGGAAGAATTCTTAAATTTCCAATACCAACTGCTCAGCCCACAAATAATATACATATAAAAAATATTATATTGACTAAGCAGGCTTAATTTAAAAACTGACAAGTGTATGTGTGTGTGCTAAAGTGTGTGTATATAATTAATAGAAGCCTGAGCTGGGCAGTGGTGGCACACACCTTTAATACCAGCACTTGGGAGGCGGAGCCAGGCAGATATCTGTGAGTTCAAGACCTGCCTGGTCTACAGAGTGAGATCCAGGACAGGCACCAAAACTACACAAAATCCCTGTAGAAAAAATTAATAAATAAATAAATAAATAAATAAATAAATAAATAAATAAATAAGTAATCCTGAAATTGAGAGAGATAGAGAAGTGTATGTATGTGAAGGGTTGGAGAAAATATAGAAGAAAAATGATATGATGATGAAATTTTATTTTAATTTCAGAAAATAAAAAAAATTTAGAATTTTGTTTACTCATTCTTTAATAAATGTAACTCATTTTCTTTAACTTTTTATTTGTCAGACCTAAATTTTTTAAACACACTGAATCTCTTTGTTCCTGCCTTTCCTAGCCCCCTTCAAAAGTTCAACAGGTACAACATGGCTGCCCTTTCAGTGATTTTTTTTGTAGGCAACTAATTGATTCTGGAATAATTACAGCATTTTTCTTCTTGGAATTTTTTTCTTTTTTTTTTTTATTCTGAGTTTCCCTGACTAAAACATAAGCCTTATATATCTATATATCTCTCATTTATCTTTCTTTCTTTCTTTCTTTCTTTCTTTCTTTCTTTCCTTCTTTCTTTCCTTCTTTCTTTCTTTCTTTCTTTCTTTCTTTCTTTCTTTCTTTCTTTCTTTCTTTCTTTCTTTCTTTCTTTTGTGTTGTGTTGTTTCTAAACAGCCTGCTACTTACTTCTCTTTGGTGGAATATCTAGCTTTTGATAGCTTCACACTTTACCACTTTGATTCTTTATTCCATTCATATCCAATTAATATCTCCAGGAAAGAAGCAAGTCCAAGCCCTTTGGAACTTTTCTCAATTATTTTGTTCCTCTTACATTGAAGCATTACACCCTAGATTTAGCCTTTTACTTCATACTGTTAATGTGCACTTTCTTCTTGTCTCTTTCTTTTTTTTCATATTTTCACTAGAGAAAACTGCAGCATGCTTTTGTACCTCCAACTACAATTCTACAGCCAACTCATTAAAAGGAGGAGTGTCAGAAGTCAAGAGAATCAGAACAAACCCACCCCATTAGTAACTCAATGCTCAAACAAAACCTAAAATTATAAAATACTATAAAATGACTCACTTTGATGATTTAACTTCTATGACTAAAAAAAGCTGTACCATAAAGTAAATTTAATAATATTTAAAAGAAGCATCCAATGAAACCTAGTGCATGGAAACTTACTAGACTGAAGGAGATCCTAATGAAGACTTTTTTTAATGGGGAGTATGCAGTCTCAACTGGTCATGACCTGTACACAGGCACAGCTTCCACTGGTGGGACTGGGTTGCATTTCACTGAGTTGTTGGCCAAAGGGGGTCCCATGGAAATCCCTCATACACCCCATGCAGTTGCTGAGATAAATAATTGATCTCTGAAAACAAACAATAGGCTCCATTTCCAAGGACAAAACCCACATAACTCATTCAATATGGAGAACTTGACATGGTGCCTATGTGAAGCTCTCATCCCCATGTTCTCCTGTCTTTGGCAGAAAATATGCTAGGGCAATGGTGGTTCAGAACTTGTGGTAGTATCCAACCAAAATCTGTCTTGGTCTAAGGCCCATTCTACAAGAAGGAACCCATACTCGATACTGCTTCCATAACCAAGAACCAGACTTAGATAGCTCAGAAACCTAGGGAAAAATTAAACAATATATGTCAAAAAAAGAGTGATTCCTATTGGCATCTTGCTATACTCATATACCAGTGTCTCAACCAATCATCACCAGAGAGGCTTCCTCCAACAGTAGATGGGAACAAATCCAGATACCCACAGCCTGATGTTATGTGGAGAGAAGAGTGTAAATTGGAGATCTCTGTCAGATCCCTCCCCTCAGAGTTCAAGGAATCCTGAAGGAGGAAGAGGGGGAGGGGGAGAGGGAGGGGGAGGAAGAGGAGGAGGAGGAAAAGAAGGTAAAGAAGAAGAAGAAGAAGAAGAAGAAGAAGAAGAAGAAGAAGAAGAAGAAGAAGAAGAAGGAGTGTAAACTAAGCAAGATGAATACTCAGAACTCATTTGAGCTCTCAGAATAAAGCAACAATCACAAGGGCCTATATGGGTCTGCACCAGGTGCTGCATACATAATTGCATGTACTTAAAATTATACGGTTATTAGCTTAGTATTTTTATGGGACTCCTGAATATGAGAACAAGTGTGTCTTTGACTCTTGTGCCTGTGCTGGGGACTCTTCCTTATGTTGAGTTGCTGTGTCCAAATTTGATATGATAGTTTTTTGCTTCATCTTATTAAATTTTATTTTCTTATGTTTAGCAGCTATCTCTTAGAAGCTTGTTATTTTCTAATGAAAGAAAGAAAGGGAGTGGATCTGGAGGGAACAGGAGGTACGGAAGAACTGGGAGGAGATAGGGATGGGAAACTATAGTCAAGATATATTGTATAAGAAAAGAATCTAGTCTCTTTTTTTAAAATAAACCAATTAATATTGGATTTTCTCATTTTGCAACAATCAATGGAAAAAATATGCTCATTTCATACTATAAGAAGCAAAGTAAAGAGTGTGAAGCAATACCTCAATACTAACTCACTAGTACTTGATGTGTTACTGTGATTAGACTTATGAGTTTCAAATTGAAATGTATGGCAGGCTGCACTTTAACATTGTATTTTACATTGTGTTGTACATTGTATTTTGTATGAAATATTTCTGAGCATAGATATAGCAATGTCCCACAATAAATTAAAATTTTACAGTGTTAACTATAGTAATATACATTGAATTCCTCCTGTGTTGTGGAAGGTTTAGGAGGGAATAGAAGACAGATATAAATTATTTTCCACTTCAGTTTTATAAAAAAAAAAAAAAGAAAAGAAACAAGTGGCATATAAAAAGGGACGCCAGCAAGTCTTGATCTTATGTTTGTGTGGAAATATATATATTTCAGTTGTTGTCCTTTATACCTTGGGATTTGCCTTTTGTCGTGAATTCAAATCACCCTCATTTCAGTCATTTCCTAGCAGTGGTCCCCCTTTCATGGCTCTTTAGTTACCATGTTGATCCCGTCATTGCCTGCCGTTATATCCTTCTGATTTGAAATGGCCCAAATTGTATAAGGAGTACTGAAAGTTGAAAAACCAAGCCTTGGAAAGAAGAAATAATGCAAATACACCCTTAAAATAAATTTGTGGAGAAATTCTAACATTAGAAAGTGTTAGAGTGTAAGTATAGTTACAAGAAGCTCTGCAGACAACAGTGGAAGGAGGGGCCTGTGGCCAGGACTTGGCCCCTTTCTCAATGTAGCTCAGGCTTGCACTAAACTTACTACGCAGCCCAAGCTGGTTTCTAACTTACAAACTTGGTGCCTCTGTCTCCCAGTTGTGGGTATGCCATAATGCTGGAGTCTATATAATTTACAATCATAGCCACAAAACAAAGCATTAAATTATGACTATGACTTTTATTATTTTATCATGACTCATTTTGAAAAGGAAGTCATTAATACTTAGCAATAGGTTCATTGATTGTTTCACTAAATAGTTATGACCCTTACTCAGATTGTTCATTGAATCCATGTTATGTTTTGGATATTTGGATATAAATTTATTAACAAGGCATTGTTATTAATGTGTTTTTATAATATCTAGAATGTTATTTCTCTCATAGGGTGTATCAAATAATTTCCTAATAAATACTTCATAGAAAACATGAAAGTAATCCACTATGCATTATTCCCAGATCTCATTCAAGCAAGGCCATCTTTCTCTAATGTCATACCATTTTAAGTATTAGATTGGTGTAAATTACAAAACAAGGTATTGAAAGAAAGATGAAATATCAAAGGTTTTTTTTTTTAGTTATTTTTCACCTCAAGTTTACCATGAAATGAAAACCCTCCAGATACACTGGAGCAGAATTCCCTCTGTTTTCTTGGTCCATGTTGCCCTTTCTCAGGAATGCACATTGGGATGGGGAATTTCTTGATTTCTTACTGTCAGCTAGTGTACTAAGATTTTATATACTTTAATTTATTTAGCTATAGGTCACAGAAGACACTTTTCTACCAGACGAACAAGCTTTTGGCTCTTCTGTTTAATATATTACATCTTTGCATTTATTTAATTGAAATTATCATATTGTGTAAATAATGAGGGTTATCATGAAAATTAAATGTTATGTTGTAACTAATTCATTTTGAAATAATTTAACAGTCATTGGTTTTTACACTAATTGCTTTACAGGATTAATGAATTTACATAGTTATTTGAGTCTCATTACTTGGCTGAGTGTGTGGGGGAAAAGCAAGCTAATAAAGTAGCTGAAGAAGGTTTGGCAGAAAGTGTGTTGGAAAGAAAAGCTTTGCTACAGCTCAGGTTTACTTTCTTTGCAAAGGCTTATTTCTCTCTCTCTCTCTCTCTCTCTCTCTCTCTCTCTCTCTCTCTCTCTCTCTCGTTTTGTTTTCAATACTGTGAGGAAAACACAAATTGAAATCAAATAAAGTCCCATATAGCACATCTTTACTTTTGCAAACGTGAATTTCCAACCTTAACTAAGTAGAATAACCCAGAACCTGGGCAGCTAGTTCCAGGACGAGTGAAGAAGTGACAGACGCTAAAATGAAGAAGGTCAGACAGTGGAGAACAGGCCGGGCAGTGGTGGCTCGTGCCTTTAATCCCAGCACTCAGGAGGCCAAGGCAGGTGGATCTCTTGTCAGTTTGAGGCCTACAAAGTGAGTTCCAGGGCAGGCTCCAAAGCTACACAGAGAAACCCTCTGTCTTGAAAAACAAAACCTACCAACCAACCAACCAAACAAACAAACAAAAAACAACAGAGAATAGCAAAAGAACACCACTGTGGTAGATGCAGATGAAAATGGGGAGTGCCTATTTTCTTCTTTTTTTAATATATATTTTTTATTTTATAATTAACTTAATTTCACATATCAGCCACAGATTCCCCCGTCCTCCTCCTCCCACCCCCCAGCCCCTCCTCCCACCAATCCACCCCCCCCCCCCATTTCCACCTCCTCCAAGGCAAGGTCTAACAGCCACCAAGGAAGCGCATACATTGTTTGATTCATTTATGACACAAAGCATTCTGAATCTTATTCCAATTAAAATTTCAGACGATTGAACTTTGTCAACAATACAGTGCTTTATTTCATTTCACCGCTATGAAAATGTCTTTCTAATTTACAAATGTTTGTATGAATCAAGGCAAGGGTGGACATGAGGAAGTATTTTCAGGTTACAATGTGTTCAGTTGACAGAACCATCTCTTGGTTGACAGTAACAGAAGAGGTATGGTCAAATATTAATGCAATTTATCTTTATTTAATAATTTAGACACAATAATGGCTAAATAGCTATCCTAAATCTTCAATTATTCGTTTTACTTTTTTGTTAAACTAATATCCTTGATTTTATAAACCATATATTTTGAATCAACTAAATTCTTTGCAACTCTTGTTAATAACATAGTATTTGTTTTACTTTTATAAAATTTGCTTTGCCATTCTGGCATATTTATATTATTGCAACAAGTGAGAAATAGATTACTATGAAAAGGCAGCTAACTTTATATTTGCCTTTTACTTTCATACTCTTACAACTCTTAATATATATTACTGAATTTGCATATGTATTCCAATAAATTTTTTCTTGAAATTTATTAATGCTAAGGTAAAAATATTCCACAATAGGATTCTTTTTTTGTAAATGTTCCATCATCCTTTTGACAAAATGTGGTGGTATTATGTTCCCCAAAATATTGTGCACCCTAATAAACTTATCTGGGGTCAGAGAACAGGACAGCCACTAGATACAGAGGCCAGCAAATGGTGGCATTCATGCCTTTAATCCTAGCATTCCAGAGGCAGAAATCCCTCTGGAATCTCTGTGAGTTCAAGGCCACATTGGAAAGAGCCAGGCATGGTGACACATGCCTTTAATCCCAGAAAGCGAGCCTTTAATCCCAGGGAGTGATGGCAGATAGCAGAAAGGTATATAAGGCATGAAGACCAGGAACTAGAAGCTTTTGGCTGGTTAAGCATTCAGGCTTTCAAGAAGCAGTTCAGCTGAGATTCATCTGGATAAGGACTTAGAGGTATCCAGTCTGATGAAACAGGATCAGCTGAGGAACTAGTGAGGTGAGGTAGCTGTGGCTTGTTCTCTGATCTTCCAGCGTTCACCCATATACCTGGCCTCAGGTTTGATTTTATTAACAAGACCTTCTAACAATTCATGCTACTTAAGTTTCTCTCAAATACTGAAATATAGTTAGTTTAATGATTTTACCAGCTACAACGGTGAAGTGTACTCTCATGTCTTTTAAGTTCAGAATAGTGCCCCGGTGGAATTACCTGGGCATGTGGTTAGTTAATGATCTGGTACGTCTCTTCCTACCTCACACTAAAAGCTACTATTAAACCAAAGTCGACATGCCCTCCTTCAGTCTAGATATCAGGTCATGAACTTATCCTACTTCTTAAGCTTTTATTATTCATTTTTCTTACTTTTAACCACATTGTAAATTACATTTCTTCTATTAAGAAAGTAAGGTTTTTTTTTTTTAATAAAAGTTAGTACTTATATTAATTCTCACTTTCTATTTGGAATTTAGAGAGCTAAAAGTAAGTTCTCAAATTCCAGTGCTCCTATGTTTTAGTCTAAGAATTTGTTACACTTTACCAGAGGTGTCAAAGTGCAGTGCAAATTTGGATCAACTCTTGTATTTACAAATGAAGATTCATTAGGATACAAACATGTCTCCTTAAAGAGGCATGATTCGCACCTGCCCTTACTGTACACCAAGAAACTGGAATTGCAATAATTGCTCAATGGAAAATAAACTGCTTATCATTTATCCACTCACAAAACAACAACAACAAAAATGGTTTCTTCTCTACCTCTACAACAACAATCCAAAGGTATTCATTAGATGGAAATCTTTAATATATTCATGCCAGCTGATCCCAACAGATTCAGAGGCTGTGGTGGGCACACAACATATTCCTGTATCTACTCTATAGTTTCATAACTACTAAATGATGAGAAATAGTTATTCATAAAGCTCATATGTTTAAAGTGCAGGTAACATGATATATATTACCCAGTCTGTCAAAAACTTACCTAGGCATCTGGTGTATTATATATTTCTGCTAGAAATGCTTATATTATCTTTTATTGCCATGTTTATTTAGGATTTGAAATAATACAAGATTAGCTAAGTTTGAATCATAATTATGTATGAACAAAAAAGATCACACTAGTTTTTTTTTATTTTTTATGAAATTTTTTATTTATTTTACATATCAACCAGTTTTCCCCTGTCCTTTCCCCCACCTCCCATCTACCCCTTCCCCATCAACTCCCCTTCCATTCAGAAAGGGGCAGGTCTACCATGGGAGTCACAGAAGCATGGTATATCAAGTTGAGGCAGGACCAAGCTCCTCTCCCTCCATCAAGGCTGGACGAGGCATCCCAGCATGGAAAATAAGTTCTAAAAAGCCAGCTAGCTCATGCACCTGAGACAGTCCTGATCCCACTACTATTGGCCCCACAAATAGACCAAGCTACACAACTGTCACCCACATGCAGAGGGCCTAGGTCGGTTCCATGCAGGCTCCCTAGCTATGGGTCCAGAATCCATGAGCTCCCAATAGCTCAGGTCAGCTCACACTAAAATTTTTATGTGATGTTTTAATTATTAATACTAATTTTAAATGATAATTATAGGAAATCTTTTCCCTTTATTTTTTTCTTCTGTCAAAAACCTATTTTAAATTTATTTTTCAACATACATTGTGGGAACTTATAAATATATCGTACCTCTATACTTTACTTGCATGTAAATTTAGCTTGTATCCAAAGAGCTGAAATAGTTGAATAGTTTATCTTTTTAAATTAATACTTATAAATAAGTCTAAATTAATGATTCCATAACTGGATATGTCAGTCATTGTGACATATCCATATCCTTCTTATGTGGATGCATCTGTTGTTTACCATATTATCTGAGTTACATCAAAAAACAAATGGTACATTGTGTTTAACAGGATGTACAGACTGAGCACCTCTTATTCATATATTTAGACATGTGCACGTGTGTGTGTGATGTGTAACAAACATTAAAGAAAAACTATGAATTTTACAGAGACACTTACATGAGTAAGTTCGACAGAGAAGGGGGAAATGTAATTCTAATCTCAAAACATTAAAAAAATTTAAAATGAGGGTTGTTTGTAGTGACTCAGGAGGCTGTGAATAACCACCTATGGAATAACGCATCATCTGATTCCCCACATGAGGGTTTTTGTACTCTTTGAATTGAATGATCCAGAAATAATGCAGGATCCAGATACAGGAAAAGCAGCAGGTCACTTGAGAAGAGTTGGAAATACGAGTGAGTGGAGGAAAGCAGCTTGTCTTTAATGAAGTGAAAAGAAACCACAGAGGTTATAGCTACTTGGCACTCAGTTTCTGCCTACTACATGCCAGCAACTGAACTTTAAAAATCCCTCGCTGTTTTGAGTCATTTTATGCTATGACACATCTTTTCTGATACACAATTGTAGTCTTTTGTCCTTCTGAAGACACCAACAATTTCATCCACTATTCTGTTTTATATCACATATTTTTCATCTTATATTATATTTGAAAGTAAAGACAAATGATTCAACAAGAAAGTCTATTTTAGGAGTATTTATTGTATTCTGGAAATAAAGACAAAGATATAAATTCTTATTTTTGAATAGATTTTTTTTCTCTAATCTGGACAAAAACTACTTTTCAATCTCTATGCATATATCCATATATTCTTGTACTTATATATAATGTATGAACAACATAGTCAACATGTACATATGTATGGATATAGATATATTGATATAATACCATATTAATTCACAAGAAATGGTATAAATAATGACATTATTAGTTTATTAATAACTAGCAAATGGTGTAATTTAACATAGAAACAGCATGAAAATAAATATATGTAAATTGCAGATAGGTATATAAAGTAAACATAACTTTAACAATGTACACATTCTTTATACACATGTTTTCAAAATGTACAAATTCTTCACATGGGGGGGTGGGTTGGGGATGAATGCTGGGGGGCAGGAGGAAGCAGGACAGGGGAATCTGTGGTTGGTGTGTAAAATGAATAGAAAAATCTCTAAATTAGAAAATATGGCCAATGAACAGTACTGTTATTATTTCTTTGCTTATACATAATAATTTATTAATATATGCATACATTATATTATACTCTATAATTCAAATTTTATATTTTGGACTATTATACCAATGATATAAGTGTATTATACAGAAACATTAAGAAAGAACACAGTTATTAAGAAGAGATGTTTTCTTATTTTCCTCAAAACCTTATGCAAAAATGCAACTTATTCTTCAAACCTTTAAATTTTTCCTCCTATATTGACACACATATAATTTAAAGTGCTATTATATGTTATTTCTCTGTCTATATACACACATATAGATTTAGATATTTTGGGGAGGGATTACAATTAATTCTTTTACTAAGAAACAAAACCTCTCTTCAGATATGAATAAAAAAATACTGAACTAAATTTAAAATTGAGTGAGCCCTAAATCAGTTATTCTTAAAGTAGTAAACATACTAATGAGATTTCTGAGATGGATGAAATCACAGCTCTCTCTCTATACAGCTATCAGATTCCATCTACTGCTGATAGGTGTGTGAGATAAATGGCATCTGTCCTCCTGTGAGAAGGCACCATAGTGTCTTCTGCTTTGTGGGACTCATCCGAATTGCTCTTGGTAGTTGGGATGACAATTTGTCCTAATTAATTACTGTCATGTAGAGAAAAGGAAAACTCCTAGTTTATGACTATCAGACAGTTAGAAAGCAGAGGTGTCTGGTGTTTTATCTTTGTGTTTTATCCAGACTTTAAGATGAATGCTGAAATATAATAAAAAGAAAAAGACAGATTTTAAATTAAAATTACAAAAGTGATGGAGCATGCCTTTAAACTCTCACTTTGGAGATAAAGGCAAGAATATTCCTGTGAGTTTGAAGCCAGGTTAGTCTGTATGGGGAACTATATAGCATGATGCTGTCTCAAATAAGTTAATAAATAGACAAATGAATGAACATTTTTTTTTCAAATACTTATTTTATGCAGGAGATTCTCTAATAAGAAAGTGGGGTAAATGCTTTTTTTTTCTATTGGGACCAAAGAATATCCATTGAAAATACTTGTATTATTTTAAAATTAAATTATTATGATATTAAATCTTTGTCATACCTTGCTAGCCTAGCATCTGTTTGAAGCTGGACTTCACATATGAAGAGACTATAGTAGAGGTTAATGCTATTCAGTCAAATATTTATGTATGCTTTTTTTCCAGGAGTGTAGAAAAGATGTACTTAAGTTTCTCTCATTACAACAGGCATGCTCATATTATTTTCTTTACTCATGAAGTTATGAGGAGGAATTTGCTTGGACTGTTTCTTAAATTATGTTGTTTCTTTGATAAATTATAATAGACTAGCTAGTTGAGGTTTGTCTGAATGTTGAACCTTGTTGAGTAATACGAAGATCATAATACAGACTCACACAGCATAGTTGTGGAATAAGAAGAAAGTGACCATTTGCTATTTCAAGCTGTGGAGGGGATGAGATATATTTTCTATGTAATATACCTAATTTTAACTCATAAAAGATCATGGACCTTCACTGCATATGTAACCATTTATTACATTACGAAGGACTCTATGCCAGTCATTTGACTATAATCCAATTTTCCTATTACTAATTAGCACAAGTGTTACCTCAAGGTGATTCTGTGGTAAATTGATTTTTATTTTGAAAGATTGTGTGTGTGTGTGTGTGTGTGTGTGTGTGTGTGTGTTTTGCTCATGTTCTTTTTTAAGTTCATGATGAGATGCCTTCTTTTAGCTCCTAAAGAATTTGAAGGAAGTATGAAAGATTCAGATAACTAACACACATAGTTGGAAGTGTTTATCAGTTCATTGGGAAACATCGAAAAGAATATTATGTACTGAAAGAGCAGTCAATTGTTACTCTAAAATACAAGTGAACATGGACCAGATTATTAGATAAAAATAAATTTAATGTACACAGAGTTTGAAATGGCATTGGTACCTGGCAGAAGTCCAGTTTTTAAAAGTGCAAAATACTGTGAGAAAAGTACATAAATAATAATATATGTGTAGATGCTGTTCTAAATGAGCAAACTTATAGATTATGAAGTTTTTAATCAAGAGTCTATTATATAGCTCAAGAAAGAAGAATTATGTACAGATATATTTTGAACAAGAAATTATGAAATATTTTATAGGCAAGTAAACTAGAAAATAAATAAATATTTGCATTATATATTTTCAGATACTATCAATATTCTTTGTTGACAACTACATGAATTTAACACATTGCCTATAAATTTTTAATGGCAAGGGAAATCTGGGAATAAATGTGTACGTTTACAAGTAAAAGCAGTAGAAATTAATTATTATATGGCAGTACCTATGATGCTTAAAGGTATGAATAGGCACAATGCCAGTAATATATAAACATGAGGAAACAATAAAGACCTTCAAATTAATCCACATTCTTTTTTGTTGTTGTTATTGAAGATAAGGTTTCTCTATGTAGCTTTGGAATCTGTCCTGGAACTCGCTCTGTAGAAGAGACTGGCATTGAATGCACAGAGATTCACCTGCTTCTGCCTCCTAAGTGTTAAGATTAAAGGAGTGCACCCCCATGTCCAGCTTTATTCCACATCCTTATTAATCATAGTTTCACAAATTACTCAAAATTTATTTTTAGTTGCAAGATGAGAGAAATTGATCAAATTGCAATGTTCTACAGATGGATATCCATTTTTGCCGGGACTGTTGGTTGAAAAGACTGTTTTCTTCCTTGTACAAGATTTTGTGACCTTTGCCAAAAATTAGTTCTATCGGCTTTATAGATTTATTTCAGGGTCTTCGATCATTTTCTTTTGCTCCACAGGTCCATTTCTGTGGTAGTACAATGGTCTCTTTACCGTCATAGCCCTGTTGTATATCAAATATCAGGATGCATCCACTATTTTTTCTTTCTGCTGAGAATTCTGCTGGCTATTTGTGGTCTTTTGTGTTTTTACAAAAATGTTAGGATTGATTTTCCTATTCCACTGGAAAAGGTAATTGGAATTTTTTTGAGGGTTACATTGAAACTTTGGTATCCATTTTATTGATTTCTTAGATATATTTATATTATTTAATGAGAATGAATGTTTTTCCTGCATGGGTGTATTGCACAGCATGTGCCCAGTGCCTGAGTGCATTAGAAGAGGATGTTATATCTGATTCCCTGGAACTAGAATTACAGATGGTAATGAACCACCACATGGCTACTGGGTACCAAACCCAAGTAAGAGCAACAAATGTACTTAAACCATTTTTTTAGTTGTTTTGTTGGATTTGGAGGATTACTTAATTTTTGACAATTTTATACTTGTATAGACTGCACTGTAGTTACATTTCCCCTGACTACGAACTCTAATTCCAATTCTACCTCTGCTCAGCCTTTTCCCAATTGCATATACTCTCATATTCACATCTCTCTATATTTTATTTTTAGACTTCATAAAAGTAGTCATAGGTGCTATGTGTTCATTATTGGAAAATTGCCGTATCGATATTATAGTGCCACACAGCAACTCTCTTCATCCCGTGGCTACCATATTTCTTCTAACTCCTTTGTCAAATGTTCCCTGGGACTTGGAGGGCTGAGAGAGGTCTCATTTGTGATGAAACATTCAAACTCATTAAAAAACTTTCTTCATATTTTAGACCTTCTCTTCAAATCCGTCCATGATTTCATTTAATTTGTTTATGGCTCAACAGATTCCTTTAATTTATGGATCTCCTTACTTGAATCTTCTATCTGACTGTTAATTCTCTTTAAACTCAGACAGTGCAGATAACTCTGCTGTTCTAGCTTTCTTTCCAGGTCACCTGAAAGTTGGAAATGAGTCCCAGTGTATTGTTGTCTCATATCTTTGGGAATGAGTTTTTGTTGTTGAATTTTCTGCCCCTCTTCTGTTAAAAGTAGCTCTATGTTTTTACTTTTCTCCTTTTCAACTTTATTTGTTCTTTTTAGTTTCTGTGAGTCCTCTTCAGCTTTCTTCATTGAAATGTATTTTCTATAGATTTTTTACCGGGGGAGACACAATGACTGTCTTCATTTGTTTGCTAGCCATCATATTTTTCCTCCCTAGCTACATTATATGATTGTGCTCTACACTTGTGTCCCTGTTAATGTATTAGTTCCAGAAGCACTAGGGAGCTAGTTGAAGAAGGTGTGTGATTTGTAGATATTTTACAGCACAAGGTATCAGTAACAATTCAGTGAACTAGGGTAGGAGCCAAGGAAAGAGGAGAAAAGTGTACATTATAAATAAGGCTATAGGATGGAAGTGTGGAAGACAATATACAGTTGATATAGGTATGAAGCTGTAGAGGAAAAGACATTTGTAGGTGTAGAGAAGTTAAGAACAATCATAAAGTTCCAGTCTAGCGAGACAAAAGTTAAAAAAATAATGGCTTAAAATTAATGCACAATTCTATAAGTATCCATAAAACAGTTAATTGGAAAGGGAAACTAAACTAAAATTAGAATAAAAAAGGTAAAGAGACAACATTAAAGAAAAATAAACTATTAACTTAAACCATACATATGTAAAATTCAACTGGGCTTCTAACTATCACACCCACAAACAATAGTCAAACAGTAACTCTCTTCTAATCTAGACTCCAAGTTTATTCTTAAATAGTCCAGGTTTCTCTGTGAGATGCATAAAGCCATGCCCACTTGAAATTCAGTCTTACAGAGGACTGCTGATTTGCTGTTGAGGTGGCTGAGGTGATCCTTACTTGACCGTGTGAAAGCCAGACAAGGAGTAAAATTGATACCTCCCAAACTGATCATCACACAGGGTAACAGGGTGGGCCATAGTCTTCACCTTGACCCCAGGCTGTGATGGACTGGGTAAGAGTCTCCTTGCCTCCTAACTCAAAGAGCTTGTATAAGATGTCAAGATCTAAGCAGGTGCTTCTTATAGGGAAAGGGACTGCCTTAGCTCATTACATTTTTGATTATTTTCAAATGAAATGTTGTTTTCTGCAGTGATGTAGATGAAACTCGTGCATCCATGTATGCTGAGAAAATACTCTGCCGCTGAGCTATGCCTTAAGCCAATATTTAATTTCATCTAAACCAATGGAATTTTTCTTTCCCAGTCTACTACACTAACTGCTGAAGGAATTTCTTTTTATTAACATTCACATGCTTTTGTGAACCATGGGTGAAATCTGTTAAGAGATATAATTTGTTGTATCATTTCCAAATTAGAGTTCTTTCTAAACAAGTGCTGATGTTTCCAAATTGCCTATGATCAAGGTTGCTGTATTTCAACTTGATAGAATCCAAGGATCCCTAAAGTATTACTTTGTGTCAGGAACCATATATATTGGTTATCTGGGAGCCTAGGGAGAATGCCTAGCAGATTTTGTAATTTCTGGTCCTTGATACCCAGATCCACACATCCTAACAACCTTGGAGAACAGGCCCATGAGATACTGAATGTCAGGTATGTTGACAATATAAATTGCACATTGCAAAATTGCAAATTGCTCAACCATTTTCTTTAAAAAGTTACATAAAGAAATGTGTACTTAAAAGATATGAATACATCAACTCCAAATTTTCATGAAAAGAAATGTTTCACTTTTGAAAAAACATCTATTTTCAGAAAACACATAAAAATAAATTCAAACCATTTGGCAAACTTAAAAAAATATAAATTACTCAAAGTTTATAAAGTATAGTTTTAAGATTATAATCATAATTTATTTAATTTGGTTACAATGGGAAAATAATGTGTCAATCTTAAATTCTACAATTTACTAAAATCGATGTGGCCATTCATATATTTTCAAAATACACAGTTTTACCATCCTGTTCCCTTATAGAGGGAGACATCATGGAGAGATAGTGAGAAACCAGGTGCTAGGGAAGTACCCAGGAATCCCCAAGGATGACTCCATCTTAGACTATTAGCAATAGTGGAGAGGGTACCTGAACTGGCTTACCACAGTAATCAGATTGGTGACTACCCTGTCATAATAGAGCCTTTCTTCAGTAACTGATAGAAGCAGATGATGAGTTCCACCAGGCTGAGCTCCAGGAGTCCAGTCAAAGAGAGAGAAAAGGGATTCTATGCGTAAAGGCATTAAGATCATGATGGGGAACATACATAGAAAACCAAACCAAACTAGTGAGAACTCATGAAATTTAGATCAACAGGTGTAGAGCCTGCATAGGATTGGACTAGGCCCACTGCATAGTAAGAGAGTTGTGTAGCTTGATTTGCTTGGGGGACCCCCAGGCAGTAGGATTAGAATCCATCCTTGGTGCATGAGCAGGCTTTTTGGAACCCAGTATCAACGATGAGACACCTTGCACAGCCTTGAGGCAGGGGGAGGGGCTTGGACCTGCCTCTACTGAATGTACCAGGCTCTGCTGACTCCCCATTAGAGGCCTTACCTTTTTGTAGGAGGGAATGGGGGTTGGGTTGGGAGGCAGAGACTGGAGGAGCAGGAGGAGGGAAGAAGGAAATCTTTGATTGGTATGTAAAATGAATTTAAAATTTTTCTTAATAAAAAATCAAAACAAAAACATAATAAACAGTTTTACTTCACTCTTGTTTTAGCTCTTTATCTTGAAACACAATTTTCTACTCATAAAATGATTAGATATACTGAATTATATAACCTCCTTTCTTTGATTTTAAATATTCAAACATTTTTTCTTTGAATAATATCTTTGCTGTTTGCCTATACATGTATTTTTACTTTTATGCTACTAAACATCTCTTGAATTATTAACCATGAGAAAAGAAAGAGAAAAATGTTTATATAATTGAAGCACCTTGCTCAAGGCCATACAAGTAAGTAGCTAGCAATATTTTTTATTTTTATATTAAGCCTCATGGGTGTTTTAATTCACACCATTCCAGGAATTTGATTGGTATATGTTTTTTAATCTATGGATATAATTAAAGGCTAAAAATCTCTTGAGTACTAAGTCAAGGACAAGAAAGTGCTAATATAAAAATCAATGAATAGGTCTGAGAGGTAAAATTAACCCAATATTTCTTTTTGTTAATTAAGGTAATATATAGGACAATGAACTTGAATATTGAATGACATTAATTCTTACTTACTTTTAATGTTTGAGAGCTGATAGTACACTAGTGACTGTTTTGCTGAGGTAATTATAGCTGATGCTGAGTTACTCCTCACTGATTGATATGTGTTATCTGGGACAGCTGAAGAACACAAGGACAAAGGCAGTCATTGATTAACTGTCACTTCATTCAGGCAGCCTATGAAAGAATGAATTGCGTTATCTCTTCATCGAGTTGATGTGACCGAACTGATCACAAAGTAAGAGTGGTTCTAACTAATAATACACTAAATGAACAGGTATTAATGGTGAGGTATATTGATCCACTAACAAAGCAGAGCAAAACTGAAGAAATTATTATGGTTAAATAAGGAAACTGAAGAGGACAAATGAAGATTACATATTAACACTTAAGGTTCAAGTATATCAAGGTAAATTAAGACATTATATTCATCACATTACAGAGCAATTGACCAAAAATAAAATATAAGAATTTTCCATTACTTTTAATGTTTGACTATAAGATGTACTTCATAATTACAAATGGAAAATAAAGTATAAACCTTAATAGTGCAACTTGCTTTTAAAAATGTAATAGTAATTACATTTGGTCAATGAAAATATTTAAAATGGGATAATATTTAAAATATAGAAGCAATTATAAATATATATGTAAAGACATTCATTTTCAGTGAAGATATGTTAAAGTATATAGCTAAGGTTTCTCTAACATATGGAAAATATTTCTTAAATATTGACATTTAAAAACAAACTTCTTCCAATTTTAATCAGATTTTAAAAGGATACCATTATAAATATGAAGATATCCATTGCCAGAGATTTTGTTAATTAAACTAATTAAACTGATTGAGTCTCATGAAATATTGTTGAGCTTATGTTTAAGGAAATAGCCTTATTCATTTCTTCTACTTAATTGAATGAAAATAGGACATCTTTGTCTATTTTGTGATACTATAAACTGGAAGAACCAAAGTTGACATAGAAATGAAAAATCCTGTACAAGCTATTTATTGATGAACATGACTGGTGAAAGTAGTAATTTCAGAGATAAATAGGACAGGGATGCAAGAACAGTAGGATTTGGGCAAAACTCCTTCTACTAACAGAGGTAATAGAGAGGTATAACGGAAGTCACGTGGATAACCTACATCTCAATGTCAAGGAAAAGAACTGTATAAGTAAAATAAACGCTATTCAAGCAAGGGGAACTGTGTCCAGGTTCCAAAGCCCACATAAAAATCACACACATGCCTATAAACTCAGCACTGAGAGGACTCTGGTGCCCAGTGGGCAGCCAGTACAACTGGGATTCTGAGCTTCTTGTTTTTGTTTTTGTTTTTGTTTTTATTTTTTTTGAGAGACCACTGCAACCCTGATACCAAAACCTCATAAAGACTCAAGAAAGAAAAAAAGAATTTCAGACCAATTTCCCTTATGAATGTAGAAGTAAATATTCTCAATAAATTATTTGCAAACTTAATCCAAGAAAACATCAATAAGATCATTCACCATGGTGAAGTAGAATTCATCCTAGAGATAGAGGCATGGTTCAACATATATAGATTGATAAACATACAAATTGGAAAGGAAGAAGTCAAGGAAACTTTATTTGAGGGTGATAAGAAAGCATGAGTAAACAGCTATCAAAATTCCAACAGTAAACACCTACAGCTGATAAACACTTTCAGCAAAATAGCTGGATACAATATTAACAAAAAAATCAGTAGGTCTCTTCTATACAAATGAAAAACTAACTGAGAAAGAAATTGGAAAGAAGGGAATCACTTTTCCAATTTGGCCTCAAATAATATAAAGTATCTTGGGGTAACTCTAAGTGAGCAACTAAAAAGATATTTATGATAAAAAACATTAAGACATTGAAGAAAGATATCAGAAGAAATGAAAAATTATTTCAGATGATATCATGATCTCCCATGCTCAGGGACTACTAGGATTAATACAAGAAAAATGGCCATATTAACAAAAGCAATCTACAGATTCAAGACAATCCCCATCAAAATTCCATTACAATGCTTACAGACCTTGAAAGAGCAATATTCAACCTCAAAAGGAAACATGAAAAAAAAAAACAGGATTTTTAAAGCAATTCTGAACAACAAAAGAATTGCTGAGGGTATCACCATCCCAGATTTCAAGTTATGCTACAGATCTATAGTAATAAAAAGGCATGGTATCTGCAGAAAAACAGACAGCACTCATCACTGGAATCAAACTGGGGGCTCTGACTTAAATCCACACACCAAAAATCACCTCATTTTTTTTTATTAAGTATATAGAAATATGGAGAAGAAAGACAACATGTTCATCAAATGGTGCTGGTCAAACTTGAGGGCTGCATGTAGAAGAATCCAAACAGATCCAAACTTATCTTCCTGCACAAAACTCAACTCCAAGTGTCTCAAAGACCTCAACATAAGACCAGATATACTGAACCTAATAGAAGAAAAAGTGGGAGATAGTCTTAAACACATTGGTGCTGGAAATGACTTTCTGAACAGAACATGGACAGTGCAGGCACTAAGATCAACAGTTAATAAGTGGGACCTCATGAAACTGAAAGGCTTCTGCATGACAAAGGACACCAGCATTTGGACAAAGTATCAACCTATAGAATCAGAAAACATTTTTAACTTGCTACATAGATGACAGATGTGGTGAACACAAAAACACTAGAAATCAAAAATATAATCCAATCAAAAAATGAGATAAAGATCTAAACAGAGACTTTCCAAAAGAGGGAGTTCAAGGAAACTCAAGTAGTGGAGTAATAAAGAAATGTTCAACATCCATAGCCATCAAAAAATGCAAATCAAAAATTTTGAGATTTTTGTCTTACACCTGTCACAAGAGTTAACAACACATATGATAGCTCATGTTGGTAAGGATATAGACTAAAAGGAACTCTCATCCATTGCTAATGGAACTGGAAACTTGTACAGCCAGTGTGAATATGGAATATGGGAATCAATCTACTTTAAGACTCAGGAAGACTGTTCTTTTGCATATACTTCATTTTACTACAGAGACACTTGCTCAGCCATGTTCACTACTTCTCTATTCACAATTGTCAGAATTTGGAAACAACCTAAATCCAACCTAAGAATGGATAAATAGAATATGATACATTTGCACAATAGAGTATTACTAGACCATTAAAACAGCAAAATAATACATTTCATTGGTAAGTGGATGGGACTAGAAAAAAAAATCATCCTTAGTGAGGGATCCCAGATCCAGAAAGATAAAACAGTATGTATTTACTTTTTTTTTCTTTTTTTTAAGATTTATTTATTTATTATGTATACAGCATGTATGACTACAGGCCAGAAGAGGGCACCAGATCCCATTACAGATGGCTGTGAGCCACCATGTGGTTCCTGGGAAATGAACTCAGGACCTCTGGAAGAGCAGTCAGTGCTCTTAACCTCTGAGTCATCTCTCCAGCAAGTATTTACTTATATATGAATATTAGTGTTAAGTCAATGATAATAAAGCTGCAATTTGTAGAACCCAGAGGCTAAGTATAGTCTAAGGGACTAGTGCATATAGATGGATCTGGTTAGGAAAGGGAACTGGATTTATTAGTTGTGGATGGATGGAGAGTGGTGGGGATAGTAGGAGAGGTGGACAAGAGAGGGAATATGAAGACAGACAGCTAAAGTAAAGAGTTGTTTGAAGGATAGCCTGGAAACTTAATTTAGTAGAAGCTTATATATATATATATATATATATATATATATATATATATATACACACACACATACATATATATATATATATGTGTGTGTGTACACACATATATATGCATGAATATATGTATATGTACATATACATGTGTGTGCGTGTTTGTGTGTGTGTGTGCGTGCGCGCGTGCGTGCGCGTATTTGAAGGTTACCTAAATGAAATTGCCAAATAATGCTGGAGACAGAGCCCCTACCAGCCTTCTCTTTTCACTAAATAAAACTTCGAGTACCAGGATTGGGTTGTTGGCCAAAGGGGTTCCATGGCAGTCCGCAAACTACCCAAACTGTTGCCAAGACTGTAGATTGCTCTCTAAATACTGTTGAAAATGACGCATTGCTGAAGACAACATCTACACAGCTCCTTGAATGTGGAGAAGTCTACTGGCGTCTATACAGTGCCCTCATCCCACATTCTAGCATCTGAGATACAGAAAGGTACTTGGCAAGACAGCAAAAGGAAAACACAAACACCAATCCAGCCACAAACCCTCTGATACATTGGTGTCCTGCTTGCAAGATAAGCTAGGACAACAGTGACACAAAGCTTTTGGAAGTTATCAAACAACTGATATGACTTAAGGCCCATTCCAGAGGAACCCATACCTGACAGTGTTCAGGTGACAAAAAAAAAAAAAAAAAAAAAAAAAAAAAAAAATCTGAGATTAGATAGCCCAGGGATCTACAAGTGAAACTAAATACTGTTGTTCTGAAAAAAAAAAAAAAAAAAAAAAACAAAACCCCAAACCCAAATAATAAAAAATATACCAATAAAATGACTCCTAGTAACATTCTGCTGCACTCATAGATCACTGCCTTATGCAGTCATCATTAGAGAATCTTCCTCTTGAAACAGATGGGAACAAATACAGAAACTCATGCAGTGGATAGCTTTTTGAGCCATGCCCTGAAGTACTGCCCCTAGTGAGGCAGTTGTAGCTGTTACACTTGCCTATAACTCTGAGGTACCTGCCCCGGGACAGGACCACTGAGGATCCTTAAGACTGAGGTGCAAGTAAGCCCTCGCTTCTTGACTACTTCGTGGTTCTGGAAGCTGAGATCTTGGACCAAGCCATTCACACGGGACATATCTCAGCTTTCCAGGACCCTACAACAAATCTCCTGTGGTGGTGAGTTTACTCCCAAATAAATTCCTTTCATCATTAAATAGACTCCGTGGATTAATCCCAATAAACTCATAGACAAGCATGTAGAGAGTGAGAGACCTTAGAACACTGTTCTAAATGGAATTTCTCCATCAAATCCCTCTGCTCATTGTTTAGAAGTTAGAAGTAATATAAGAGCCAGTGGGGATCGATGGAATCAAGAAAACAAGGCACTTTAAATCAAAATAATCAAAGGGTTTTTGAACTCATAGAGACTGGGCCAGCATGCACCAGGCCTGAACAGGTCTCCACCAGGAACTTTATGTATAGTTTATGTCTTTCAGTTTATTGTTCTTGTGGGATTACTGAATACGAACAAGTGGGTCTTTCTTTCTTGTCCCTTCCCTTGGGTTTTGTTTCTTAGGTTTATTGTATTCAATTCCAATATATTGCATTATATTTTATTATGATATAATTTATTATAACCACTTAAAAGCCTATTTGCTTTCTAATGAGAATGAGAGACAGAAAGTGAGTGGATCTGGCAAAAAGAAATGATGGGAGGAAAAGCCATAATTAAGATATATTATGTAAGAAAAAATACATTTTCAGTAGAAGGAAAACAAAAAATTGAAGAAAAGTTGTCTTTAAAAATGTAAAACAAAAACCTGGAGTAAAGACAACCTGATGTCAACCTCTGGCTTCCAAACATGATTGAATGGGAGAGTTCATTCTCACAGGTAAACATTCTTACACTCAGATATATGCACTCCCACCTCCTCTCTCTCTCCCTCCCTCTCTCTCTCTCTCTCTCTCTCTCTCTCTCTCTCTCTCTCTCTCTCTCTCTCACGCACAATTTAAAAGTCGCTTTTCTAAATTTGGCTTAGTTTAAGACAAGAAAGCTTGGTTTTCAAAACTATAAGCAGGAATAGATTCAGTGAGATATATATCTACAGCCTACCCCATGCCTCTGTGCATGCAGATAGGGCAGTCCTAGAGCCAAAGATTAGTTTGAGAGTGGATATTTCTGATATAAGTCAGATAATTATAAATCCCAGAAAATTAGGAAGTCAGTTGACAGGGATGTGGCAGTGATCAGAGTGGAGTGTGAACAGCATTCACCACACATATCACCCATATTTGATTATAAGGCATGTTTTGCTGTATTTCTTAAGAGCAAACCCCAATCTATTGCAAAATTGAGGAAAATATGATAGATGTCTAGAGCTCAATCTCTTGTGCTATATATCAGAAAGTATTCAAAGAATGAACCTTGGATAATTATTTTTAATGTGGCAGATTCTCTGTAATTTCTGTTTTTATTATTCTGGAAAAAAATCAATAGAGAATTATAGGGATAAAACAAGGACACTGGATTTTATACATCGTTTGTTGAATGGTTTATGAATAGTCATTCACTTTTGTACTTGGTGCTAGGCATGCATCACCAGGAAAAATAATGAAGAAGAAATTAGTAGGTCTTCAAAGGCAAAAATATTTGGAACAGGAAAGGACAAGGTAATACCAATGCTGGTCATTCACTAGCTTCAAGACTTAAACTTGAGCTGGAATTTGAACTCAAGAGAATATTTTAATGTAAGTGATGGGTATGAGCTATGGAGAACCTGCAGAACTTGCAATTGAATTAAGGATGCACCTTCTTGGGTGTAGAAAATGAAGATGAATGTTTACAGCAGGAGCTGTAGTAGTGAGTCATATGGCTGCTGCCCATTCTACTGTGACGTTACAGAAAGTTCTAAAGATCAAATGTTCACATAATTGAACTACCTCATACCAAATAATTGATGATTTTTGTCATATTTAAAACTTCATGTAAATTATCTCTGTGGCCAACATGATTGCTAGGATTGAAGCATTTTGACATAATTTCATCATCGGTAAATTGTCTCGGTATAGGTTTAAAAACAGCTTATTTAAGTTAAACCTATCTGAGCTTTAAAAGAACCAGCACATAATTTCTCATAGAACAAAAAAGATATAAATTATATATCTCAATGCAGAAATTATTAAGTTTATATTAATTAGCATAAATATAGAAGTAGTTACAACTGTAAAGGAAGATTAATTATGCTTTTGTAGTGTGCACTGTGGAAGCCACATTATTCTTCTTTAAAAAAAAAAAAGACTCCCAGGAACTTACTATAGTGACCCTAGCTAAGACTCCTGATAATGGGGGATATGGATCTTGAATTGTCAATCTCATGTAACCGGGCAAAGACTTCCAGTGGAGGGACTAGATCACTAACCCAACCACAAAAGCTTTGACCTACAATTCATACTGCCTGCAACCTGTAAAAATGGCACAGTAGATATAAAGCAAAGGATAACCAGGCTACAATCCACAGCCTTAAAGAAACCCGGTGACAAGGAGGACCCTGGGAAGGGAAACAGATGACATCTTCTGTATAAACTGGGGACAGGGGAAAGGGGTAGAGGGGAGGGAATGGGAACATGAGGGATTGGGATGGTCAAGTTGGGGGAGGATGGAGAGAGCAGGCAATGAAAGAGGTATCGTGATAGACAGGGCCATTTGAGGGTTAGGGAGAAACCTGGTGCCAGGGAAACTCCCAGGAATCCACAAAGTTGATCCCAGCTAAGACTCTTAGCAATAGTGGAGAGAGTACCCGAACTGGCTTTCTCCTGTATTCTGACTGGTGACTACCCTCATTGTCATCAGAATCTTCGTCCAGTAACTGATGGAAGCAGATGCATAGATCCACAGCCAAGCAATGAGCAGAGCTAGTGGAGTCCTGTTGAAGAGAGGGAGGAAGGATTTTAAGGAACCAGGGGGGTCAAGATCATGATGAAGAAACCCACAGAGGCATCTGACCCTAACTTGTGGTAGCTCAGGAATTCAACAGCTAGGGAACCTACATGGGACCAACCTGGGCCCTTTGCATGTGGGTGACAGTTGTGTAGCTTGGACTTATTGTGGGGCCTCTAATAGTGGGACCAGAATCTGTCCTTGGTCCATGAGCTATGGTGGAAAGCCTCACTGAGCCTTGGTGCAGTGGGGAGGATCTCAATCCTGTTTCAACTTGATGTGCCATGTGTTGTTGACTCCCATGAGAGACCTTACCCTTTCTAAGGAGTGGATGTTGGGGTGGGGTTAGAAAAGAGGTGGTGGGAAGGAATAGAAGGAGAGGAATGAGGGGAGACTGTTGGTATATACAATAAATTTTAAAAATTAAAAAAAAAAATGTGAGAGTGGCCAGCTAATGAAGGGCCTGGCTCGAGAACCATGCTCCGAGAGGGAGCTCCGCCCTGAGGACCAGTACCAGAGGTAGGATAACCCAGAGACCTAGGGTAGAAACAAACACGACTGTCAAAAAAAAATCAATGAAAGAACTTCTAATTACGTTCTGCTATTCTCCCAGATTTGTGCTTACCCCTAACTGTCATCAGAAAGGCTTCACCCCACAAATGATAGGAAAAGATGCAGAGACTCATGGCCAATCAAACATTAGACAGAGCTCCAAGAAGCTTGTGGAGGAAGATGGAGGAAACGGTAAAGGAGAGGTGGGGAGAAGGGAATTGAAAGGAGGGGAGGGAGGGGAAAGTTTGGTTGGGATGTAAAAACAACAAAAATAATTTAAGAAAATCACATATCGGCTGGAGAGATGGCTCAGGGGTTAAAAGCAGTCTCTTGCTCTTGCAGAGGACCCAGGTTCAATTCCCACATCAGGTAACTCACAACTGTCTGTACCTCCAGCTCCAAGAGATCTGACACTTTCTTCTCATCTCTGCAGACACCTGCACTGATATGTACACACCTACACACACACACACACACACACACACACATACACACACTCACACACACACACACACACACACACATTTAAAAAAAAAGAAAATCACATTTCAACATCATTATCTCTCTTTATCCTTGTTCCATAAATAGGCATACCATTGATTTATTTTGCTTTTGGCCTTATTGTGCATATGTGCACGTGAGCATATCACCACATTTCAGGAATCACATTAATGACCTTCAGGCCTGTGATAGCACAAAAAAAAACTGTGTGTGTGTGTGTGTGTGTGTGTGTGTGTGTGTGTGTGTGTGTGTAGTAGCTTTAGTTTTCCTGTGTCCCAGCCTGCCGGCAGTTGGGACAAATCTCTCCCACTCGTGTCCCCCAAGTAAACACACAGAGACTTACATTACTTACAAACTGTATGTCCGTGGCAGGCTTTTTGTTATCTGTTCTTATATCTTAAATTAACCCATTTCTACAAATCTATACCTTGCCATGTGGGTCGTGGCTTACTGGTATCTTACATCATGCTTCTCCTCGTGATAGCTGTCAGCATCTCCATGCCTCAGCCTTCCACCTCCCGGAATTCTCCTCTCTCCATATCCCCCCAACATTATACTTTCTGCCTGGCTACTGGCCAATCAACATTTTATTTATCAGTCAATCAAAGCAACACATTCACAGCATCCTCATGAATATATATATGTGTGTGTGTGTGTGTGTGTGTGTGTGTGTGTGTGTATACATATATATGTGTGTATGTATGTGTATATATATATATATATATATATATATATATATATATATGAAGTTGTAGAATGAATGGAGAATAAATCAGAGTCACTACTATTCGAAAACAGATATAAAAGGTTTCCTTGAAAATGTACAGTCATTTAAAAGATGAAATGACTTTAAGTGTGTCCAGAACTGGGAAGAAAAGAGAAACTTCCTTCAAAGTAGTTCCAGTAACTAGGCTGAAGTTACAGTAGTCACATGTTGTTATTTTTCTCTGGTACTCCAACATGTATGTGTGTATTGAACATAGGTAGCTTAAGAGTGTGCTTGTAGAGAGAAGAGGTATTCTATATGCAAAAGGGGTGTCAAGATCATGATGGGGAAACTACAGAGACAAACAAACCAAGCTACTAGGGACTCATGAACTTTAGAACAACAATTGTGGAGCCTGCATGGGACTGGACTAGGCCCTCTGCATAAGCAAGACAGTTTTGTATCTTGATCTGCTTAAGGGGTCCCTGGCACAAGGATCAGGATCCATCTCTGTTGCATGAGCTGGCTTTTTGGAGCCCATTACTATGGTGGGACACCTTGCACAGTCTTGATGTAGAGGGAGAGGCGTGGATCTGCCTCCACTGAATGTACCAGGCTCTGCTGCCTCCCCATGGGAGGCCTTACTTTGTCTGAAGAGGGAATGGGGGGATGGGAGGAGGGAAGAGAGGGGGGATCTGTGGTTGGTATATAAAATGAATAAAACAATTTCTTAATAAAAAAGCATACACTAGTTTTAAAAAATGTGCTTGTTTAATACATGAGTTTCAATAAAAGTGGAAAGGTTGATTACATATAAGATTTATTTTAACCAATGTAGTACATTGTTTTTGTTACATCTACATTAATAAATATATAAATACAACCAAGTCTAGTTAGTGTGGCCTGTACATTTGTTCTTAGGGTACCAATTGGTGCTAGATAACCAATTAGGGAGCTTATTGGGTGAAAAAAATCTCAGTCTCTACATATAGACTGTAAAAGATAAAAAATATAAAAAAATCTGAATTTCATAGCCATATATAGATAATTTCTAACATGCTTCTTTGTGGATTTGTTAAAGTAGTCACTACTGACATTTCCTAGTTATGAAATAAAGTATCTTAAAAGCCTTGGGCTTTCTTCTAATTAGTGTTGTGTTTTCCATAATGAGAGACTGTCACAGTTAATATTTAAATAGACAAAAATTTCAAGATATATTGAAAGCAATTCTTGGTAAATAATTTTGATAATTTTGCAAGTATATGAATTTTAATCTCTGCATATGCTTTATTTAATCAAAATAACATTTTGAAAGATTGTGTATGTTGTTTCTAATGTTTTATACTTGTGTACTCAACATCATTATATTTCAAATGTAGGCAGCAATTTCTATGAACTCAGACTGATGAGGTAGCTAAACATTTTTCACTGCATTTCTCTCCTTTTTTTTTTTTTTTTTTTTTTTTTTTTTTTTTTTTTTGTTTTTCGAGACAGGGTTTCTCTGTGTAGCTTTGCGCCTTTTCCTGGAACTCACTTGGTAGCCCAGGCTGGCCTCGAACTCACAGAGATCCGCCTGGCTCTGCCTCCCAAGTGCTGGGATTAAAGGCGTGCGCCACCACCGCCCGGCCTGCATTTCTCTCTCATAACTGCTAGCAAAGTCCCTATAAATCGATCAATCTTTACAAAACATATAAATTTAAGAATGTTGAAAAGAATCAAAACTCCCTTAACACTATTCTATTATTATTTAAGAAAGATTCCTACAAGGTTGAATCCTGTAGCCTCTTTAGTAAGGTGTATATAAGCTTATATAAGATAATGCAGACATATTTCAGGATATATTTTTCTGAAAATTTAAAGAAGCAGCACAGAGAAAATCTGCACTGTGTATAAATGAGACGTAGCAAAAAATTTGCACAATTGAGAGAAAATCTGCACTGTGTATAAATGAGACATAGCAAAAATTTTTCACAATTGTATATATACATATGTATTAAGAAAAATATGAGACATTACTCATTAGCATAGTTAAACATAATGTAGCAAATAAAATCAGTAACATTTTTATGAATTTTAAAATATAATGCTTTTTGCTAAGTAGCAACATATTTATAGCCTCTCAAAAATATTGTTATTGTATTTTAATTGCTAGTATGTTTCAAAATACGGGTGTAGCCGGGCAGTGGTGGTGCACGCCTTTAATCCCAGCACTTGGGAGGCAGAGCCAGGCTGATTTCTGTGAGTTCGAGCCCAGCCTGGGCTACCAAGTGAGTTCCAGGAAAGGCGCAAAGCTACACAGAAAAACCCTGACTCAAAAAACCAAAATAAATAAATAAATAAATAAATAAATAAATAAATAAATAAATAAATAAATAAATAAAAAATACAGATGTAAGCTTCTCCGGGCGTTGATATCCTCAGTATATAAAGGTTACGATGACAAATTTTCTGGTGGAATAAGCAGACTGGACAGGTTTGCATATATTGACTATAATCCATAGCAGGTTGTACACAATGAGTAATAGCAAGTTTTGGTCATTTGGAAATGAGATAAATTGAAGAAAAAAATATAAAGCTCATTGAGTCATGATTTATAAGACAGGCCATGGGAATGTGATAAGAGGTGAAGAAAAATAAATCTGTTGAGTTTTATCTATTTTGGGTGACATATTTAGTCTTCACAGAAACCCTAAAATGAAAATATTGTTAGTATATAGTTTTTTAAATGTTTGAAAATAGTATCTTACTTGATAATTCATATAAAATAACTAATAATAAACAAACTTGATCTCTGGAGCCAAAGCAATTCTTTCGCCAATGCATAAAATCCTTTACAACCCTAACACTCTCAGATGATGTGAACACACTTTAAGCCCTAACTCACTGCTGCCGTATTAAATATAAGATTTATATAACAAACTGAATCTATATCATTTACACTATGCATAATTATGTGACATTTTCAACATTAAATATTGTGATAAGAACAATGCCAGATTTCCTTAATAATAGAGAGATAACACATTTAATCAAGGCTTCTTCTGTCATCAATACAC
This sequence comes from Peromyscus eremicus, assembly GCF_949786415.1. Lineage (NCBI taxonomy): Eukaryota > Metazoa > Chordata > Mammalia > Rodentia > Cricetidae > Peromyscus > Peromyscus eremicus. The sequence continues at coordinate 46,318,945 of NC_081431.1, forward strand.
ACTGTACATTAAATAACAATGAAAAACAGTAGACCACATGATAATTTATAGAAATCCTTGTGCTATTGATGTCAGTTAAAATTACATCTCACAAGAAAGATGAAAGATACGGTAATTTAAAAGTCAAAACACGGTGTATAAAAAGGCAGGGTAAAATATCCAAATGCTTCACTAAGGAATTACACTTGGGGAATTTTGTTCTGTCTCGCGTGATGTACTTTATAAATGTCATGTACTGTTAGAGACGTGACAGTGAATAAAATGATGAAGTAATACAAATGAAAAATATCAGCCTCAACTCAGCAGTAGTAAGTACGCAATCTGGAACGCCAGATGGAAAATTAGCTGCGATTCAATTATCTGTATTAAAATGACTCACAGGTGCAATTGAAAAAGATACAACATGAAGAAGAGAGAGTGACCATATGTAGCTGTTAAAGAAAGGTTTGTCAATGCAAAGTGAATTATTGTTGCACGTGAAGCATTTGTTTTGTCATGGGAGATGTTTATGCATATGATTCTAGTCTCACATCATATTGCTTTGTAGAAAAGGCTGTTTTGGTAAATTTGTAATCTTCTCTTTTGTAACCCATATAGATTTCAGACAAGAATATAATATTTTAGTACAAGGCAAATTTGTTTTTCCTTTATATTCAATTTAAATGATATACTGGATAAACAACTTTGGGAGGAGAAAAAAAAAAGGCCTGGATTATAAACTATAGTACATGACAGGGAGCATTAGAGAATTCTGGAATTAGAATATTAGGTTGAAGCAGTGATGAGATACTCATGTTGCCTTTTAGATAGAAGAGAATTAATGTAACTAAATTTTTCCTGCTACAGTAAGGTGTGTGGAAAAAGCAGCAGTGCTATGGTTAAGTAAAACGTATGATTCGAAGGAATATCCAAGGGCAGTTTCAAAGTAATGATTGCACTGTAGCTGCTCATTTACTGTGGATAAGCATTTCCAATTCTGGGAAACTATACATTGCTGTGGGATGGTCTGTATGTCAAGTGTGTTGCTGATTGGTCAGTAAATAAATCACTGATTGGCCATTGGCTAGGCAGGAAGTATAGGCGGGACAAGGAAAAGAATGCTGGGGGTGGAAGGCGGAGAGAGAGACACTGCCAGCCGCCATCAGGACAAGGAAGATGTAAAGTACCGGTAAGCCACAAGCCACGTGGCAAAGTAAAGATTAATAGAAATGGGCTAAATATAAGAGTAAGAGCTAGACAATAACAGGCCTGAGCTAATGGCCAAGCAGTTTAAATAATGTAAGAGTCTGTGTGTTTATTTTATAAGTGGGCTCTGAGACTGGCCGGACTTGGTGGCGGGAGTTGGAGAGAAATTCTCCAGCAACAAATGGCGCCCAACGTGGGGCAAGAGTTTCCACCTAAAAACTTAGAAAAAAGATTCTAAAACGGACCTAAAAACAGCTTCCTAATTGTCTCTCTCAAATAAGCGACAGCTGCCGGTTTGAGCTACTGGCGGGTTCCTAGTGTGCGCTCTCGACCTGCAGTATGGTGGGAATGAGGCCTCTGCAAGTAACACATTAAGCTATGTGGTGGATTTAGCCTTTGCTAGTACAAAACAAAAAAAAAGAAGTTTCTGGGCTACACGCTGCTTGGATAAAAGCATAGACCCACGATAGCTCCCAGAGCTGGCGGTAAAGGTAGCCATGTTGGGAAGCTGAGGTGGGCGGAGCCAGCAGCCACAGCTGCTGCAGTTTAAGGCAAGAGATTCACAATAAGACAGATTCAGATGTAATAGTTTACAATGTATGTAAAAGATACGTAGGCTTGAAAGAGACAAAAAAAAAAAGTGATATATAGAGTTATAGAAACAAATACATAGTTTTAAAAAATAAAGTCATTAAAGAGACAGTAAAGGTAATATAAAAAATAAGCCACGTAAAAATGGATATTACACAGAGAATCTGGATTGTGTTGTCTTTGGGATTTTTAACTGCAGAAAAACATTTGATGGTAAAAGCTGTTGAGTTATGCCAAAATGTATATTTTAAAGGTACCTTGACTTCAAAATTTGGATATAAGGATATGTTGCTTTGGAAAAGAGTCTCTGCTCTTGTTTCCACAGAAAGCCAGAGACTATGGATTTGTTCCAGATTAAGATACATCAGGTTTGACCAGCCAAGACCCCCTGAAAGGTCTCCAATGACACCATGGCCCAGATGATTCAACATCCAGAATGGTTTCAAGGCAACTGGCTCAGACGATACAGCCTCATGGACTACTCCATGATCCTAAAATTTTCTTCGTGTCCCCATAAGATACAGCGCCCCCCTCCAGCAGGAAGTAGTAAGAAAAGCTACGCCCAAATTCCCAAATATACCAAGCTGGCTTTAGAGATGGAATTGGCTCACTCCCCCTCTAAACCCAGACATATTGCTCAAAAAAAAAAAAAAAATGGTTAAGAGATTCTTGTGTCCCAAATCAGAAGAGCCCTCTGGTGTGGGACAGAGAAAAACCAATATTTTTATTTAAATCAGGTTGATTATAAATACAATCTCTTTCTAAAACAAAAAAGGGGATAGTTTAGATATGATAGGATGAAAGGGTAGATTAATGAACCTACTTTTAAAGAGTAACAACTTGTTTAAAATGTTTTACATTGCTATAGATTTTAGTTTATTGATACAAATTTAAACTTAATTTTGTTATACTGTATATATATTTCTATTCTTGTTTGAGGTATTATGTTTATGTAACTCATTTAAAATTGTAATAGATAATTAAAAAATAGATTAATAGTTAGTCATCTATGATAATATTTATAGCCATGTTAGTTAAGTCTTCTAGGTATACATAGATATATTTCAGATAGATAGATAGTCTTCAAACACTTCAAAGACCTACAGAATATGGCATTTAAAATGTTTTAAAAATTTAGACTTTCTGGACAGTGAGACATGTCTGCTCCTGACAGCACCGATTTACTTCAGAGAGGAGGATGGGCATCGAAGACACTCCATACGGAGTTTATCTTCACCTTGACAAAAATAGCCATTTGGGCAAGAAACTGTTCTTGCCTGGACTGTCTGATCAACTGGACATGCAGGACCCATACAAAGGTGACCACTGAACTTTGCTTGACAAAATGGTCCTTCAGGTTCCTGCTTTGCAGAGAAAACTGCCAGACATTCTACAGGACACAGAAAAAAGTGAATAAGAGACTCTAGGCCTGTGGGCTGAAGACAGATGCCCCAACTTTACAAGAGAACTTTGAATGACTGTCCAGGCTGCCAGCTGTCTCTGTCTACCCTACAAGACTCCTAAAAGTTGCTTATATCCTTCTCCATTTCTCAGGTAGTAGTATATCCTTCTGAGGTCTTTGATGTGGTTAAAGACTAGATACTTACAATTTTCCCTAGTTATAATAAAAGATAAGTTAGATATAAAACCTTAAACTTACAAATATAAGATAGATAGGATCTCTTCTTTAATATTGTAACTGTAATTCTTGCTTGATAATTGTTTTGTTATATGTAATTTTACTATGTTAAAGTTAAAACCTTCCTTTTTAAGAAAAGAAAAGGGGAAGTGCTGTGGGATGGTCTGTATGTCAAGTGTGTTGCTGATTGGTCAGTAAATAAATCACTGATTGGCCATTGGCTAGGCAGGAAGTATAGGCGGGACAAGGAAAAGAATGCTGGGGGTGGAAGGCGGAGAGAGAGACACTGCCAGCCGCCATCAGGACAAGGAAGATGTAAAGTACCGGTAAGCCACAAGCCACGTGGCAAAGTAAAGATTAATAGAAATGGGCTAAATATAAGAGTAAGAGCTAGACAATAACAGGCCTGAGCTAATGGCCAAGCAGTTTAAATAATGTAAGAGTCTGTGTGTTTATTTTATAAGTGGGCTCTGAGACTGGCCGGACTTGGTGGCGGGAGTTGGAGAGAAATTCTCCAGCAACAATACATCAGAAGTCTGCTTAATTACCCACAGTGATAGGGTGATAGAGACTCAGAGGTGTTCAATGTAACATTATTTATGGTAGGAAAAGTAAAATATCCTGGCTATCTCCTTGTATTAGTGGGTGTTCAAAAATGGAGCTAACAGAAAATAACACTCTAAAGAAGATGAAAAGAAAATAATGCATTATGGCTAAGATATTATAGCCTATCTCCTTTCCAAACTGTGGTGAAACTTTTTCTTATACAGTGATGTTTTGAGTTCACTGACTGATCCATCACCATGAATGCAAATCATACAGACATGTAAGAACAATTTAAATTACTAATTGTAAATAACTCAATTACACAATTGAGCACAAATTGCTATGCATTAGTTACCCATCTGTCTGTATTTTATTATTACTATGGATCAGATTCATGCTATGATGCTTTGATATAAAACTGAAAAGAATACCACAGTCAGTCCTCAACTAGTTCAAGCAAGATTACCTGATATCTTAGAAATTTCCAGAATACAATCCATACAATGTAACTAACAGCATTATGCATGTTAGCATCGTGATTTTCATTAAATATAACTGTGTTTCTGACCAACATGGTCTTATCTACTCCACTCATTTCTCTATGAGACCACTGTTCTTTCTATATTGGAATATTCAATTACTTTAGATTCTCTTACAAATGAAAGTATGTGCATACATGTCCAAAAGATAAATCAAGTCACATATGCATGTGATATTTCTATGTATCATTTAACAGCTGTATGTTAATAAGACGTGATTAATGATCCATGAGAATAAACTAAACCATATGTTTTATTATTTCTTTTTTTGAGATCATAACATAATTACATCACTTTCTTCTCCATTTTGCTTTCTCCCATATGCCTCTGCTTGCTTGCATTTAAATTCACAACATCTTTTTTATTAATTATTGTTACACATATATGTATATTATAAGAACATACATGCAACTTCCTAAATACATAAAGACAATATGCTTAGCCAGTATGATTTTATTTATTTTTCATGGCTATATATTTGGTATTGGATAACCAATTGCTATGCTCTTCCTTAGGGAAGACACTTTCCCCACTTCTTAGCATTTCTTGGTTGTTTGTATTTCTCTGAGTGTATCTGAGTTCTTCTGGGCTTTTCCTCTCTGCTTTAGCATTCTATTGCAGTTTGTTCTTGTTCAGTTCATGTTCAATCACTCATGTTGATGAAATTTTATGACTGCCGTTTCCTGCAATGCTAGGAGAACAATCTCACAGCAATCCCGCTGATTCTTTGGCTCTTACGAACTATCCCTGCCCCAATCCCCTTTCTATGATGTTCTCTGAGCCTTAGTTAGGAGAATTGTTATATAGATGGATCCTTTTGGATTAGGCTTTGCAACTCTGATTTTTATTGGTTGTCACTTCTGTAATAATCTTTGTTGAAATGAAAAGTTCCTTGGATGGAGAATAAAAAGTATAAGTATATACTGTGATTATGAGACCAAATACTTCTAATGTAATTGGGGATATTCACTTAAAGTGACAGTTGTAGGTTCCCTTCCAATGTCCATGACTTCACTAACCCTGGGTTACCATGGTTACCAGTACCAACCATGATTTCCCTCTTGTTGGGTATATCTTAAGGTCTTAATTCCAGTTAGAGAGCTTTTGGTTATAGTCAAAGAATGCCTCCCACTACTGCAACCTTAGGTTACCATGCCATGCTGGTCATTGTAAATGAGATATTACAATATCCACTTATGTGGTTATACTTTGTGTGGTTATTCATTAATTTAATAGCAAATTACTAGTTAAAACTTGACATTATCATCTTTTAAAATTTTTCATTTGTGAGTAAAATTATAATTTAATTATAAAGTATCAAGTAAAGAAAAAGTGAACATTATCTGTACAGATCTTGAAAATTTATATGAATTTGAAGAACTATAACTGTAGTATCAATTTGATTGTCTAAACAATTAAAAGTATGACTGCCATAAAAATAGTTTGCAGTCTTCTACGTGTTGACATCCAGTTATACCAGCACCATTTGTTGAAGATGCTTTCTTTTTTTCATTGTGTAGTTTTGGCTTGTCAAAAATTAGTTGTTCATATATGTGCGGATTAATGTCAGGGTCTTCACTTCTATTCCATTGGTCCACATGTTGGTTTTCATGCCAGGTCCAAGCTGTTTTTGTTACTGTAGCTCTATAATAGAGCTTGAAGTCTGGGATTGTGATGCCTCCAGAGGTTGTTTTATTGTACAGGATTCTTTTGGCTATCTTGGTTTTTTTGTTTTTCCATATGAAGTTTAGTACTGTTCTTTCCAGGTCTGTGAAGAATTGTGTTGGTATTTTGATGGGGATTGTATTGAATCTGTAGATTGTTTTTGGCAAGATTGCCATTTTTACTATCTTAATCCTACCGCCATGAGCATGGGAAATCTTTCCATTTTCTGATCACTTCTTCAATTTCTTTCTTCAGGGACTTAAAGTTCTTGTCATATAGATCCTTAGCTTACTTAATTAGAGTTACCCCAAAGTATTTTATATTATTCATGGCTATTGTAAAGGGTGATGTTTCTTTGATTTCTTTCTCAGCCCATTTGGCATTTGTATATAGGAGGGCTACTGATTTTTTTTTTAGTTAATCTTGTATCCTGTCACATTACTGAAGGTGTTTATCAGCTGTCAGAGTTCCTTGGTCGAATTTTTTGGGGTTACTTATGTATACTATCATGTCATCTGCAAATAGTGAAAGTTTGACTTCCTCCTTTCCAATTTGTATCCCCTTATTCTCCTTCTGTTGTCTTATTGCTCTAGCTAGAACTTCAAGTACTATATTGAATAAATATGCAGAGAGCAGACAGCCTTGTCTTGTTCCTTATTTTAGTGGAATTGCTTTGAGTTTCTCTCCATTTAATTTGATGTTGGCTGTTGGCTTGCTATAAATTGCCTTTATTGTGTTTAGGTATGTTCCCTGTATTCCTGATCTCTCCAAGACCTTTATCATGAAGGGGTGTTGGATTTTGTCAAAGGCCTTTTCAGCATCTAATGAAATGATCATGTGATTTTTTTCTTTCTGTTTGTTTATATGGTGTATTACATAGACAGATTTTCCGATGTTTAACCAACCTTGCATCTCTGGGATAGTAAATAGAATAAAAGAAAATATAAGCACCTTTCTTTGCTTTCCAGGAGCTTATATTGTAAGGACATACAAATTAATAGTAAAACATCTAAAACACATAATAACTGAGAAGGGCAACATGGGCTTTGGAGAAAACAAAACACGATGAAAGAACATTTGTAGAAGACATGCCACCACAGCAAACTTTGAGGAGAAGCATGAAATGGCACAGTCAGATAGCATCCATGGAAGAGAGTTCATGATCAAGTCAGCAAGAGCACAAGGCCTTTACAGAAGCTTGTATGGCTTAATATTCCCCAAAGAGCTATAGTATATGAGGTGTTAACTATGATAAAAAAATTAAAGTAAAGAATTTAATCATTGTGTGACTTCTCCAAAACATGAATAGAAAATGGAGATAACAAGCCATTTCTTCACAGATTTATACCTTTCTCCTCAATGTGTAAAGTACTTAGAAAATGGTTTAAAAATGGGAATTCAGGGATAAGAAAACTGTTATTGCAGTTGTGACATTGGAAGGACTGAAGAGGACAGAGTAACGAGAAAAATATGAAACTCACGGTGAGGAGCAATTGAAAATGTGGGATTAAATTACACTAAATAAGCAAAACAGGGAAGTGAGGAACTGCAGAAATAATCTTGCCATACTTCAGATATGATGCTTGCAAGGCTGTGAGCACAGGGCCACCCTGAGAGGGTTTACCAGGGTATGTGTTTCATTTATAAAGGATGAAGACAGTTCTCTGCATGTGGACCTAGCATTCCCATGTCCATTGATGTACGGATTGTCTTGATATTCTGTCCTGATATATTTTTTTCTATTTAATAATTCTGTTTTATTGTACATTTCTTTACCCTTAACTGAGGATTATTCCACTCATAGCACAGTGTTTTAATTATTTTCCTCCTAATTTCTTTGAGAAAATATGACATGCCTACATTTTTATTAAGTAATATTGTACTGATTTAATATGAGCAGGCATTGAACAAGTCACTAGTGAATAAAGTGAGGAAATATCATGATGTCTCCTTCAACACTAATGTATTGAGAAATTATCTTCCATACAGACTATGCCATGCACTCTTTTAAAAATACATATTTATTTAAAAATATATTTTAAAATATCTTTTATGATTTAAAAACAAACATGGGTTTTCTGAATCTGTTGAAATGTTTATTTTAATTGCATTACTCTATTTTGTGCTGAAAGTATGCTGATTTCACATGCTACAACAAATGTTTAGTCCTCAAGCAAATAAATCTTGGGGCTCCAAGTCAGCAACAACATTTTTAGGGCTCTTTTCTTCCAAATTTAGACTGAAATTGATCTGTAGTTTTCCTTTTCCTAGTGTACTTTTCACAGTTTTACAAAATTTACCCAAATATCATTGAAACATTGTTGCCTTGAAAAAATATTTATTTTCTGTTACCTGGAAAGAATGTTACACATTCAGTTATCCTACAATTGTAGTACATCTAGAATATTAGGAATATATACCAGGTGTGTGTGTGTGTGTGTGTGTGTGTGTGTGTGTGTGTGTGTGATGTGTGATCTATAAGTATTCTATATACACTTGTATATGTGTGGGTACATAAGGCAAACCCGTGTGTGTGTGGTATGGGTGTGTGTGTGTGTGTGTGAGTGTGTGTATGTGTGCGTGCGTGCGTGTGTGTGTGTGTGTGTGTGTGTGTGTAAAACAGAAGGACTGTCTGCCTGCCTTATTACCATGGGACAAAAATCTCTCCTAGTACCTGGGGTTGCACTGGTTCGCAGCAAACACTAATAATCCTTCAGTCTCTGTTCCTCACAGTACTGGGGTTACAGGCACAGATGTGTTCTTAAGCTGCTCTTTAAGTGGGTAATGGTTATTTAAGTTAAGGTCCTCATCCCTGAACGGTAAGTACTTATCCTTAGAGCCAGCCCCTCAGTCTATGCGTCTCAGTTTTTATTCCACAAATTATTCTCTAATATCCCTTTAAGGTCTAACTTATGAATTACTTGAGGTTTTAACATATCAGAAGGATTTTTCTAAGCATATTTTTTCCACAGATTTTGGTTGAATTCAATTACTCTAAGAAATATATATATTATATTATATTATAGATATTATTTTATATTTTTAGATGTATCTCAATGAATTTCTATGTGAAATTATAAAAAATGTATGAAATGTATTTTTTGAGTCAATGTTATATAAATATTTTTGGATGAGTTAATAATATTTATTTAATTACTATTTTTGTTGTTACACTTTGGTTTTATTATCCTGATTTTTCCTATTTACATGTGTTTTTCCATCAGCTCAGGTTTTGATTTCCTAGTCTTAAAATTGTTCTCAGTTAACTTGCATTATATAGTCATAACATTTGAATTGTAATCAATTTTTACATGGTACCACAAATTTTTTTCTGGTTTTTAACGTGGTTTCTGGTTTTTAACATGAAAAATAAAAACATTCACCTCTAGTTTGGAACACAATGATAGATAAATAAACCAAAAGCTAACAAATATTCATGTGCTTTTTAATCAATATATGAGTAGTAGTTATCATGTCTATATACAGAAATAAATTTGGGTATAGGTAGAAGCATAGATCAGTAAGTAGCTGTACAAACAGACAGGCAAATAGATAAATGAGATGAACAGACATAATAGAAGTGATAGATGTACTGTAGACACTAACTGTGATAATGGAAGTAATGTTCTATGTGATGCTGACATAGCAGAACCAGGGATTCGTATAGAGTAATGAATCCAAGCCAAGTCTAAAGACTGGGGAGGTAGGTACTCCCATACCCAGCATCAGAAGACAGTGCTCCAGCATAAACTAGTATGTAGAGTCCAGCATTGCCTCCCTGACTTTCCCTTCTACCATGAGTGCGGATGAGTCAGTAGATGATTTTTAACTCAGGCTATTAATTCAAATGCTAATTATTTCTGAAAACCCTCTGACAAACAAACTTACAGACTTTGAAATAACAGTATATCAACCACCTGGTAATTTATTAACCCAGAGAAGCATACTGGTAAAATTAACTAACAAACTATATTATACCTATACGACAAATCCAATGAGTAAGGATTTTTTGTTTTGTTTTTTGTTTTTTATTTTTCGTGGGGGGCATTACAGACATTTTTTCTTTCAATATTGGTTTTCCAGAAACATTTATACAAATATAATAATATACCTCAGAATATATTGTTAATTGATTTGTACTTTTCTAATGTCCAGACAAATATAAAGTATCTCTTTTCTTACTAGTTATTACATTTTTTCACATAGTTATCACTCAGTTTTTCACATAGTTTCACTCAGTTATCATTAATAATTATTTTGACTTGGAATATGCTAAATTCCAATCTAAGGCCTTAATTATGTTCCTACAAATTGTTTCTAAAGATAGGCTACTAAAGTGTTATAAGCTAATTGTGGAATTTGGGAAGATTCTTTCTCTGCATTTAATGTTTGCTTTTTCAAAAAGGTACCCAATTACTTTTCTTGATTTACCATGACAACCCATAATCATCACCAAGGCTCAAGGAACTTTTCAGAAGAGGCAGAAATAATGTGAGAGATGGAGGATGAAGAGTAATGAGAATTGATTTCTCTTGACCTGACATGGCTATGAAAATCAAATATCACACAACAGCTAAAGATACCTATACAACACCCACACAAGATCAAGCCAGTCAAAATTCTGACATGGATGTTGTATGAAATCTCCAAGCCCTTTTGTTGCTGCAAAATTTTACAGTGGATAGTTGCTGAAGGTGTTGAGAAAATCATCATGTTTTTTTTGGACGTGGCAACAGGTAGATTTCCTATGCTCTACTGGATGACCTCATACCCATGCACATATAGGAAACACTAACTTTTGTCACTGAGTTATGAAAAGAAAAATAAACCTGGAGATGGGATGACAATTGTGTGGTGGAGGGAAAGAGGATAGAAAATGGGAGTAAGTATTATAGTATTTCATTGTATGCATATGTGAAGTTCTCAATACTAAAAACAATGTTAAACACACACACACACTGAGCAGAATGTTCCAAGGTCTCTCACTCTGTGGTTATTGACTGTGAGTCTCTGTCCTTGTTCCCATCTGCTGCATGAGGATGTTTCACGGATGATTTCTGAACAAAGCACAATGAGAATAGCAAATGTCATTAGTTGAACAGTAATATTTGGTTTTACACTAGATTCCTGAAATACCTCATGTATTTGCAGCTGGGTTAGTTTTTATGTTTCTCCTTTGGTATCACACCAAGAACCTTCTGGTGCCAAGAAAAAAAAAAGTAGAAGTAATGGCTCTAGGTACGTACCATCTTCTCCATCTTCAGTGAGTTGTATAGGCATTGTCTTCAACAATAACAGTATTTCTCTCTTAAATCCCACCTTTAAGGGATCAGGGAACTCTGCAGAAGAAGAGGAAGAAAAAGTGCTAGAGTCTGAGGTGATATTGGACACCATGGAAACAAGACTTTCTAAACACAATAGGAAGGACACATAGATGAACTCAGAGCCCTAGCCAGAATCCCCAGTGTCGGCATGGGGTCTGCATCATGGTGAGTTCCAGGACTGAATGGAGAAATGAACACACACCTCCATGCCTCACCAGAAACTATCTCCAACTGATAACCATTTGCAAATGAAAATTTAGTTTTCTCTAAGAGAGTCTTTCCCAGTGGATAAACAAATTACTTTTATGGTAGGCAGCATGTCCAGGAGTAGCTAGCCAACAAAAACTGAACTAAATGGTATCACTGGTGTCTAGAAGATCTTTATCATGAAGGGGTGTTGGATTTTGTCAAATACTTTTTCAGCATCTAATGAGATGATCATATACTTTTTTCCTTTCAGTTTATTTAAATGGTGTATTACATTGACAGATTTTTGTGTGTTGAACCATTCTTGCATCTCTTGGATGAAGCCTACTTGGATATTTCTTTGATGTGTTGTTGGATTCAGTTTGCCAATATTTTATTGAGTATTTTTGCAAATATGTTCATGAGGGATATTGGTCTGTAATTCTCTTTCTTTGTTGTATTTTTGTGTGGTTTGGGTATCAGGCTAACTGTAGCCTCATAAAAGAAGTTTGGTAATGTTCACTGTTTCTAGTGTGTGGAACAATTTGAAGAATATTGGAATTTGTAGCTGGAGAGTTTTCTCTCCAGGTCCCGCCAAGGCCCGGCAGACCGACAGCCCACTTATAAAATAAACACACAGATGCTTATATTATTTAAACTGTTTGGCCTAATGGCTCAGGCTTTTAGCTATCTAGTTCTTACATCTTAAATTAATCCATTTCTATAAATCTATACCTTGCCACATGGCTTGTGGCTTACCAGCATCTTCCATACTGCTTGTCATGGCAGTGGCTGGCAGTGTCTTCCTCTGCCTTCCTGTTCTCTCAATTCTCCTCTCTGTTAGTCCCGCCTATACTTCCTGCCTGGCTACTGGCCAATCAGTGTTTTATTTATTGACCAATCAGAGCAACACATTTGACATACAGACCATCCCACAGCATCCAGGGAGGATTTTAGGATTATGGAGTAGTCTGTGAGGGTGTATTATCTGAGCCAGTTGTCTTGAAATGGTTCTGGATGTTGGATCATCTGGGCCTTGGTGTCATCGGAGACCTTTCAGGGGGTCTTGGCTGGTCAAACCTGATGTATCTTAATCTGGAACAAATCCATAGCTCTTGATTTCTGTGGAAACAAAAGCAGAGTCTCCTTTCCAAAGCGACATATCCTTCCATCCAAATTTTGAAGTCAAGGTACCTTTAAAATATACATATTGATTTAACTCAACATCTTTTACAATCAAATGTTTTTCTGCAGTTAAAAATCCCAAAGACAACACAATCCAGATTCTTTATGTAAAATTCATGTTTGCATGGCTTATTTTTTTATATTAATTTTACTGTCTCTTTAAAGACTTTATTTTTTAAAACTATGTATTAGTTTATATAACTGTATATATCACCTTTTTTGTCTCTTTCAAGCCTATGTATATTTTACAGACATTGTAAACTATTCCATCTGAATCTGTCTTATTGTGAACCTATTGCTTTAAACTGCAGCATTTGTAAGACTGAAACAGTGCTATGGCTGCTGGCTCCGCCCACCTCAGCTTCCCGACATGGTGGTGGTATGTTTACCGCCAGTTCTGGGAGCCATCTTTGGTCTATGCTTTTATCTAAGCCGCGTGTAGCCCAGAAACCTCTTTTTTTTTTTATACTAGCAAAGGCTAAATCCACCACACAGCAGCAGCAGCATAATGTGCCGCTTGTAGGTGCCTCATTCCCACCATATTGCAGGCCAAGCAGAAACCTGTGGTTTGAGGCGTCTAGCTGCCTTATGAGACATGAAGCAGGAACCTGGTTTTGGTTCTGTTTAGAATTGTTATTAAATATTCTCAGGTTTAAGGTGGAAACTCAAGCCATTGGGCGCCATTTGTATTTGACAAATTCAGAGAAAATAATTCCATTATCTATCCTATTTTGGTAAGTCCAAAATGTACCTAATTCACATTCTATCCTAACTAATCTTCAATTATAACTACAACTATAACTAACTAATCTTCAACTCCCTCAGAGACCCAAGAAGAAAATAATATTAGGAATTAGCTCTTCTTTGAAATTCTGGTAGAATTCTGCACTGAAACCATCTTGTCTTGGGCTATTTTTGGTTGGGAGACTTTTACTGACTGTTTCTATTTCCTTAGGGGTTATTGATGTATTTAAGTAGTTTTTCTGGTCTTGATTTAACTTTGGTATGTGGTACCTATCCAGAAAATTGTCCATTTCTTTCAGATTTCCCAGTTTTGTTGGAGTACAGATTTTTTAAGTATGACCTGATAATTCTCTGAATTTCCTCACTGTTGTTGTGTCTCCCTTTTCATTTCTGATTTTGTTAATTTGGAGACTCTCTCTCTCTGTCTTTTGGTTAGTTTGAATAAGGGCTTATCTATCTTGTTAATTTTCTCAAAAAACCAACGAACTCTTTGTTTCATTCTTTGTGTTGTTCTCTTTGTTTCTATTGATTTCAGCTCACAATTTGATTATTTCCTGGCATCTATTCCTCCTGGTTGAGTTTGCCCCCTTTTATTCTAGAGATTCAAGGTGTTCTATTAAGTCACTAGTGTGAGATTTTCCATGATTTTGTTGAGTATATTTTCTGTGCCTTTGAGTTGGTATTCTCTTTCTTCTATGCCTGTTATTCTTAGGTTTGGCTTTTTGTTGTGTCCCAGATTTCCTGGACATTCTGTGTTATGACTATTTTGGCTGTGATGATTTCTTTGACTGATGATTCTATTTCCTCTATTGTATCCTCTATGCCAGAGATTCTCTCTTCCATCTCTTGTATTCTGTTGGTTATGCTTGCATTTGTAGTTCCTGCTCATTTACTCAGATTTTCTATTTCCAAGATTTCCTTAGTTTGTGTCTTCTTCATTGTTTCTATTTCAATTTTCAGGTCTTGAACTCTTTCCTTCACATGTTGAATTGCTTTTTCATTGTTTTCTTGGCTTTCTTTAAGGGATTTATTGATTTCTTCCAATTTTTGATAGTCTTTTCCTCAATTTCTTTAAGGAAATTTTTCCTTTCCTCTTAAAGGGCTCTATCATCTTCATAAATTTATTTTTAAGGTTGCTTTCTTCTGCTTCTTCTATGTTGTGAAGTTCAGGTCTTGCTGTTGTAGAACCACTAGGTTCTGGTGATGCTTTATTGCTTTTTTTTTGTTGTTGTATGTATTTTTGCACTGGTGTCTTCCCATCTCTTCCCCCAATAGGTGCAAGAGGTGCCTGTGTCTGAATGATCTGCTCTTGGTCCAATATGTGCTTGCTGTGTCTGTGTCTCAGGGGTCACTCTGGGTCAAATCTTAGCTCTTGGTCTAATTGGATCTGGTGGATTCTGTGTCTCAGGGAGCTGCTTTTGGTCTTATCATGGCTCTTGGTCCAATCAGAGGTGGTGGATTCTGTGTCTCAAGAAACCTCTCTTGGTCCCAGGAGTACTCTTGGTCCAATGAGAGATGGAAGAGTCTGTGTCTCAGAAAGTCACTCTTGAACCAATGAGAGCTGGTGGATTCTGTGTCTCAGGAAGCCACCAGTGTTGCAGGAGGGTGGGTGGGTAGATTTGGGGTAGGTCATAGGTCTTGTAGATTGCAGGTTCCAATGGGTGGTTTTGCTGTGGGAGCCTGCCACAGGTGTCTTCCCTGCTGGCCAGCAACTGGGGCAGAGATAGGTCCTAATTTCCAGGGACTGGCTATGTTCCAGGTCCTAGAAGCAGGACTCTCTGCATGGGAGAAAAGTCACTCACCTCTTGGTTCAATGAGAGCTGAGCTGGGCGGTGGTGGCGCACGCCTTTAATCCCAGCACTCGGGAGGCAGAGGCAGGTGGATCTTTGTGAGTTCGAGGCCAGCCTGGTCTACAGAGTGAGATCCAAGAAAAGGCGCAAAGCTACACAGAGAAACCCTGTGTCAAAAAACAAAAAAAAAAACAAAAAAAAAAAAAAAGAGAGAGCTGAAGGATTCTGTGTCTCAGGAAGCCACTGGGCAGGTTTGGGTAAGGTGTGGGTCTTGTAGATTGTAGGGTTCAATTCGGGAAGCGGGGAGCGGGAAGCCTGCGTGCAGGAGTCTTCCCTGCTGGCCTGCAACTGTGGCAGAAATGGATGAGGCTTCCCAGGGATTGACTGTGTCCTCAATTTTCAAAACAAGAAAAATAACAAAAATTCTCTAGAATGAAATCACGAGGAGTGTTCAAGCACTAGGCAAATGTACATGTATCCAGATTCCTTCAAAAGCACCAAAGGATCTCAGTTCTGTGAATATTTTAACATCACAAATTATCAAATAAATGCAAATCCAAAACATGCCACTTCATTTCAATTATGATAGCTCTTACTATAATCAGTAAATAAGGGGCATTCAAGATAGCTCAGAGTTAAAATGTTTGCAATGGAAGGTGAGCCGTTAAATTTAATCTCTAAAATTTATGTAAAGATCTGTACACGGAGATGCATGCTATAATCCCAGTCCTGGGTAGGTGGAGACAGGAAGTTTCCTGAAGCACCCAGTCCAGCCATCCTAGCTTAGTAAATGATTCTCAGATTCCTGGGAGAGACTGTCTAAAAGACAAGGCAGGAAGCATTGAGGAAACACACCTGAGGCTGTCAACCAATCTTCACAAGCAGAGTCACACATGTACATATGAACAAATAGCCATACATTTGCAAACACACAGACACATACACACACAGTAAAAACGGCAGAAAACAAGTAGTGAATACGGGTGAAGATATTGTGAAATTGGATCCCTTTTTATGGTTGCTGAAAATATAAAAGAGTTCAGGTGCTATGATCATTATTAAAATAATTCCTTTAAAATTAAAAATATTATCTGACATTTCTTCCCATGGGTATATACAATAAAATTTAAGTCATACTCTCAAAGAGCTACAGATACTCCATATCATTTGGAACATTAGTCAAAACAGCCTAGCTACAGAAACAGCTAACTGCAAAGTAACAGATAAATAAATATAACAAAATATTTACATGTAATAGCATATTATTTATTGTTTACAAAAGACAGAAATTGTGGCATATGCACAGCATAAAGAAACTTTGAGGACACTGTAGTAAGATAAATAATGCAGTAACAAATGAACGAATAGCACATTCATGTCCATAAAAGCCAAATTTAGAGTGGTGACTACCAATGGATAGACAGAAAAGAATGTGAATCTTTGTTAAATGGGTATAAATTTTAACACACCATTGCTGAACAAATTTGTAGAAATCCACTGTGTATTGATGACACTGAGAATTTATAATACTGTGTTGTAAACAAAATTTTCTATTGAGAGTATAGTTGAAATTAACTATTTTTGCTACAAATTTTGTAGGGAAGCTTTAAAAGTTTATAAATGAATTCTGGTGATGATCTTTTGAATTAATGTGTTAATTCCAATGAACTAAATTACATGCATGGCATGTAAAAAATGTTCTCATACAACAATTATAGTTCAGTAAAGCTATGAAAAATGTTTCCATATTATATTTACAAGTACTATGGATTTATATATCACTTATATGCTTAAAAATAGTTTTTCATAGAAAGTTTGGTATTAACAATACAACATCAAAACATATTGAAATTTCTTTATATTTTTTGACTACTATAAAAGAGAGTCTACCTGGTAAAGTAGCCTCAAATCAACATATTTATTGCCATCTTGTCTAAGCTAGTTTATGATTTACTATTTTTTCTTATCCTGTCACAAATATTCACCAATGACTATATTTTGAATAATTAAACATATCACACACAAAATATTCTTAAAGAAAAATTAACATATTTGATTTAGTGTTTGTCAATATTAATATGCCATTATAAATATAAATATGATATAATTCTTACTTAAAGCATTTAAATTGATTATGTAAATCACAAAATTATGCAAATCATGATGTTTGTTATGCACAGGAATAAACATTCAATCTGTATCTCCAATTATTAATTTAAACAGTAGTCCTTAGTACTATGCTTTGAGCTAGAAAAGACAAGATATAATTATATTGATATATTATAGATTTTCTACTCTAAATGACACACTAGATTATCACATGCATAATATCTTAATATATATTTTTGAACATCTGAAGAATCTATCACGTAGCTATATATTCTTTAGAATTTGAGAGAAAAAAAACTACTAATCATAATGCCAAAATTTGCATGTTCTGATTTAAATCATCTTAAGTATTGATGAATGTCAAAAACTAAGATATTCTTAGAGAGTAAAAGGTTGAATTTATTATCAGTTAGATGCATTATTAATGACTTCATTACATAATCATCAAAATTCTCAAATATGAAATTATAAGCATGGGACAGAAGTTAAAAATAAACTGCCTTAATTTATGTCATCATTTTATAATCATGATATAACATTGAAACCTGAACCTCACAAAATATAACTAAATAATTGCCTTTGTTGATTGTACATATCTATCATATTGTGGGATTTACCTGGATATCAAATGTAAATACTCAGAACATTTAGCACAATTATCCATGTGTTCCTTTTGGAGAAGTATTGTTTCTTCTAATTATAAGGTAATATATCCAGATTTTATGTTTAATATAAAGGCTGTTGTACACTCCCACTGCATATGCTATATTATTCAGTGTATATAAAAATTAACCCCTCTTGAAAAGTAACAAACGTATTAGCTTTTTACTATCTATGAATTAACAGAAAAAGTAATTTTTATAGTTATGAGTGACTAACAAATTGTCAACAAAATTTATTTCAATGAACAAAGCTTAGTGCTTTGAAGGAAATATAGTATTACAATATGAATTAGTTTTAGCTGGTAAATTGTTCAACGATTCAAAATAAATCTTTCTAATATAATTTTCATGTCTAGGTAAAGAAAAGCCAATATTAATGAAGAATGAAGAATGTTTACTTCTAAACAATGTACTTACTATAAGTAGTATTTGTATATTGATTGCTTTTTAGTTATTCATTCACCAATTCCTTGCTTTCTGAATGTTCCCAAGGGAGTAAGTTTCTTGCTCTTTAATTCTAATTGTTGTTTGATTCTAACTCTTATGTCCCTTATGATTATATAAACTACTTGAACATGGTTATGTTTATTATTAGTTCCCTAGGGAGACTAGAGCAAATATCTATTCACTCCAGATAGAGCACCAATGATGACACTAGGATATTATTCTATCCAACTACAGTTGGTGAATCATTGTGTTTCTGTGGTTACTTGCAGAAGTATACAGAGGTATTACAAGAGCATAGGTGATTCAAAGGTAGCTGAATCACTGAAAGCCTTAGCCAGGGATGGATACAACTCTTGAAAGCTATATCACTAGAGGTCCCTGAAAATTGCAGTCAGCTTCAACAGAGAGTAGGATCCTCATCAATACCTGTTTGCTCCCAATTTCACTTTTAGGAGTGCCTTGCTTAAGGGCCTTTGGAATATCTATCCTGTGCTTGTGAACCACCCTGATCCTTCTTGAATGGAATTTTTCAATTCAGAGGAAATAGACACAGGTGACTCTCCTTTCTAGTTGTATTGTTAGTAGTGTTTTTGTTTTATTAATTAATTAATTAATTTAAAGTAGATAATCTCTAACTTATCATTCAATTTTCAAAATGTTCTTACTTGGGATAAGGCACCATAAAGACAAGGTTATAATTACCCTTCTAATTTCTTAAGAAAGCCCAGACAGAGAAAAGGAGTAAGAATAAAGACTTGAAAAGCCACAGTATGTAGAGTACAAATTTTATAATTGTTGAAGTCCATAATATAAACAAAAATACAAGGGAAACGGAATCTCTTTCTTTTGTGAAAATATACATTTTTGTACAGAATTTCCAGAATAATTAAATCCATTTCAAATAGGGATTTTGGATGTTGCATCCATTCCTAAATAAAACAATACAATAAAAATACATGATAATTAACTGCAGACTGACTGTATCAGTAAGTCTTGGATTTCTGTGTCAAGTGATTGAGAGGTACAATGTAAATGGGAATATTCCCTTTGCCTGGGTTCTAGGGCTGTAAACTTGTATACTTCTTAGTGTACTGCTTCTTCCAACTTGAGGAGACAAACCATCATGAATGAAGAAGAGCTCATTAGAACAAGGTTTTCCCAATGACCAGCTTTCTGTGAAAAGGCCTCAACACCTGTATCTGTTACCTCTCAAAATTTACTACTAGCTAGGGATAAGTTCTTTGAAGAGGGATGTTTACTTGCAAACAACAATTTTTCCCTAGCCACCAATGGTTTCTTTCAACTCCATAATGAAAGTTACAGTCAGCCATTCTCCAACATACACCCAAACTTAACAATTATAACTAAAAATTATTATCTGAAACTGATGGGAAATTTTAGCAGTGAATCACACAAAAGGAAAAGCATGTCATACATTTCCAATCCATACTGGTGATTAAACATTCACTTTACAATAGGTAAGCAAAAGCTGTTCCAGCATTAAACCCTCACGCTCTTTCACTGGCATTTGATGTACCCTTGAACTCAATGTGCTCTTCAAATGGTCTGGTTTGTCTAATTCTCACAGTCTTGCCGGCTATAGATCACATGGCATAGATTTTGTGTTGTTTCCATGGGCTCCTAATGGCCCTACTTAGCATATAGCTTGTGTTTGTTGTCCATGGAGTCTCTAACTTCTTTAGTGCCCACTGATTTTTTACCTTCAGTCACACAGATTTGTGCATGACATTTGTAATGTTATTTAGCATGACATATGACCCATCTCTATGTTGTTAGCCCTCCAAGGATTTTCTCTGCAAGATGAGAATCCTCCATGATGACATGACTCTTATTCAAATAAAACTAGTATAACATGAATTGTTACAAATTCTACCCAAGTACCTAAGCCAGTATGTACTATTATACTTTTGACCTTGTGCTGTATATAGTTTCAATGATCCTTGAGGTATTTTCAAGGTATATTTTTATGATTCTGTTATAAATTATGTGTTTTTAAAGGTGGTAATCTTTTGAGATCTATTCATCACCTTCCTCTGCTCCAAGTTGAATATATAATATGCTTCAAAAACTCCTGTTTTCAAAGCTTGTTGTATAGGGCTTGTGGCAAATTCTGTGAAATGTCAAAAATCAGAAGTTGGAACATAGTTGAAGTAAGTCTCTGGGGGCATGTTCAGAAAGACTCTCTTTTCTCTGGTGCCCTGGATTCCTTCTGTTGGCAGTCATTTGAAAGAAGATTCTCAAAGTTGAAATTTTAGATAATAAGTATAACTAACAAAATTATTAAGCATGGCCACAACCATAGTTTCTTACTGTAGCAAATACGTGTAAAGGGAATAGGAGGTAAGATCACAATAAAAAGAATTACAAGATTGTGTGTGTAAAGAGAAAACAGTAAGCTGGCTTCCAAATCTTCATAGGCTAAGTTTGTGGATTGTGGTTGCATAACAGGGCAGTGTACTGTGTCATTGTGCACATGATTCTCAAGGAATTTGTGTGAACATTTCAAGTACCAAAAGGTATAAAATAAATTAACATTTGGTACTAACAGAAATTGTCCTTTTTGTGCAGAATCGATTAGTTAATGCTGTCCACTTGGAAGGATCTACAATCATCTACGAGAGAAACCTCAGGGTATACCTGTAAGGGACTTTCCAGATATTAAAGTATATTAATATTATATTTATTTAATTTATATTAATAAATTCATCATATTAAAGGGAAAGGAACACTCAATGGGAATGGCACCATTCTATGTACTTTGGACTCCAGATAATATAAAAACAGCAGACTGAGCTTAACTGAGATGAAGACAAGTAGATTCCCCTCTTCTCTCCTGGGCTCTAGAAGCAATGATAAAGCTGCCTTGTGCACCTGCCACTATGCTTTACTTCTCAGAATACACTGTACCATCTAACTGTAACTAAATACAAAATCTTCCTTTCTTAACTGGCTTTTCTTGGATAATATATCATAGCAAGATAAATGTAACTAATACAGTGAGAAGAGACAAATGTCATTCTCAAATGCAAGTAAGCTAGTAATGCTTCAAAATAGGCCTTTTGTGTGAGATAACATAGAACCTCAAGGCATCTTATAAATGCAGTAATTTTCAACATTCCTCAATCTCAGTGTATCCATATATATATATATATGTGTGTGTGTGTGTGTGTGTGTGTGTGTGTGTGTGTGTGTGTGTCCATATATATATACAAATTTCAAGAGCATGCCTGTAAAATTTCAATTTAATGTTTAATTGCTAAACAGAAACAAAATTACTAATTAACAAATTAATGATAATCTACTATATTCCTAAGGGCAGGCTGGAGAGGTATTTGTAATAGAACAGAAATAATAAAACAAGTATTTTTGAAGAGTTTGACTACAATTTTCTTGATATTTTCTGATTTTTTTCCAGTTTTAAAAATAAATGTTTCTGTAAGAAAGAAAAAAATGTAAGACTCATTTATGTAAAATCCATTATTTTTCTTAATCTCTTAGCAATCCATCTGCCCATATGATTCATTACAATTTTAAGGTTTTTGTCAAAATATAAAATAAAGAAAAATAAATTTAAAAATATTGTTATTCAGATATATCAATATTTAAAGATTTGCTGCACTGCACATATAATCCCCCTGATATATACCTACCCACATATGAGTGAACTTACATAATTACATGAATGCACACCATACACACAGACATGCTATAGAAAGAAGAAAAGCTAACGTGCTAAAATTCATTTAAAGTTCATGGCCAGTGGTTTTATAAGAATTATTGTAAACAATATAATCTATGCCATTTATTCTACACTGCTTTCAGAGCAATTATTAGAAATCTGCTGTGCATAATACAACCATGAGCTTATCATTTCTTAAGACTTCAATTAGCAAAATGTCATCTCTGTTTATGAATGATTTGAAAAATGAATTCATTTCACATTATAATAATTTTGAGCTAACTTCTCTTACTTGTACATGTACTAATCACATTGGCATTCACAACTATAATATCTAAATAGCAGCAATCTTAAAATATATTCTAACTGACATTGTTACAGTTTATATTTAGCCATAGCTGGTAAGAAATGAAACATTATTGAAATTTGATTATGAAAATATTTCAATTACTTCTCTACTAATCATATTAGTATACTAGTTGTTTGATTTTACATAGAGATTAATTTCTACATGAAACAAGAGAAAATGAAAAGCAATATTTTACTCAATAGGCATGAAAATCTACAACTGTTGAAGATATACATATATAGACACATATATGCATATATATTATAATTAAATTGGATTTAGCACAAAACAAGGAAACAATTCCTGTACTAGACTCCAAGGCTAACTGATAAAAATCCATTGCCAGGAATGGGTTACCTCTTCTGGAATTCTTAGCCTCTGGGTTCCCATAGACTCACAAAACATTACAGGTTCCTTTATTATATGCCAGATATTGATGATAAGATGCTATTTCTGAAGTCACTATTTACTTTGATGAAAGAATACAGCAAAATATGGCTAGTGTGTTCCTGGAAATTCATCCCTACTGGCTGCCTGTCATAGTGCTAGATGCTCTTATACAAGCTACCATAGGAGAAAAGAAAAACTAACTTATACCCAGATATGAACTCTGAAAGCGGAAATGATGGACCTAGAAAGACATGCTGACTTGTACAGTAATAAAATAAATACCTTGGGAGGAAACAACCACTTACTTTATGGCTGTATTTAACTCCCACAACAGAAAAGTGAAACTCAGATACCAGCATTATCAGAATAAGAATCTGTGGCTAAATCATTCACAGAACACGTTCTGTGTAAAATCTTTCAAAGATCATTCACTGGAAATATAGAATTTAAAAAGTGCAAGTAAAAACTTAAGATCTCAATTTAAAGCCAACATAGGGCTGAGGACTGAGTCACTTTGGCAAGCACACTGTATTCTGTCTCCCTTGCTGTTTCCTTCTCGTCGGCAGTGATGGTGCATGCTCTCAACAGAACAGGAAGGCCCAGATTCTCGCTGTACGTGAAAAATGATGTGGCCCTTTCAATATTTGAACTGCTGTACAATGACATCTGAGGTTTTGTCATTTTTAATCTCATAGAAATAAATAACTTTGATATGTAAATATGCATTAGGTTATGCTATTATTTATATCTGTCTTAAAATTTAAATTGTAGCTGTGCCATGAAAA